>NC_090935.1:1079760825-1080072084 GCF_040938575.1 Ambystoma mexicanum | reverse complement strand
TGCTAAAATCTTCAAAACTGTGTTAGCTCAGCCATCCAAGAAAACGCTGCACACCTTGCTTGCCACACACAGTCAGGGGTGGCGAAAACAGATTTATCACTGCAGGAGCATGCCAGTGGGCTCTGCCACATTCAACATGGAGCAAAGCAGCAGAATTGTGCTGAAAACTGAAAATGCCTTTTAAAATGTTAGTTTTGCAACCTTGAAGTGCTGTTTTCCGTGCTAGAACCATTAATTTCCATTGAATCATTTAGATTAAAAGTGTACTGCAATGCCCCGGATCATCGAGTGTGGCTCAGAGTAACCAGGTCTCATTGACTGACAGCTCTACAAAAGGTATCCAATGAAAAAGCAGCTGAGGAACCGTTGTTTTCATCTTCCATGGGAAAAATGTGGCTAAAATTGCAACAAGTAACAGAATCAGCTGTGCAGAGAGAAACTCTAAACAAAGGCAGTATACATGTATTCAGACTGCAAACAATCCCAGCACTCAAGGCAATAACGAATGCTTAATAAAATGTGTATGTGCTGCATAGGAAAATCGAATTTAAAGAGATCAGTCTGATGTGCTTTTTATGAATGAAGTCAAAATCACCTGTTGTGAAAGCATGCTTTTGTTTAAAGGCTTAATTCCTCAAGAATCTCAAAATATTGCTAAGGTTAAAAATCTACCTATAAACTGTGTTCATTTTATAGGTTTAAATGAAAGATTTAGGTGAAACTTAAAGTTAAACCCAGTCTTGAGTTAATTAACTACTAAAAAAAAACAATTCTGCTCTGACAAGTCTTTAGCCTGGGAAAGGTTGACACTTCACTGCTGGCAGGAAAGGCTAATTGCTACTGGGAGGCCTTACATACTCATAACAAAGGACTTCATTAGACATTTATCTGGGCCGCAGGCAAAGACAACAGCAGGCTTGAACACTCATCCCTCCAGGGGAGGGGCAGGATGCTCCACTATCCAGGAAGAGGCTTCTCATTGAACTTCAAAGGACTTGCCATTTGCTCCCACCAGGGAAGGAAGAAAAGAAAATGACATTTGATTTTTGGATTTAAAATGCTTATTTGCCAATGAACTTCAAGACATTTAACTTGGCAGCAAAAATAAGTAAATGAGTCAAAAGTACATACATATAAATCTGAATTTTGGCTAGCCATTTGAAAACTTGGTAGGATTTCTTACTGCGTAACGTACTGAAGTTATGAAAAATGACTAATTGCGGAGAAACTATTAATGCTGCAAACATAATATTGTGTACCGATGTCTAGGGGTGATTGCACACATATATACCCAATTGGGAATAGTTAGGCCAAACTTTTATGATTAAAATTGCCAAAATTACAAGAAAGACAAAACTAGTTCCCACCAACTTGGGAGTTGGATGTAAATGTGACCCACGAAATATGTAATTTATGTATCCGATTTTCTTAGAGGGCATAATTATATAAACATGTATTTGTGGGAAAGTTACATTTTGGACCCAATAACTATGGGAGATCCCCAAATCAGATCATGAAACATGACAACCCTTTCTGTCATCCAACCAGCAAAGAGCAAGGCAGTAACTGTGCCTTTGACCAATCATAGCCTTGTAGGCGTGGGTTCTAAGTCTGCCCCTACCATAAACTTAGTGATGTCATTTGGCATGATAAATAAGGGAACCTCACAGCACACAGTACACAGACTGATTCCCGACTCCATCCTGATTTCCGCGTGGCTTGTTCCTGAATTCTCCATCTTGTTCTTGATTCCAGATTTCTTTGCAAAGCCAAGGCCTCAGCATTGCTGAACTCTTTTTTCAGCTAGGCCCAAATCCTGAAACCATCCAAAAACCTAATGGAAGCAATTTGATCCACTTTGGCTTGCTACCATAAAGGCTTGCTTGCTGAAACTCACCATCCCACTGATCTACATTGTCCAGCAACCAGAAGGGCCAATCCAATCCAGTCCAGTTTGAGGTGCCAGTCCAGTTGACCAGAACCGCTGAGCTGACCTATCTTGCCAGAAGTGCCTTGCTTTCCGTAGACCCGATCTGTGATGACCAGAACCCTTGACGGTCCAAAATCTTAATTTAAAGTGGACTGTAAGTATCAATAGGAATCATAGTAAACCATAGCATATACTGCCTTACATTGTCCTTTCCCAATCTGTAACCCATCCTATCTTTAACTTAAGAACTTGTAATATTGTCACCCCAGTCTTGAAACATTGCCTTTGATTCCTTGTGCTAGTGATAACTTCTTTAAAATCCTTTTGTCTTGTGAAATCCCAAACCCTTAAATCCTCCCTCAGGTAATCAGACTGAGTCCACCAGGGTAGACACAGAGGTGCTGGGGTTGGTTCCGCAGATCAACTCTGGAGCTTACTGTGTTTCAAACTGGTAACCAGCCCGAAAGCCCTAGTGTAGAGCATAATTGTCATTGTAAAAATTGATTTCTGTTTTCTTTTTCGAGCATTTATTCTCCAAAAACACCTCTCATTCAACTCGCATAACTTCCTCAATTTAATAGCTAGAGACTTCATTTGAACTCTGACTTGAACATAAGACCTGTAGCTACATCCCCACCCAGAAACAGTATATTTGACCTCTTTTTCTTAAAAACTGTTTAGTGACAATTAGGCAGGAATTTGCATTTCTGCAAAGTTTTACCCGTGTGATTTCCAATTCAAAGTATTTCCAAACTTCCATTAAGATTCCAAGTGTTTACTGTTGCTCATACTAAAGCTTATGATTGTTAGCATCTTTTCAGTGTTGCTCCCATAGGAGGTTATATCAATTTAAGGGTTTTGCACACTTTTCATTGTTTTGCTCAGCCATTTTTCGAGTTTCATTTTAAAAGTGTAAGATTTCCAAAATGTTTTTCGCTCTTGTTTGGGGAGAGAATATTGTATTTAAATCCTGTACACTGTTCTATATTCCTGAATAACTGCTGCTTACTTACATCTGTGTAGAACTGCTTACTTGTGAGTTAAGACATTTGCAGGGGGAAATCTTAACTTAAGCGCTATCTTTTCAAACAAGTCAAAACTGTTCTTTTCTCTGTGTTTTATATTCTGTGTTGCTAAACAGTGAATTCAATTGCCTTACCTACTTTCTTATTTGTAATGTCACCACATTGGTGCTTGCTGCCCCATATATTAAACATATGTTTGATTTGAATTTTAAATAAATATTACCTTTACCAACCAGCCTGATTCCTGGTCCATTTGAGAAGGGGTGTGATATGAGTGGTATATCGCTCAGAATATTGAACCTGTACACACAATAAAATAAGTAAGTAATGAGACCAGGGTGTATTGCCTGATTGAAATCCTTAAAAGGTGGAGCCATTGGAGAACCTTGAAAAATGGGGACAGGGACTCCAGGGAGACATGACTTTTCATGTCACTGGTGTCTGTAGTAAGGATTTATGGATATAAAAGAGGCAGTTATGGGCTGCTGAAAAGGCCTGGAATAACATGTGGGTGTTGTGACAGGCATTTGGGTCAGCAAGTCCAAGGATTCCTAAGCTCAGAGAGACTCTAAAGGTTTCAACAGTGGTTAGAGGTGGGCTCTTGCCTATTGAAACATGAAGCACATGATGCCATGACTCCAAGAACCTGTAACTACAAGAGAACAAGTACCTGCCCCAAACAGCAGAGAATCCTCTGATGGGTCTGTGAAAGGGGCCTCTATGAATTCCAGCTAGCCAGTGGGCATGGGAGATGGTTACTTGAACTGGATCATTCATCCAAATCTCTAGATCAGAGCACACACCCATTGAGTGTCCCCTACCATTGTGAGACTGAAGTCAACCTAGAAATGTCAGTTATCAAAATAGGATTAAACCAGTATATCCTTCATGTGCAGCCAACCAACCAGAGGCATAAGGAACTTCATAAACACCCAGGGATGAAATGTTGACCTAAAGATGTGAGCACTAAACTACAATTGTCAATCCTGATCCTTGGGATCATCTCTTTATGAATCTTGCTCTTGAAAGGAATGGAATGATGAGAATATGCACTATCTTTACAATTATAGGTCTCTATTTCCCTAAGTCGTTTCAGACCAGTTAGATCATTTGAAAAGCGTGTAGCCCCAGCTTGCCTTGAGGACATGAAATGATATCCTTCTTCCTCTTGAGGGGTGCCTTTTCTGTTGGCCTGGTTAGAATTTGGCTCAAATCTGTCAGAAGGTTGGAAAGGCTGGTGAATTTAATGGAGCTATGTTCTTGGGCCGCACTTTAAAGCATCTAGGAAAAGAACTTCCACGACTCAAGTGAATATTGGTGTCTTCCCACTGGCAGGTGGTGAATATTGGTGTCTTCCCACTGGCAGGTGGCTCCTCTTTCATTGGTTTGGAAGAAGCAAATTGTCAGGAGGGCCTCTATGATGCTGACGCAGATCTCTGCCCTCTGGAATGTGATCCTGATCAACTGGGCACTCATGTGCCCCTCATGCCTAGCCTGGAACAAGATGGATGTCAAACACCAGCATGCCTAGAGGAGTACGAGTGAGCTGAAGCTGAATGTCTTAGGGCTCATGCCATTACAGAGACAGAAAGATTGGCACACTTGGCCTGAAAAGTGGAGTTTAACAAGCATTGCTCCCTGCGCTTCATCTCCCTTCTTAAAGCATAGCAAATATTGCTTTCTCCAAGCTATGATTCAGCTGGAGCACATATCTGTGACACATAAGACATTGAAGGAAATATCTGATGAGTGTTTCATATGTTTTTCTTTTCCTACAATGTGTCCTTGATCATAGCCATTCTCAAAAGCAGAAAGTAGATGAGAATTTCTGAGAACGGACAGATCTCTGTAGGCATAAAACGTGCTGGCCCTGATAACAAACATGGAGGCAGCGGGTGAAATACTGAGAGGGTGCATCATCATGAGAGGCAACTGCAGTCTGGCCATTGAAGCTCAGGAGAATTGATTTAACTTTGAGGACCTCTAGGTATTCTTCCCCAAAACCCAAAATGGGGCACTTCCTGAACCAGTATTTGCAAGGACATACAATCAGGGGCCTTCCATTCCTTGACAGCAATCTCTTAATGCTGTGGAGAATGTGAAGCCAGATGTTGTTGTTTGAAATCTACATTTCACAAATGTGCAGATGAGGTGCTTGGTTTTCCTGTAGCCCTGATTCATCATCAGGTGGGCTTAAACCTCTTCAGTGCCCCTCCTTGCAGAGTTATTTACCAGATGCCTTCCAATCCATCCCCTAGGTCACATCTTTTCGGGGGTCTCAAGCACAAAACAGGATCAGGATTGTAAGAGGACGTAAACAGTGGCTGGGGGATCTCAGCATGTGCCTGGACTGTAAGACCCTCTGGAATGTGCAAATCTATAACTATGTTCATGGCTGCCATTAGCATGTTCTGTTGGCCATAGCTGAAATGATCTCCAACCCCTGCTGGGTGAAGGTGACCACAGTTTGGTCCAGAAATAATGGGTGGTGCCCTAGAATGGCAGGTACAGGGTGGAGACTAAGGGTTTTATTCATAGGGAGCAGCTCCTGTCTGATCTACCTCTCTCTATATCATGGACGCCATTTCACCAAAATGCCAGGGGTAGCGGAAGTGACATTACATGACCCTTGACCCCTGGTGACATCACAGGAAGAGATGTCACTTGACCCCACCCCGAAGTGATGTTGTGGGATGCGATGGAATGCGACCTTTCACCCATTGACAAAACAGGAAGTGCTATCACATAGCATTGTACACTACAAAAAATATGGTTACGATATCACTATACAAGAATGGATCGCCATATGTATCGTTAAGATCAGTGTGTATAGGCCCATATTACCAAATTACTGTGAATGCAAGCAGACGTCCATGACCAAATGATAATGATGTGTTATCATATAGCACTTACACTTAAGCCCTTTATATAGAAAAAATATATACCCAATATCATCCCAACCTGTGTTGGTGCTCATTTATCGACTTCAGAAGGATGAAAGGCTGAGTTGAGGCATTTAAGTACACACTAAATCAGTGACTCACCCCCTGAAGTGTGCCTGAAATAAACCTTTAATGAGTCTAGCAATTATTGTATAGAATTCCAGAAAGACACATTATTTGATATTCCTAATCTTTCTTATTTAGGGTCAGTGCTGAAAGTGATAGACTTGTGTCACTCCTTTTGTTCTTTTTCTTCTTTTTTTTAAGGGGCTTTAACAAGAAAGCCAGCCACTCCAGAACTAAAGAGCCACATGGTACTGGCCACAGCCCATGAGCTTGCATTACAAAAAAGAAAAATGAAATATTTTTTTCTAGAGGTCGCAAGGGTGACCTCAGAGGTCACAGTTGCAACCTCTGGCGAACCCTAAATGACATCCCTGCTCTATATCCATCTTAGTGGTAAACCTGCATCTGTGGGAGAGCTGTTTTTGTGTCTGCAGCCAATCATTTACATTGGAGCCAAAGAACAACTGTAGTCTTGAACACGTGCACTGAATGAAGGGATAAAACATACCCCCTTTATTAATCTGTGCCTCCATTATTTGTGTTGGCTAAAGTCTAATACCTCTCCTATCCCTGATTCTTGCTTATGGATTTGCTGACATGGAAATTCTCTGAATATCAGTTCTGTGTTTGCTTTCTTACCTTTATCCTGCTAAAAGCGAAGATGGAAATATTTGCACCGATTTGTCAGAGTGATCAGAATCTTGCTGTGAAAGCACAACTGTGTGAAATCCCCAGGCAAGCAGCTGAAGCATCCAGTAAGCACTACCTCATACATGCATTAGATAGCTGGAGCATATTTCAGTATGTAGCTGGGGAGAGGATCGTAACTGCTTTGTCTCAAGTCAGACAGCACATCTATCTACCGTTTGAGTCCTTAGGGTCGTTGAAACAGGCAGCTTTGTTTTTGGCAGTTGAAAGCCCATTGAAATGTATGGATGAGTAAGGAGCCTGGTGGATGAGTAAACTGAATCTAAGGTGGGAGGACACTCTCTGAAGCGTGTGAGTTGAGTGGTATAACATCTGGCCTATGCTCCTGCGCCACAAGTTCTGCAATCTTGTTTTGTCTTTATTTTGAAAACTGCAACTCAAAGAAACCGGAAACATATTGAAAATACCAACATGAAGACAGTGTAAGAGAACACACACCATCTGCATCTCTTGGAGAAAGGACACCAAAAGAGGTGCTTAGGTATATGCCACTTCCTACACCCTCCTCCTTTTTGTAACCAATTGATACAAAAATATAAAATTGAGAATATTTTAAATTTGTATTTAAGGGAACAATTGTTAATTGTTATTATTATAAGATATAAGGATGCATGGCTTGAGAAGAACACCACCCCCAACTAAATACTGGAATGTGAAAGAGTGACAAAATGGTAATGGAGGTCCTTCTTTAAAATGCCCTCAAGAGGCAGCAGTCCTATCTGAAGGCATGTTTGACAGTGTCTCTCATGTTATGCATAAAACAAATGTTGAAGAGGCATTGTGGGTGCTCACATTAATGTACCTATGCAACTGGATTATAATCAATGGTACACTATTTCATATCTTGCTTGATTGCCCTTATTTAGTAACTAATAATTCTGCAATGCTGCCACCCGGTAAGTGCTGCAAACCCTGCATATGGTATGGGGACGATCCGCGAGTCTACTCTACCACACCCTGACCACATGTAAGAGACTTGTCACCAAAGGCTAGTTTACAGTGCTATCCCATTCAGAGAACATACTGACCCAGAAACGTCAGCCAGACAAATGTCAGGCAGTCGAGGTATGCCTTGCACTGGAGGTGAAGACTTAAAGGGTGCAGTGAGCTAAAACGTGGGTGCAGACCATCCTGAGTGGAAGAAATCCATCGAACAGGGTATTTGACCCATGTTCGTTCTCAGTAGAGGGGCTCCCTCACTCCTTTTCAATTTCCTAAAGGAAGCTTGCTTTCTCCATCAAAAGCTCCCTCAGGGAATTCTCAATTGTCCGAATTGTACATACTCTCTTTAGATATTAGTGACCTAAAGTGATTTTGGGAGTTTTCTCTACCAGTCTCAATCTGTCTTTTCTACTCTCCTTCATCAAGTCTACCCACTTCTCCTCATTCCTCCATGTAATCATCTTTCCTCCAATGTCTCACACTCCTTCTAGGCCTAGCCTCTACCCTTTAATGCTACTTCTCTCTCCTTTGTGCTACCACTCTCTCTTCTAGACTATTACTCCCTCCTCCTCCACACTACTACTCCCTCCTCCAGACTACCACCACCTCCTTCACACTATTACTCTCTCTTCTGCAGTACTATCTTCTTCACAATACTCCTTCCTCCTCCCCACTATTACTACTTCCTCCAATAACAGAGAAAACTGTATTGGAAAGACACCTAGAAGAATGAGCGCTTGACTGAAATCCTTTGGAAATAACTCCTGACAATGAACAAGCCAAACCGCAGCAACTACACTGCAGCATAAATATCCAATCCATGGCAAAGTACAAAACAGAAATGTACGACCACCTAAGTGAAAGAGGTATGGATGCTCTGTTCTTCACAGAAACATGGCTCTCAGACAACTACGAAGTAATCGCTCATGAAACCATACCCGGCATTAACAAACTATTACAATCTCCCAGAAAAAAACAGAAGAGGAGGAGGAATTACTCTAGCGCTCAAAAATAACATCTGCTCATCACCACTTCCTCAACAGACATGGAAGACTTCAAATCACTCCTAATCAACCTCAAGCTCAATGACCAATTCAACGTACTATTCCTTATGATCTCATTGACGCAACAGCTAACCTTTGTAAAAATCACAATAACAGAAATTGGCCCGCAGAATTTCACATCTGGTTTGAAAGAGAAAATGAAACCATAACAAACTCCGTCAGCGCCCAACTCAAAATTGTTCATCTCAAACAAAAGGTGCACGTACCCACTCACAGAGTGGGGCACGCGACCACCACCCCTCCGGTAGCAATCATATGAAGTTGCCATCATACGATCCCTTTCACTGTCAAAATCCCAAGCTGCTCGATGCCCAAATAAACACAACTGCCGACGACAAACAGAAGAAACTGGAAAAGACTTGACCTTTAAACTTTAACACAAATATTAGAAACTACCAAATAAGACTCCTCCTACCTAAATGTAATGGCACCAGACACAGTTGAAGTGAACCTTCACACCTGGATAACAAACATCTTACACTAACAACCTTAAAACTTGTGAAACCTACATGGAAAATAATTGCAGCATGATGGTTCACAGAGGGACTAAGATAACAAAACTAACTTGAAAGGAAGGACTGGAATGAGCACTACAGCCAAACAGACAAAATTAACTTCCAGCGACAAATCCAGATATACAAATTGACAGCCCTGAAATCTAAGAAAGCATACTATATAATCAGCAACAAATCCACAAAAAGAAATGTTTGGAAACATCAAGGAAATTAAAAAAAACAATGTCACGCTACAACAACGTCATACTCTCTTAAACCCTATGCAACAGCATCATAGCCCACTGAATAGTAAAAATAGAAGCAATACAACAGGCCATCGACACATCCCACAGGACAACAAACAATACCCTCCCAGAAACCAGCACCTCTCCATCTAGAATAAAACTCAATGAATGTAAACCTAAAAACAAGGACATCTTCTACAAACTATCAAACGATTTCAACATAGCTGGAAATCCCAGTGACCCATACCCACTGCATATCTACAAAAAGGTGCTCACCCACAAAATACCAGCCCTCTATGTCTGACTACCAATGAACCTATCAGTAAGCACAGGAATAGTACCAAAGGCATCCATATTAGCGTACCTCAAACATATGCTAAAAGATTATATGGGAAATACAGATGACCTTACTAACTACAGGCCCATATCAAACCTACCATTCCCACTAAAAATCCTAGAGATCATGTGTACAAAGAACTAATAAATTGTTTAGAAAGCAACAGTATACTTGACCAATCCCAGGTCAGAAGATTTAGACCCATCTGAGGAACAGAATCATCACTCCTCTCTATATGGGACGACCTAAAAATGAACGCGGACAACAACACCCAATCGACCCTCATACTACTGGACATACCAGCTGCCCTCCATACAATCCAGCACAAAATCCTAATCAAAAGACTGGAGGAATCTCGTATACAAAGCTCCAGAGTACAATGGCGGAAATCTTTCCTCACCCGTCGAACAGAAAGAACTCCCATTCCACTATTCACATCCAACACAAAAATATTACAAACAGTGTACCACAAGGATCAAGCCTCTCTCCACTCCTCTTCAGCATCTAATTGACCCTCCTAATGAAACTCTTTCAAACCCATGAACTGATAGCCTAAAAGTATGCAGATGACACCCAACTCATCTTCAAGATAACTAATGACAATTACCTGTTCCACACCCTCAATAAATGCTTCACCGAAATTATCACCTGGATGGCAAATAGCAACCTCAAACTAAACCCAACCAATACAGAAATATTACTCACCTCACAAGAAAACAGTCCGACACAGACATCCCTTACATGGCCCTGACCATGGTAACCCAACCGAAGATGTCAACAGTGATAGAAAATATTGGAATCCTCATGGACAACTGCCTCACCTTGGAACCACAGGTTAGCACAATAGAAAAAAAAATGCTTTCGCCAACAATGAATAAAGGAGGTCCTCCCTTACCTCAACTTCACATGCAGAACCCTCACAATTATCCCCTTGGTATTACCAAGGACAGAATATTCACAATATAGCTAGGAATGCATGAACGCTTCACCAAAAACTGCAGCAAGACTGCTCCTGGAACTAAATAGAAGAGACCACACTGCACTGGCCCTAAGAACTCTGCACTGGCTACCAGTAAAGTAAGACATCAACTTCAAATCCCCCTGCATGGCCCATAAATCACTACATGGATTAGGAGTCAAATTCATCCAAACAAAAATCACTTGCTACAAGCTGAGCAGCGACTTAAGATCCTGCACCAACCTCCAAATAGAAACAAGACACCACGAAAAAGGAACTTCCTTTTCCTACCTGATAGCCAAACCACTGAACTTGATCCCTAAGGAAATAAGAACAATGGAAGACCATCTCTCTTTAAGGAAATGTCTAAAAACCTGGGCAAGATAAACCCGCCAAGATAAACACTCACCAACCATTTAACAACCATCCCATGAATTGGCTACCCAACCCATACAACCCCAGCTTCTACAAACCATAAACCGGAAACATGGAAAACAAGTGATTAATTCAGAATGGAAAACAATAACATAACAACAAATTACCAGAGACCACCCAAATCCCACTAACCTCTTCTTCTCTCCCACAGAACCAACACTCCTCACCAACAACACATGCCCAGAGGACTAGTGAATGAACCCACCAAAACATGCAAACCACACATCACTCTAATCAAGCTCACACAACAAAGTCAAACACTGCCTGCGGCCCTTTCTTAGACAACAATCCCAGCGCACAAAACAGAGCACATCAAGGAAACTAAAACACACATACACCAGTTGTTCCTGGCTCTGTATGCATCAACAGATGATAAGAGAAAATCTATCTTATGTCTCTCCCCCCACTTACCAACCATACCCACTTTTCCTTACAGAGCCACGTGAGCGCATGGAGACCATGAAAATGGCATCAATGTGCCGTATAAATCAACTTAACGTAACATTCCTTCATAATGACATCCATTAAATACCACTTTCTTGAGAATATGCCATACCGATATAAATTATTCTTTTTTATGTAGAACTGTGTGAATTTCTTGATACTGGGTTAGTACAGCACATTTAGAAGAGTTTAACATTTGACTGGTATTTGCTGGCATTAGTTCTCAATGTTTGATTGTGCCTTCATGAAATGGATGGATGAAAGAAGGAACTGTGAGAGCCATTAGTGTGGAGCCAACATTTTCTAAGATACAGAGTGCAAACATAGACATGGGGAAGAAAGAGCCCTGCAAAGGTTGGCTCTTGTAGAATTTGCTCACAGTGCCTTTGTGGTCAGACTCTAGTCATTTGCATATTCATGTGAATTTTGCATCCTAGGTGAGACAGATAATCCCAATATCCTCCAAATGGCTCTTTTTTCTTTGAGTTGTGCCGAACCAGAACAAGAAGACTGACTCATGGATGACATTTCAAGGGTATTTATTAAATGTAAAAGAAAATGCCCATCTTTTCCTACTGCTATTAGGGATTTTGCTTGCCTACAAAACTAAGCTAAGGGTGCGTGTCTGTCATCAAACTCAAAGGTAGTTCTCAGTCCAAACCTAATCACTATCTGGCTCTACCACTATGCAAAAAGCAGCATACAAATATAAGCCCAAGTAATAGCCTGTCAGCTTAGGCTATCTCTGGCCAATTGTCCTGTGGATCACTCTTGAAGATGTTTTTCAGTTACTATAAAAATTGTTCAGAAAAGAAGTGTGCTCAGCTCTCCTATTACCTTCTTCAGAAAGACCTGTAAGTCTCTATAGAAATTAAGTGTCAAGTTTGTTACGTGCAGGAATGTTTCCCTTGTTCCTTTTCCACCGCCTTGACCACTTTCGCTCTATTGCTTCTTTATCTTAAAGAGGTTGATCGAACCCTGCAGGTTCCTTTCTCCTTATAATTGTACCAAAGTCCCTTATTCCTCGAGGACTCTCCAGGCCCCCATGGCTTTCATGTTTCTTTAACCTCTGTGGTTGTGATTTGCTTCTTGTCAATATTCACTGCTTGGGGTTTTAGGGCTTCCATAACCCTTAATGTTCATTTCTTTCTCTTTATTGGTTTCCACTCACCTCCCTCCACCCTGGGCAACCCCCATACCTTCTACGCCTTCGGGCGTGCTCCACCGGTATATCGTTTTAGCAGGAATGTTGCTGTTCACCCATCTCCATGGCGTCACCGGCACGTAAGCCCCAACTTCTCTTCTTCTGACTGATTCGGCAGTCTTCTCAGTCCTTGTGTTCCAAGTGGAGGATTCATCCCTCCGGGCTGTCCTGTCCTCGGCGTAGTTTCCCAGGTCCCCAACCCACCACAACTGCAGCGTGGTCACACCACCAGGTAAAATGGTCCTTCCGTCCATGTCTCTTACCTCTCTGCTTCTGTTTGAATCTGCAATATCTGTGGCCTTTGCATTCCCATGCACAGAGTCATTCCTCCATTCTGTCTTGGCATCTTCATAGTTGCCCGGGTCCCAGACCCACCACAGCTGCAGAGTGGTCACACCACCAGATAAGACGGTCCTTCCATCCCCGTTTCTTACTTAACTGTATCACCTTTCTTGGCACAGACCTTACGGCATCTTTGCCTTCTCTCTGCATCTCTCCATGCAACTGCTCGGCCCCCCCAAAATGTCTGTAAATCAGAGGCTCACATCTGTGTAGGATTCTTGATCCTCCATACACGGTTCCTTGTCCCTTTAATCTGGCTGCCATACATCAAAGGGTGTGTTGCTTTGCATCAGTTGCTGGGTTCAAGGGAATGCCAGTATTATCTTGAGCCAATGATGTAAAGGAAATGTCAGTATTTGTTGGATGCAAAACATAAGTAACATCAGTCTCATCTATACCCATATATGCAGAGAGTATTCTTCATAGTGACATCCTTCCAGGAATGGGAGTCCTTGTCCCCTAGAGGGGAGTCCCTCCCAGTTAGGTCCCACTTTCCCTTACCCCTAGGGAGGGACTTGCGTAGTTTGCTCACCTCCCTAGCCTCAAAGGGGGTGGTGCCCTCCTGGGAGGAAGGGATGAATTGTCCAGGTTCATCACAGAGTCTACTTTAGATCTTCCAGGTTAAACTTGTATGCCTAAATTGAAGTGGGCAGTTTCTCCGTGGAAGATGCACTCCACGGAGAAACTGTGAACAATGGTGTTAGTTAATAAATATAGAACCACATTACGGAAATGTTTCATGAAATCCCTTTTGTACTTTCTTGCTGCTAGTGCAATCAGCTACAAGAGATTCTCCCCTGAAGAACATAGTCCTGTTGGCTTTGCCATAATGTCAGTAAAGAAATCCATGCTGCAGTAAGGAAACATGTCCTGCTGGCTACACAAATCCCCTCTCTATAAGAACACTCATCATGTTGTAAAAATGTCATGCTGCAGTAAGAAAACATTGCCTTGTAGGCTGCACAAATGCCACACACCTATGTATCCTGAACCCCTCCTTTTTACAACAGCACTCAAGATGGCTTTCCTTTGCTCAAACAACTTGGTAAAACATGCCATGTCCGTGTCAAAACAAAATGTGTGCTTCACTGCCCCCCCAAACACACACACACACACACACACACACACACACACACACACACACACACACACGCACACACACACACACACACACAGAAACACACACACACACCCATGCACATTCACCCAACAGTCACGCACCCATACAACTTCTCTGTCATTCACATCAGCACCCATAATATTTGCAATGCATTTACACATGCACTCGCATCCATGTACAACATGCACACTGCATTCATTCATAAGCGTGCACTTACAGACACTCCCATGTATGCACATATACATTCATACATACATGACGACACCCAAGTCCTCCTCCCTCTCACTGGAGACTATCACCAAGACACAGAAGCCCTCCTCCAGATATATACCACAATCCAAACATGGATGGCTATTAATGGTCTCTGTTTACCCAGTGACAAAACCGAGATCATCATCCTAGCCCCCAAGGAAATTCTATCTAAACTCGGCCCTGAATAATCACACTTTACCATTGACAACTCCAGCATACTCATCTCAACATCTATGAAGACCCTAGGAGTCTATTTAGACTCCTCACTCTCTATGCCCAGACAGGTCAGCGCCATATCATCCGCCTCTGCGCTCACCACTAAACTCATTTATGCCATAAAACCCTTCCTAACCTCTCAAAACTGCCTCTCCATCGCCAGAGCCACGATAGGAGCGACACTGGACTTCTGCAACGTCCTCCTAGCAGGCACCTCAACCAATAACCTAAACAAGCTCCAAGTAGTGCAAAATAATGCGATCCGCGCCGCCCTGCACATCCCCAAATTCGACCATGTATCTCAAGCCAGACGAAATGCACACTGGCTCCCAGTGAAGGAATGAATCAACTTCAAAATCCTCACCCTCACTCATAAATGCATCAATCTATCCACACCTTCCTATCTATCAGAAACCATAGTCAAGAACTCCTCTGACCGTCCCAAAAGAAGCCACCATACAAACCAACTATGCATACCCACCATGAAACGATCCAAAGCTTGCGACATTGGCTTCCCCCACATAGCACCTAAGCTCTGGAATGCCCTTCCCAACTCACTCAGAGCAGAACCCTCCTTGTTCTCCTTTTGAAAATCACTCAAAACCACACTATTCACCTAACTCTCTACTTTCGCCCGCACCCTAACCACTTCAGCCCCCACCTTAAGTTGTACTGTATTGTAACACAACATGTCTGCATCACTTTTTCTATGTATTCTAAATGCTCTTAAAATGCAAATATCCATGTAACCTCTATGCCTTCCTTGGTAACCAGCAAGATTACTATTTCTGTAACAGCGCCACAATGCCCCTGGGCTGTTGTGCACTTTAAAAATACGAATAAATAAGTAAATAAATACAATCCTTGCACAAACGTATAACCACAAACAGAAATGCTTCTTTTTTCCTTACATGATATTCTCCTGATTCGCTGCTGTCTCCTCAGCTGGAGGTCTCCAACTACCGCAAGCTCTGTGTAGTTAGGAACCAGGAAACTAGGTGAACTGCCAAGTTCCTGACGTGCGTGGAGCAAGTGCAAGGAAGCCGGAAAGTGACCCCTGCTGCTCAGATGCATATTGGCATCTGTAAATGCCCATACACCACTTCATGGTGACTGAGCATTTACAGATTTTGGGACGGCCTTTACCACTCAGGCACTTCACTGTCTACGCCTCTTCCTGTTAGTCTGGAAGCCATTGTTCTCCTATTGATATTCTCTTTTGAGCCTATTTTGCTCTTAACCAGGCTTCCAAAACGGTTTCCTGCTTTGCTGTTGTGCTCCGGTGCAGTTGCTTTCTTTTCCTTATCTGTTTTCTGTTGGTGTACAGCTCACTGCACACCCCAAGCATGTTCCTCTTGGAGTACATACCCTCTTTTGCTTTTCTTCAGGCTTCTTTGTTAGACTATTTTCGCTGTTGCTGTGCATTTCGAGCATGAACCATTTGTTACATCCAATGTTTCTAGTTTTTTTGTTCAGAGCATTAGGATTGTTCTTACAAATACACTTCCATGAGTCCAGGATATCTTCCAAATATGTGTAATTCTAGTACCAATTCCAGCCCTCCTAGATTATGGGTTTCAGGCTTCAGATCTTTTGTGAGAGCTAGCTTTGCTGTCTCAGCTTGTCGCTGCACTCCTTGATCAGTCTGCTTGCTAAAGCAATAATGCCCTCATATGCCCTATGTTACCCTTTCCTGATTTCCAACCCCTGAGCCATTGGTCCAGTCCAGGTGTCTAGACACATTGTTACCCTTGAGAACTTGTCAGCGTCATTTGTCCTGCCTACCTCTGCACCTGAAGGCATTTTCGCCTGTCCTTTCTTGTGTGTTTCCTGTGTCTTTGTGAGTCGATGGGGGTGCCAGATAGTGCTTTTGATGGTGCCCAGTAGTACACCCCGAGTATGTCAGGTAGTTGACCTCTAAGGGTCTGCATAGCAATGCACATACAGCGATATGCTGGGAAAGGGAACATTGGTGCGCTGTGAATTCCGGTCTCCCTACAGAGTCCAGGCAGTCCGTGCTCAGGGAGTAAAAAAGACATGTTATGTTATGTTATTTGGTATGACCTCAAAGTGCTGGTGGGTTGAACGCCTTCGGGAGCCCAGGTCAGTAGAGGCAGTAGAGCGGGTTACTGACGTACAGTGCGTGGGTGCACCAGTTATGTGTGCAGCTGATGTAATAGCCTCATGGGAGCTGCATCCTAGCATTACGTGTGGTGGTGGAGATATCAGTTGAATGTGTGCAGCCTGGTGGCAGGACACCCAGACTGGGTTATGGCTGTGTTAGGCCTGTAGGGCGCTTATGTGAGCAGCTAGGCCAGTTTGTCATGGGATATAGCTGCGTTTTATTAGAGTGATGAGGTGTTTCTGGGGTAGTGTTCGTAGTTGAGCAGCAAAGCCAAATGTATCGAGGGGTATAGCTGTACTCTAATGTGTGATGGTGTAGAGTTAAGAGTAAGCATAGTGATATGATATGGTCATATGGCATCATTCACTCATTGGTGGCTCGTCAGTGGTGGCCCTCCTCGGATGCATTCCTTACTCCCTTCGTTTCTACTTGCACTTTCTTTGCACTAAAATAATAATTTGTGTTTCCATAACGCTGTTCTTGCTGAACTAATACAACTTGTTAGCGTTTGTACTGCAGCATTACTGACTCAACGTATTGGCCTTGGAAGGATGAAGGCCTTGTTAGCATTTATTTTGGGAGGTAGCCACCCAGACTCTCTGCTCCAGCCTTACTCCTCAGGTCCGGCCTCACTTCTACACTCCTACTTTATTGAGGTTCAACTCTCATGTCACTGTACTGTATTGCTTCATATCTCAAACTGTTCCAATCTCGTCCTCCAGTCTAGTTCTTATCTCAGTATATTTTCCAGGTATTGGTCAGCCCTGTCCATCGTCTCCCACGTTGGGTGCCCTATCTTCAGTCCCCTTGTGAATGATATGATAGGTTATTCATAACTCTCTTAATACCCAGAGGCAGGGGTGTTGCTAGGTCTGGAAAAGATCTGGGGCTACGCTAATGTCGGGACTGACGGGTCTGGGGGCTAGCTAGCCATTTGGTTGTAGTCCCTCAGATTCTATCCGGGGCTACAACCAAAAGACCTGGGGCTATAGCCCCTAAATCCTCCCTTTGCAACGCCTCTGCCCAGAGGTTTCTTAGCAAAGACTCGGGTATCGAACCCGTGTTGCTCCGTGTCTTCTTGCTTATCCTCCCTGAGACGATTGCTACATTACCTCTACTCGTGGGGTCCTGTGTGCCTGCTGAGTCTCACCTCGGCTTGATAGCCATGCAGGGTGCCTCAACTCACCTGACAGACATGTGCAGAGATTCAAGGATAAAGGTATTTTGGTATGGAAAGTGCCATCTATTTCTCCACTAGTACTCCCTTACCACCCAGGTACCTTATTTCGGGCAGCAAAGCATGCTGGTATTGACTGTGAAGTGACTAGACTATCCGTATCATTCTTACCCTCCTAACATCATGCCAGATTTTGCAAATTGACATCAGCGGCCTTACTGTAACATTTAGCAAACGAGGAAACAAGTGCAAGACAGAAAGTTGAAAAGCTTGGCTTCTATGGATTTTTGGGAGTTATTTTAATTAGGCTCAAGGCATAAGATCAATAGAATTTCACACCAGGGCAGTCAGATCTCTTAATGTCTCTACTTTATTCTCGCCCTGCATAATGAAATGCCAGTGCGCTCTCAATCTTCGTGTGAAGCAATCATTTACCTTTATTCGGAGAAGATGTGTATAACACCTTTAAGGAAGAGCCAAGGCCTGGCAGGCGGCTTCAGAGTCCCCTGCTGGGAGGATTCCAAAGATGAACCATCGAGTGCGAGTTAATGGGTTCCATAAATGAGATCAATAAGCCCAGCTTGTAAAAAGGAGCTTTTTAAACCATACAATTAATCTTCATGAGCAATTATGGCATGTGGCGTCATAAATCATACGTGAGACAATCAAGAGGATCTTATGGATGTGCACTGTTCCTAGGGAACAAATGAACTATTGACTTTGAATTAACAATATGCACAAGCAGCTGACATTGTGCTGCTTGAATTCACTGCGTGCTGGAGGAGATGTCTTGATCCGAATGATGTTGTTTACTTGGCGTAGGCAGCCCCAGCCGGGCGGATTAATGCCACTGCGTAATGCACCGTACAGTAACAGCAAAGGACGTTAGGCGCCAGTAGTGACGAAAGAAGTGTATGTTTGAGATGGGGGTAATAGCTTGCTTACCGTGCGCAATGCTCAGAGGTGGATGGCCTATAGGGAACTCTGGAGATTTCCCGGTGGGCCTCTGCACCCTGGGCCTCTTTTGTGTGGTATTTCCGAATTTTCTCATAGGTAAGGCATTGGGCTTGCTGAAAATGTGTCATATGGGGCCACTTTGAACATTATTTCCTGGGCCTCTTTTGGTCCCCAGTAAATATATCGTGGGCCTTTTTTAGTTCCCAGTCCACCCCTGCTGTGTGTGTTGGGGTGCTAAGTAGCAAACGCCGAGTTATATCATGCCCTTCCTTCCAGCATATGCAGCCTGACTACTTATAAGGCGCATACAGTTCAGCCCAAGAACATAATAACGCCCAGAGAAATCAGTGCTTCAAGAACGTTTTAGGGCCCGATTCATGGAATATTGAACCGTGCACAGTGTATTTTTGCCGTGCAAAGTTCATGCAAAGTCAGCGCATAGTCAGTTTTGCATTCCAAAATGACTTTGCCCGGTTCCATGAATCAGGGTGTGTGTCAGCAGTGCAAAGTCACTTTGATCTGGGCAAAAATACTTGAATCAGGCCCTTACAGTATAGTTCCTCCAGTCCGCGACTTCAAGACACAGTACTCACTGTCCCCAGCTCGACCTGAGTGAGGAAACTCACTGAATAAATAGAGAAAAACAGGGCGGTTTAAGCCATTAGGTGGCAGGCGTTCTTATTTGAACATAACGTTCAGACACTGCCCTACAAGCCGTTTAGGCAGATGTGTCCTTATTATTTATACAAAAAGTGACATTTAAATATAATTACGTACTGATGTCGTGAGACATACGTGTGGCCTGCTTATAACTGAAACCCATATCTGATTCACCAGGACGTGAAACGCATCTCAGATCCCCTTTTCCATAAACAGCCAAATACTAAATAGGCTGCGAGACCTTCACTTGCTCTAATTGAGAAGAACAATTAACCCGTTCATGCTTTTCAAACCACGTCAGATCGTCTGACTTAAGATCTCCATAATATAACGGATTGAAGGAATTGGAGAAATTTAAGGAATTGGTTATCCAATTCCTTCAATCCATATCTTAAGTCAGAAGATCCGTGCTGGTTTGAAAAGCATGAACGGGTTAATTGTTCTTCCTAATTAGAGCAAGTGAAGGTCTCACAGCCTATTTAGTACTTTGTTCCGGTCATAGTCCAGTCACACTTTTACTTGTTTTACATTTTTTAGGAACAGCTGAAATATTTCACAGACAGCACGTGACAGTAATATTTGGGGTAATAGCTCTGTTGTGGCACAGAACGTTAATTTAACCTTGACCTAGTGCCATTAGATTGGTCCAAAAGATCCCTAAAATACTGCTTACACAGCAAGTATGGGGGTTAAATATTGAACGCATTCCGCAAGTTGGAATTCCTTTTACTGCCAACAAGGTCAGCAGAATTATCTCTATACGAATTACTGAATGTTTCTCCAAAAATATTTGAATTAGTGCAAGGTGGAACTTGCATCTTTTCAGAAACATGAAGTAGTCCGAAGGCCATTTTTCAATACTCAGTCAACCTGAAAATCACGCTTTACCTGCTAACACACAAGGGTGCAAGAGATGTCCATCTTGCCAGGTAACATGGGACAAGTGAAATTACTGAAATTAGGGTTTGAAAGCCAAACTGTACAGAAGGCGAGCTACAATTTCTTGCAGATGAGGCTGTCAGCCGTGCTGATCAACTGTTTGGTGCCATAGATCGCAAAACCAACAGCCATAAGAAGACAACAATCTGGATGGACATCAGGCACAAGGTAGAGGCTGTGAAGATGCTGCAGTGGGGCCTAGAGGTCAACATTTGGCAGTCCCCTGCTCATTCATTGATGGGAGAGAACAGCCACTGCAAGAGGCACCTGGAGACACTTCACCTCCAGCTCAGGGAGGAGAAGGTATCCAGCAACCTCCACATGGCCAGCCTGGAAGGAATAGGGACAGCCAAGTTTGGAGCAGGCAGCCAAGCAGACCCAGGTGAGCACAAAAACAGATGCATAGTCTGTTGACAAAACCAATGACCATTAGTACCCGGGACGCGCGGCTGAACAGGAATACTGTGTGGTGACTGAGGTAAGACATTTTTTTTTTCCCTTTCCTCCTCCCTCCTCCCACTCCACCCCACTTACCTTCTATCTCGCAGTCTCCGGCAGGGGACGATGGAAACCTCCAGCCGTGTGGAGACTCGGAGCGGGGGCCATCCCCGCTCCAAGCCTCCACACTGCTGGAGGCTTCCATCGTCCCCCGCCGGAGACCGCGGTACGTTTTTTTTTTTTTTTTCTTCCCCACCCCACTTACCTTCTTTTTTCTTCTTATCTCGGGAGCGGACGCGCTGGGAACAGATTGTTCCCAGCGCGCCCGCTCTCGATGGCCGCCATGGAAAGGGAAAACAGACTACGTTTTGCCTTTCCCGGTGGCCATTTTAGTTGCCGTTTCTTTTTTTTTTTGGAACAGAAAAAAAAGCAATTAGTACCCCGGTCTAACGGGCCGGGGTACTAATGGCAATAAGCCCCTCGACTGTGGGCCAATACCGCCTCAGGTAATGCCGCAGGGGCTTCGTTAAGGCCCTCGCTACGCTCAGGCCTGTAACTACGGCCCCGGGGGCATTACCTGGGGCAGTATTGGCCCGAAGTCTCGTGGCTTATCGCCACAATATGAGCATAAAGACATAATTTGGCAGTCTGCTGTTGTTAACACTCACGCAGTATTGTCACAACCTATGCCACTGGATCTGCAATGAAGCCTCAAGGCAGTTGAAACCCAAGAGAGTGACCATCCTGTGAAGCTATTACATGTTTAATCTAGCAAGCTAGTCATGTACATATGACACCATGCAATCGCGAAATGACAGTGAGTCCATCACAATCCACAATAACCTGACACTATGCCGTTCCAGTGCATGATGGACCAGCAACTCCTCAGCAGACAAAGTGAATACCTCCTTATGCTGGATGTACTGAAGCACTAAACATATGCATGTCAAACATACTGAATCCTGGTGCCAAGATGCAGACACAATAGGGCCTGTAAATGTCTCACACCATGATTTATACTACCAGACCTACTAGGTGTGAATATCACCTATGGCTTCTTTGGGAACCAATTGCCTCTGATAAAGTGTGAGCACAACAGACCTGACACTCCCATAATACCATTTGGCAGCAACAAAAACAAATACGTAATGCCATCCCAACCAAGAAATGTTCACATCATCTGGCACATGCAACTGAGGTCGCCCATCCAACCACTGTACGTGTCATGTGTACACCCTTCTCCTCACGAGAGGCATTGAGCTGCTTTTTAGGAAGGCAAGTCATATCATGTCCAAGGTATCCCAACAGGCACCAAAGCCATCCCCGGAGGAAGAAAACAAGAGTACTGCTGACCCATCAACTGCAGTAAATTCCACACTGTAATCAGCTGCTACCACCCCCTCCACTGTTGCAGGATGCATTGCTGGCAGGCCCTGCACCACTCCAGCAAAGATTCCGGCAGGCCCCTTGCTGGCTTTGGCCAGTGCCACTGCCTCCAGCGTGCCTGCGACCACAACCTTGAAGTTGCCTTCAACCTCTGCCTCCAGAGTGCCTGCCACCACAACCTTAACTGTGGCCAACACCTCTGCCGCTTGTATGCCTGAACAATAACCATCTCGATCTGATGCAGTGCTTTCACTACTAGGGTGATAATTGGCCTGCTAGACTCATCTGTGCTGCCTATCCTCTCCTTGCTGCTCACCAATCAGTCAGCAGCACCATCATCAGGACTATGATTATGTTCTGATGATGACACTAGAGACACTGGGGAAGGTGGAGGGGAAGGGATGCACCTCCACAGCCTCCTCTCCCCTGCCCCCAATGCACCCTAGATGCCATATGACAGAGTTCCAACTACATAGAGCTGCGGAAGAAGAGGACTGATTGGATTTCAAAGCAGCAGCTGGTAACCCTCAGGCATTGTACAGAGGACATCATAAGAAAATGTTTGTGCCCTAAGTAGGAAGTGTAGGCACATTTCCATGGGCACTGTTTTCATCCCTGATGTGGTTCAGAGTGAGGGAATTGGGAGAGGTGATTTCTGCGGGACGTGAGACAAAGTTGCAGGCCATGACCCTAATGCTGAATCAGCTCTGTAGGGCAGAATCGGCCCACTTCACCTTGGTCACCCCAAGGAGAGATCTTTAGATAGCAGTCCCTATGTATACTCTCAGCGCTCTGTGATACACTCTCCACTAGTGATGCAGTGATGTGGAAAGCTCATGGAAATTGGCACTGGGCTTCATTTAGACATTGAGATGGTGGATGGGAGTAGTGGGATGGCACATGTGTTGGTGTTGAGGGTGGTGGTATGACAAGGGTGTTGTAAGGTCATGGTTGTTGGGGTTGAGGGCGGTGTTACGGCAAGGGTATTTTGTTGTTAATTAATACATACACATTAGCATTCAAACACAAGATTATCATGATCATGTTGGTTGTATCATCAGTATTCCTTTACAGAAGATTCCAATGACAAATATCGACACATGTGCTCAAAATGTACACATTGCTTCTAGATGCACTGGGTATTGGTCCTTCCTTCATCATGACCAGCCTGTGGTGGCAAGTGGTCCTCCACACCATTATCCTCCTAAGACTCCTGGTATAATATGTCCTCCTCTGGAGGCATACGGATATGGCTCCAAATACACACTTTGCACAGCTTGCAACTTACTATGAATATCTTCAACACTTTCTCAGGGCATATGAGCCTCGACCATCTGATGGAGCCACTAAAAATGTCCCTTTAGTGGACCAAAAGCCCTTTACATGCACACTCTGCTTTGTGTGGCTCAATATATGCCACCTCATGTGATGTCCCAGGAGCTGAACAGGTGTCAGGGGCCATGGTAGCTGTGGACCGCCAGTGACACCTGAAAAAGGAATGAACTTATATGACATGTGTGATGTACACTCGAGATCATTAGAAGTACTGTGACAATGGGGTTTCCTTTGCTCATATATAGATGGCTCCATTCAAAATTGTATCTTTGTGGAAAGTGAGCCTCTGGATTGCCCTAGGCCAATGAATGACGATTAACCTGCTCGATGGAATGGAAGAGGACCCACATTTACCCCTTCATTACCCCAGCTACCACTACCCCGATTCATCTTGGCTCATTGCTGACCTGCCCAAACAAATCTGTGCTGTTTCCATGGTGTATACATTGGTGTATAACAATATTTGTTGAACAATTATTGTATTCCTTTTTGAAAAGTCTGCAGAAGGCAGAAACCACTAGCCTGACTAACAACAGACAAACACACGTCATTGCCTTGATAATTAAACGTTCTAGCAGGCCCATTTGGCACAGTTCGGGACCAAGTTAGGGTGAGGCTTGAGACAACTCCCAGACTGCTAACCAACTCACACAAAGAAAGTGAAATGAGAAGCTGGGGTCTTCATCATCTCTCAGATAGCCCTATCTCTGTGCAGAATATTCATGCTGAATATAGCACATAGCAATTTGCTCATGGTGATGATTGGACTCTGCAGCCTCCCTCCTCCACTCATCTGCCAATTCCCACATCTTTTTTAACACAGTGTACTAAGTTACTATGCACTTATCTGAAAGAGAGAAGGTCAGGGACATAGAGAGAGTGTTAGAGAGAGCAGAGAAAGAGAAAGGGAGAGAGGGGTGTACAGGTGTCAATATGGCAAGGTGAAAAATTTAAATGGCAGTTGTCTGAAAAGGCATATGGTTAGAGTGCCTCAGAAAAAATAAATAATTATGAATCTCATAAATGGTGATTTGTGTAATACAAAAGCAGAGTAACATAACAGGAAAAGCGTATAAAACCCCAAAAGATGACATTCGAGAAACCCAAAATGTTGTCTCTCACCATCGACAAAGTACACTAATGTCGAATGACATCTTCAAAGTGTGATTCAGAGAAGTTCGATATGTACAATAAAAGCAGATCAACATAACACAACATACCATGAATAGCACATATAACTCTGTAAAATAACATTCTAGAGATCTGAGAGAAGTCCTTCACTATCACAAAGTATACTAGTGAGAAAGAACATCTTACAAGTGTGATGTATTGAAGTTCAACATGTTCTTTAAAAGCAGAGTAATGTAACACAGCATAACATATATAATACATACATCTCTATGAAACGATCCAAAAGTAGTCACTTATTAACAGCGAATTATACTGATGAGGAATGATACCTTGAACATATGATTTGGTGAAGTGTCAAATCTGCACGATTAGTGAGGAGGCAGAGTTAATAAAAGAAGAAGTCCTACACATGTGTGAGATACACAATACTCTTATTGGGAATTTGATGCTGAGTCTGAAAACTCAAACCATATTTAGCATACATTAGGAGCAGAAGAAATGTCATACATCACACACATCGCTTAGATGTATTTGCCCCTTCCAAAGTTCTTAAATGCAACCTTTTGTATAGCCATTTCGTGTTTACTATTGTAGAGCCTTCTCAGTCACAATGCCTATTGTTTTAAGAGATAATCGTTTATTTAATTGTTATGTGATGTGCCAAGTTTCCGCGCATGAACGAGTCCCACACCAGTTTGTATGTTACGTCTTCCAATGGGGTACCTTGAACTTAACTTCATACAAAGCACATTTTTGGTTCTGCCACTTCTAAGAGTTGGCTTGTCATCCCTAGATTGCATACCTGGGATTTTTAGAAGGCACCTAAAGAAGCTACCTGACCATTCTGGCCTCCACATTACATGGGCTTGCCTGAGCACTTTTCAGGGCTATCGCACAACCATGCTTCCACTAATAGCAATACTTCTTCTAAAACTCCAGAACCTGCCATCACTGGGACATGCTTGATACCAAAAAGATTACTTGTGCCCTCTTTCTAGGTCAGCAGTCATTCTCATCCGCTGGCTGCCATGACACTCACAATTCTACTTTTAAAATCAGATTCCCTCTACCTCAGTCCCATCATATCTAGCCAACTGGCTAGTTCTGTGGGTCCCTTTCCTATTACTGCTACACACAGCATCACAAATAAAGGCAATTAAATACTAGTGCTATGTTCGGCAGACAAGCTACCTGATTTACGGGTCCCACCTTCTTGGGGCAGATCGACCCACAGCTTCAAATATTCCCTCACTCATATGTGGAAGTTATAGAACCCCTCTGCCATGGTTCGATCATGCTGCCAAATTGTAAAACAATAATCATTTTTAGAGGTTATCGCAAAATTCCACCTTGCTATACTCCTTTGTATTCAAATCTCAGCAGTTCTGGAATAGAGACTTGCGACACTTACCTTCCTTAGTTCAACCTTCTGCCCCATTGACAACTAAGGAACTAATGAACAACAATTGGATCCAAACACAAGAAAAGTAATGTCATAGAACACACAAATAACACAATATACTCACCTTAATGATACTCCAAAGCACACAATGAGCCCTTATCACTAAAGCCCAAATTGCACATTGCTACGCAACCAACTCAGCATCAACTAACAAGTGCAATGCCCTATTTGTAGAAGTCAAAAAATGCTCCGCCTCCAACCCACTACCCAAACCTGTTATCTTGGGATACACAGAAAAATATAACTCAAATAATAACTTTAAAACAACAGCCTCCCAACTCAAAATTCCAACAGCCAGAACACAACCATGGCACACCTTTAGGCCCTTCACCCCTTACAAACTCACTGATATTCTAGCATCCCTAAAACCTGCATCATACCAGTATGACGCTCTACTTGCTGGCATCAGAAAACAGATGAAGAACACATCCTTAAACCTCCAACTCCAAATACGTATGCGTTGCTCCATCAAGGGGCCTTTACAAGGAGCCTAAAAATATGATTAACACGACCACTCATCAAAAAGCCCACACTAGACCCAGACCACCTTGGCGACGACCAGCCAAATACAAGCCTTCCATTATTTAGCAAAATAATTGAGACAGCAGTGGCTAACCAACTCCATGACTGGATCGAACAACAAGGTCTACTCTGTAAATACTAGTCAGTATTCATCTATTTTATAGACTTTGATCTCCAAACCATGATCAAATGAGATTTGTTTTCCTCAACCTCTGTGCTATGCCCCGCACAGCCTAACATGCCTCATTAATCAGCCAACTCCCTAATAAAATAGACTTCAGATTATTCACCCCTTACCTCTTGAGTATACACCAATCAGTGAAGATGGTTAACTTCAGGATGGAACATTGCCGGGCACCTAGGAATGTCCCACAAGGCTCAATATTCTATATGGTGATCTTCACTCTCAGTATCTATATATCGAAAGGTTGCTTTCTCTCAACCCAAATATCTCCATTCAACAATATGCAGATAATACACAGGTGTACCGCAAAGTGAGCTGCGTTCAAGACAGCTCAGGCCTCGGAGAGTGTCTTTCTTCCATCCAAGCATGGATGACAACCACATACCTGATGCTCAATCACACAAAAACAGAAGTTGTGCTACTAGGCCATCCAGCTAAACAGGAGACCATTCAAGGGTAACCATGAAATGCTCCTTGATGGATTCATTCAGCTGGCCCCAGCTGCCAAATCACTTGAGCTCACTATGGACAGTAACCTCTCTTTCCAACCACACATTACCAAAAACCGAGACCTTCTTGGATCAACGAGCAGTGCTCAAAAGGATTACATCTTCCTCCCAATAAGCAACTTCACAACCATGGTCCAAGCCCTTGTAATCTCACAGCTCGACATAGGGATCACCCTCGTTGTCTGAATTTCAGCTGCATACCTAACCCTCCCCCCCCAAGGGCATTCAACTTGTAACTGCACATCTGATCACAGGATCAAAGACATTTGACCACATCTCTCCTAGTCATAAGAGAACTGCCTGGATGCTCTTCAAGATGGCCTGTATCACATACAAGGCGACTGCTGTCTGGATGTCCACCTACCTTGCCATAAAACTCACTAGCTCAAGCGGCAGGATCCCCTCCAGACGTCAGGCCACCAGAATGCTCTAGGGAAAGCTGAAAAACAAAGCAAAAAACAGAAAACAATAATGTACGTGTTGCTCACCAAACTGCTGGAATATTAATCGGGTCACAATTAGAACATCACTAATGCTCTTGGGGAGTCAGGATGGACCTCAAGATGAGCCTTTTCAGAGAGTACCTAGGAGACACCAAGGACTCTATGCAGCTCCTCCCAGGAAGAATCCACCACTATGGGTTAGGGCCTCTCAGATCCAAAGCCGAAACGTGTCCCCCCTGGAGCAGACTAGTCAACCAACATTGCAGAGTGCTCCATTGTTAAGAAGCTAGGTTGTCACTACACAAGCCCAAATACAAAGACACACATTCCCACATCTTGCATTTGTTTAAATGTGCAATTCTCTGATTGCAAGGCTGAAGTGCTGCCTCAACATCTATATTGCGAGTTTCCTTGCAGAGTGCAGTCTGCAAGGGATAAGCCATCAATTCCTTGATGGCAGGTTCACTAAGTCCACTCATAGGCTACAGGCATCTTGGTAGTACTATGTATCTGCTCTTTGCACCATAGGCACCCCCCTCCACTGCATTGGACGCACTGCCCAGCTTTGAGCACAGTCATTAAGCTGCTTTCAGCAAGGTGATCAAGACCCCTTTGCATTTCAAATACCAACCATTTAAAATCTGGTGTAAGTATACTCATGGGGCAATGTCTGAGCTGCAGCAGCCCTCACCACTAGTACCCACTCTCTCCTGCGCAAGAAGGTTTTTCATAATATACCTAGGTTCCCCTAACGATGTTATGTGTCTGTTCTGAAATAATTCCATTTTGAAACTGAACCTGCTCTCTTTTCTTTGCGCAATGTGAGTATGGAAATGGGCATCTACCCTTCCCCAGCCTACCTCTTCTGACCCTTTATCATCATTCCGGGGACACCCCTCAGAATCACTAATCTCCTCCTCTGGCCCCTCACCATCCCAACGCCCCTCACCCTAGCCTATCTCTTCCAATATCCATTATTCCATTCTAACCCCCAGGATTCTGATACTTATTCTGCCTGATAACACAAACAATTCTTAATATAATGTTGTGCTTTAGTGGCAGCTCCCTTGTACGGCTTCCCTGTAATCAACCCCTTATTTTATATCTTGGGTTTATGTTTTTACCATTCTATTTAATTATTTTTAAAATAATATTATATATATCAATCAGTGTACTTTAATTGTAGACCATTTTAAGACCTAACAGTTTATATTAAAACATAAACAAGAAGAGCACTGACAGAGAAGTTTGAAGCCTGGATACAACCCAGACAGCCTGTTTTTAAAGTGCCTTTCCAGTCCCTTACTCCAACTATACTTTGATTGTAAAGCATGCAGAAGCATGCCTAATCTTAACATGCATTGGCAATGCCAATAGTTCTGGTGTTTACTGGAGTTATTTGCATTTCACATTTATAAGGAGGAGGGTGCAAAGCTCTAAAGGAGGATGCCATGATGGGTGCAGGTGTGCAAGCCAATGAGAAGGAAGGAGAATATGATCCCAGATAGTAGTGCTTATTTGGTGCAACATGCAGTAAGGGCAGAGGTGCTCATGATTCTGATTCATGCTGCCCAGGTACACAAAATGCCACTATAGACTCGGCATCGCCCACGTAGTACCTTCGTTGCCCATGCCATGGCACCCCGAACCCCTGCCTTCCCTCGCCCCCGCAAGAACCGTATCCTTACACAGCAGATTGGAGTTCTTCTTTCTACCCCCAGCTGGCAACGACAAACCTTTCGCCGTTAGGAGCATTCCTTTCCAAGCCCGACTCATAGGTCCTATTGTTCTGGAGCCCACACTCCTCACCTGTTAGCCCCACCTCCAGGTCTATTAAAGTTTGTCACACTTGCCGATTCCGACTGCCACATTGTTCTGACGGTACAATAATGTCAGCCAATCAACAGTAACGAAATATCCGAATGCCTTATTTAGTCATCTCTGGTCACTTTCCTGCAGCTTCTTTTATGTAAATGCACCATAAATCAGATACATGTGCCTCATCTACCTCCATAAAACGCAAACCACTGGGTCAGCTTAACTGCCTCTGTGCGGAGCACAGAAGAACACTGGCCACCTATGTTAGCTCCTCAATCAAGCACTCTGGATGGGGCAGAGGGTCCCAAAGCCCTTTCCCTTGGGCCAGACCACAGCCCTATCACTGAGCTCTTCCTCCTAACTCAGGGCTGGCCAGTCTCTACATTGTGGAAACCAGTCACCTCTAATTGTCAGGCATCGGCCTCAATATCACCTCAATAGAGGGCTAATCAATGGCTGTAAACTTCAACTCACGCATAAACACCCAGTGCCAACTGATGTAAAATACCTCTGCCAGACGCGTCCCATAATTGCTTATTCTAAAAGCAGCAGAGTCGAGCCCTTGAATAGAAATAGACCGCAATTCCTTGCGGCCATTAATTAAAATATACATAAATGATAGGAAATAATCCTTCCTTAAATAAAACTTACTTGCCAAGCATTCCCCTGTGCTCGAGGCCCACCGAGATATAGGTGTCTTTAGTACTACCACAAGTGTAAAAGATTATTTGGTACGAATTCATAACCACGCGTGCCGAAAACAACTGCCACTTAAAAAATACCAGGCATTCTACTGTTATCCTGAAGCTAGAAGCCCGTAACTGTCACAGCCATTTTTCAACCGCAATGGATTGCAAATCAATCTGCACCCCATCACTCCCAGCTAAAATGACAACTGTGTCCTCTGCTTGCGTGCATGGTGCTTGGACTGCAACCCCTAAGCAATGAGCACACACAATGTCCATCGCTGTGCCCTGCACTTGTGCACAGGAGGACATGAACATGCAGAACATGAGGATCAGTAACATACACTTGATATGCCACACAATTGTGCACAAGGCATGTTACACTGCACATCCCTTACTTTGCTAGGCACAAATGTATCCTGCCCTTATCCATTAGCATATCATTTAAAAACAGCCCGCCCAACCAAACAGACCGCGCTTTGAACAATTCTTAAACCAGGTGAAAAGATTGCTGGCTAATGTATCCGCACGAATGAAACCCGCTTGCAAGCCAAGCATGCAAAAAGGAAAGGGTACATTGCCGTAGCCCTTGGGTCGCCATGCTCATGAGGCCGACTATTGTGACTAGAGTGTATGAGTCTTGAGTGTTTTTAGTGAGAAGCCTGTTAGAATGCTGTGAGGTGTGTGGAACCTTGGACACCTGGAGGCTCTGTGGAATGTCATTTGAAGACTTGGAGATAAGACAGCGACCAGAGTAGATGTGTGCCACCTTCTCTCCCACCTCTATACTGCTAAACTGTAACTTGAAGAATAAAGCATCCTGTTTCTGTTCGTAACTTGCCTGGGCCAGTCTGGTTCCTGCTCCTTGTCTTAATACCTGGCCTAGGATACATCACCGACCAAGACCCTTGAACTGCTGGGCACTCACCCTGCTGCCTGAGTGCAAATGAATGGAACGATCTGCTCGTTTACGCTCACAGATACAAAAACCGTCCCTTATTGCACCAGTGCATGCACACCTTGTCGATCACTATTTCTTACACCTGCGCGCAGGCACTTTAAAATTCTAAACTATACAATTCAACACTCACTCTTTTTTGGCCGGTCCGCCAAAGGAAAAATGATACCGTACTAGGAGTCTTTGCATGTATTATAATTGTAATCGTTCTCTTATAAAGCGCTTGATACCGAGGACCAGTTACTAAGCGCAAGTCTGAGGTTTGCACCTGTGTTGCTATGCGTTGTCTTGGTTCCAAGGCAGACGCAAGGTCCCTGAGCTAACCTCCCTGCTCGATTAGTAGACACATGCTCAATGTGTTGAAGCATTGTGCCCTGCCAGGCAAGCACGGCCCAGGCAGTTTAATTTGTGCGCCATATACCAAAATAGCGCTATACATGCTGCTTATCGTCTTGATTACGAGACAAATGGTTGCCCCTGAGCTAACCCCTGTTAGTTTCAAATCTAACCAGCAGACACTCAGTGGACTCAGCGCATGATTCGCATTATAGAAACAGCCAACCCTCCTGTTATATCTGGTCTACCTGGGCCCATGCAGGCACACACACAGACCCGAACACACAGGAACACTCGGGACGCGATGCTGCTTGCTCCGCGTCCCGGCGGGAACTGCCGCACGGGCGCACTTTATTAAACTACGCATGCGCGGGGCCACAACGAGGCCCGTGCATGCGCAACAACCAAACGGGGACGTCACATCCCTTTTTAACTTTAATCAACATAAAGTAAACAGTTGGGCGCGCATCTACCTGCACGCCGGGTGCCCGGGCGGACATATGACCGCCCGGGAGTCTCACCTTGCCTCGTTCAGCTCAGTCACGTGAGTCCAGGACATAGTCCTTGAGATGCCCGGGCAACTGCCGCTCACGGCAGATAGGGTACCTTGGCGAGGCGGGAGGCGGAGTAGAAACCTCATGTTCCGGTCTCGGTGGTTCCTTGCCCTGCACGCTCTCCTGAGCTCCTGGCGGACTGGCCTGCCCGCTCTCCGGATCTCCTGGCGGATCAGCCTGCCCTGCACTTTCCTCGGAGGTCCCATTCTCAGCCGGTCTTTCAATGCGTTTGAAGAACGACCGGTTGCGCGTGACTGTTCCTCGGTCGCAGGCTGCCGTCACCATGGTGCCCTTAACATGCGTTACCTTCCACGGGCACAGCTCGAAGGGCAGGGACAACTTCCCCTCGGGGTGCCTGTTCCGGACCAACACTGTGTCACCCACTCGCACCTCCTTTTCTTGCAGACCCCTCCTTTCACTTACTTTGTCATTGCGCCTGGCCCGTTCATCCCTGACACCCTCTTCGTCTATCACTCCGGGCAGACGGCCATCCTCCTCCGGTAGCATTCCCCTCGGGCATCGCCCAAATAGTGCTTCGGCTGGGGCCACTTTCGTGGATTGGTGTGGCGTCGTCCGGTATTCCCTCAGAAACTCCACAAGCTTCCTCTCCAGGTCTTCACCGCCGCAGGTGGAGATCCTCAGGACCTTGTTAAGAGTCTGCATCATTCTCTCAGCCTCTCCGTTGGCCCGCGGCCAGAGCGGGGACACCCTGCGATGCCGGATCCCCCGTTCACGGAGGTAAGTTGCAAATTGGCTGCCGGTGAACGGTGGCCCATTGTCCGAGCACAGGAGGTCTGGGAATCCATGGGTGGCAAACATTTTGTCTAGTGCCTTCGTTGCGAACTCTGTCGCCGTCGACTGTACCACCTCCACCTCGGGGTACCTGGACCATTGGTCCACTGCCACCAGGAAGTACATTCCCCGACCAGTCGAGCCAAAGTCCACATGGACAGTTTCCCATGGTCTGCAACTACGCTCCATCAACCTTATCGGCGGAGCTCTGTCCCCCGGGGCCGCCGCTTGACATGCGATACACCTCCTCACGAAACTCTCAACTCGCCCCTCCAAGTCCGGGAACCATACTTTGTTTCTCAGCCGAGCCTTCATTTTGACAATCCCCTGATGGCCGATATGGGCAAGTTCGAGGATCCTTGACCGCAGTGCCCTTGGGATAACAATTTGCCGCCCTCGAAGTATGAGTCCATCGTCCGCGACTGAGAGTTCATCCTTAACCTTCCAGAGTGCTTGGAGGTCGCTCTGAGCCTCCGCTTGACGGCGGGAGTTGTCCTGCAGCACTTCCCTCCACTCGCCGCTCCTCACGGCATTCTTGACTATGGTGAACACCTCATCCTTTGAGCATTCCGTTGCCATTTCCAGCCTCGATATTGCCATTGGAAGAGACCCTTCCACCACCTGACACAACAGCCCGTGGCACTCATTCGCCCCAATGTCGGTGACGGAGTTCTCCTTGTTGGGATGGCGCGACAGGTAGTCGGCCGGGTTGTTCGTGCCTGGTCGGTATACAAGTTTCACCCCGTACTCCATCAGGGCCAGCATCCACCTCTCGATCCTGGGGGGCGGCTTGGACGACCCCCCAGCCAGTATGGTCAGGAGCGGCTTGTGGTCCGTTACCACCACTACCGGTTTGCCCAGTATGTACAACCGGAAATGGCGACAGCCCCACAGGATGGCTAACGCTTCCCGTTCAATCTGAGAGTATCTCATTTCCGTGTCCGAAAAGGCCTTACTCGCATATGCGATGGGGCGCATGTCCCCACGTTCGTCAGGCTGCATCTGCACCGCTCCCACTCCTACCAGACTGGCGTCAACCACCACCTCTGACTCCACTTTGGGGTTGAAATAGGCCATGGTGTCTCCATCTGATAGGGCATTTTTCAGAGTCTGGAATGCCTCCTGCTCATTGGCTCCCCATTTCCACGCAGCGTCGTTCCTCGTTAGCACTCTGAGTGGTTCTGCCAGCGACGCTAGCCCCTTGATGAAGTGCCCACAATAAGTTACCATCCCCAAGAAGCTCCTCACTTCCGTAGGTGACTGGGGGGGGGGGCGGCTTCCTTAATGTCCTTCACTTTGGCGGGGTCTGGCGACACACCGGCTGCGTCCTTGAAGAACTCACATTTTTGTCGATGAAGGGTGAGCCCTAGGTTCTTCAACCTCAGGAGCGTGTCCTCCAACCTCTTCATGTGCTCCCGTTCAGAGTCCGCGAAGACTAAGATGTCGTCGCTCATGTTCAGCACCCCTTTAAGGCCAGCCAAAGCTCCTCTAAGCTTGTTCTGGAAAACTTCGGCGGCCGATGAGATGCCGAAGCTCAGTCGTTTGAATTGGAAGAGGCCGTCATGCGTCGTAAAAGTAGTTATGAACCTGGAGTCCGGGTGCAGTTCGAGCTGGTGGTAGCCCGCTCGTAGGTCCAACTTCGAGAATACTCTCGCCCCCTGAAGCTCTCGGATGATGTCATCCAGAGTGGGTATAATGTGCCTTTCCCTCTTAATTGCGGCGTTTGGGAGGCGCATGTCTACGCAGATTCTCACTGCCCCAGGCTGCTTTGGCTTGGGGGCCACCACTATCGGGGACACCCAGGGTGTCGGCCCCTCCACTCTCTCAATAATGTCCATCTCTACCAGTGATCAGAGTTCCTCCTCCACCTTTTCCCGCAGGTGAAACGGGATCCTGCGATGCTTGAGGGCCGTTGGTCTGATGGACTCGTCGATATGCAGGCGCACTAGGGGTGCTTTAAGTTTCCCTATGCCTTCGAAGATGCCCGAGAACCTGTCCAGCAGTGTCTCAATGTCTATCTGGTATACACCATATGCAAAGTGAACCAAGTTGAGGGCCTCCGACGCCGCGCAGCTGAGGAGCGAGTGAGGGCTCACGTCAGTGACAAAGAATTTTGCCTTGATGCTACTACCCCCTTTCGACACAGGTGACACGAACACACCCTTGAGTGGCAGCGGGGTGTCTCCTCCAAAAGTAAATATCTTCTCCGTGGACTTGTCCAGTGTCGGCGGACCAGGAAGTTTCTGGTAGTCCTCCTCTGCCAGCACGCACACAGAAGCACCTGTGTCTATGAGTATATGGGTCGGCACCCCCAATACGTCCACCTCGCACCTGGGCTGCCTCCTCCTTTTGCTCTCCGAGGCAATGTTGGAGATGAAGAATACCTCTTCTTCGTCCTCTTCGTCTTCTTCCTCTTCCTCCGCGATCTGTAACTTCCGTATCTCCTGTTCGAGGGCAGCAATGCTGCGTTGCCTTCTGAATCCGCCACCTCTCGCTCTCGCGGGACCTCTCTGGGTGGGTACAGGGGCCGTGCGCGGCACATGCGAGCATAGTGTCCTAGACCATTGCACCGCCTGCACAACCTCGTCTTGGCGGGGCACTCCTCAACATGAGGCAAGTCATACCCGCAATCCGGACAAAACGACCCAGGCGTGGACGGGTACCTGTTCCCCGATGCCTTCGGGGCCCACTTTTCTTTCAGCTTAGTTCTCTTGGAAACGGCAAAGGCCTCCTCCCTTGCAATTGTTAATCATGAAAATCGATGGACACAGCATCCCATGGTTAATTTTAGTGTGTTTTTCTGATTATTACGTTTTGTTTCATTTTTTATTGCTGCAATTAATTAATGTCCTTTGTTTCATGATTAACAACTGTCCAGATTGCTTTATTGATATATCTTTTGCTCTTTGCCTTTAGATTTGTCCAGGTGACCGAGGGTTCCCCACCCGAGTGATCTCCTTCTCTCGCCTGGGGTATCCTTTTCGGGACGTGTACGTTGGCATCTAGGACTATTGTGATTGATTTCACTGGTTTTCTTGTTCGCAGTTAATACCTGGAAGAAGCACTTTTCACTTTATATTATGCACTTTATTATTGATATACAATTGTTCTTTTTTGTATATTGCATAGTATTTTAAATGATTCATTGTTTCTTGTAGGATGATCTGTGTTGTGGACTAGGGGGCCCTTCACCTTCTTGGTGGTCGGACTATGTCTTTTTGAGTGAAAATATTTTTATTCCGCTGGCCTGACGTTTGTTCAATACTGTTTGTTGCTTCCCCTCTGCCAGCGAAGTGGGGGTAACCCATCTTTTGTTTTGTCATCACTATGTACTTGGATGGCAATCTGAATATTGATCAACTTGTGAAAAGGCTGTACAGTGCTCCTCTAGGTCCACTCCTTGCAGAGAATCAGGGGGTGCAGTTAGTGTTCTTTTATGCCTATTGATCTAGGGGAAAAAGAAAGAAAGTTGGCTTGCTCAGATGCAGGGTATTGTATCATGGCAACAGGCACAATGGGTTAAGTCGATGCTACAAAAGTACTGTATTCATGATAAACCAGTCTTTCTCTCTACTCATAACAGAAGAAGGACATTCATTCTCCAGCAGCTCATGTGCATGTTCCATGTGAGTGTTCAGAGGCTGCACCCCACCATAGTGGGTGATAGAGGTTCAGCCACCATAGTGGAATTCACCCCCCCAAGTCCCACCACCTCTCCCCCCCCTTCACCATGAGCCGGCTCCACCCCACCAGAAGTGTAGCCAGGAAACAGGGAGTTAGGCTTCCAACAGGGTGTATGTCAGAAGATTATCTCCAGCTATGCAGGCCTTAAATGTCACAGTCACTGTGAGAAAGGCCTCTTTTTTCAGGGGCGGTGGAAGGGAAGGTTAGTTAGAGGATATTGTGATAAGGAAGGAAAGAAAAAGTAATGTCAGGTGAGAACCGAATGATCGGGGGAGGAAACAGCATGAGTGCCGACCCACACCTGGTACTCCTTCTGGAAGTTATTTTGCCTTTCAAAATGTTTCCTCAATCTTGGTTTGGCTAGTGCCCATGATGAAGGTTGTGACCCCTGTCCTTATCCCCTTGAGTAATGAGAGAGCAATTCAACCCTTATGAACTGCAATGAATTTCAGATGCGAGGTAGTAGGACAGAGGTGTCTGTTAGGGTGTATGGGAGAAGGGGCGGGCCCACTATGGTGAGGTGCTCAGGGAGGCCTAGTGGTATGACCAACTCCTGGCGCACGGTGCACGCATGGAATTGGGATGCAATTGGTGGACGGGAAGCCACCCGCCTGTATTTATTAAGTGTGTCACATGGTCATAAATCATGTGACTCTGCACGAGCCCTGTGGCACAGGGCTTAGGTTTCAACATCCCATGCCATGGGTATAAAACAAAACAAAGACTACATCAGTAGACATTAAATGAATCAACAGTCCCGGACAAAAAGACTAGGTCCATTTGGGAACTGTGGGACAAAGCAGTTACCCGCTACATTGAAACTTGTTCAATTACAGACATTAAAACATAAACTGATCACTGTTAGACATCTCTTTGTGTAGTTTGTAGGCAGTAGTAGGGACTGGCGGTCTGCTGGTGGAATACTGGCAGTTCTACCACCCGCAATTACATGCTAGCTGACTGGGGCATTTTAAGCATGCAGGCAATATGCAGGATCACGGCTTTAAATAAATATTTTTACTGAGTCCACTTTGACCATTTCAGCACATACAAGGTCACAGTTTACAAATGTACAAACTATCACAGTCCATTAGGGACATTGGGCACCCACCCATTTGGGGGCATACTTCATTAGTACTCGAGAGTGGGGAGCTAAAACGACCCACTAGCTGGCAAAGCTGCACCCAGGACTACTGTGGTCCACATTGGCTATAGGTATAATTACATTCAAGGCTCCTTCTCCAGTATCACTTCATGCACACTTTCAACTTTCCACCCAGCCCGGCCGCACAAGCACTCTTACCACAAGCAACCTGGCCGGGTTAACACTCAATGGTTGCCGGATGCTGGCAGGGCAGTATTCGGAATGGTGAAGGACCCGGGAAGAATTTACTGCAGTGATGAAGTGGTAGGGGCGCAGGAGAGGCCGCTCTGGCCCCAGCGGTCAAGCACTCACGGGCAACTGTCCTGGCCATGCTAATAGCAGGCTCCCCCAGGCAGGAGTAAACATTTTCCATCAGCGGTTCATGCCACGCCAATGCCAAGCTCCCCCAGGCGGGAGATTTCATGTATCATCGTGAGGACAGGGGGCCATGCTGCAGGCAGCGGCTCACGGCCGCATCACACATCAAACACACCCTGCTCATACAAACTATTACAAAATTCAAACTAGGAATAATTTTCCTGGAAAAAGAGAAAGACTGCAGATATCATGGCTGGTTTGGAAACTGTGTGGCTAATTGGAGACAGTTGGCTGTTTTGGTTGCTGGCTTTTTATGAGAAACTAAATATTAACATTAACCTAGGGTTGAGAAAGTTTACAATAAAATGGTTTGTATTGCGGGGAATGCGTTGGTTCCATGTTGAGAAGTACAGAGCAGCCAGACGTTATAATAATTATCTGTGGAGGCAATGATTTGGTGAATGTACGAGGTGTGTTGCTTACTTTATTCATGAAACAAGACATGGGAAAACTCATGCAACTATTTACTCACACCATCTTTATCTTTTCCAATCTGACTCAGAGGCAAACATGTAGATGGACCACCAGATGATTTAATGGTAGAATTGAAAAATCCCAGAGAAATAATGTTAATAACGCAGTTTGAGCATTAATGAGAGACCACAACCAATTATGGATTTTGAACAACAACATACAGTTCTACATGGCCAATTTCTATAGACAGGATAGAGCACACCTAACTAATGACGGAAATGCGGTGCTCCTTCAAAGGTAATTCCCAGTTTGAATTTCTAGTAATTTCTATGAATAGGGTATCTATGATGTTTGTGTTATGGTGTTTGTGATTGGTTGATGTTAATGTTGTCATTCTGTGTTTGTCTGTGAAAGGTTATACTCAAAAGGTGTTGGCCATTTTTGTATTTTGGTTCGGAAAAATATAGTACTCTTTTTGTGATTTTGATTTTGGAAAGTATAAAAGCTAACACTTTATGTAGTTTTGTTTCTCTGATTGTAGAACTCTCTATGAACTATACTCTCATTGTTTGTGTACAACCCATGTTTTACCTATTTTTTTAACTTTATCCAACCCCACTCTTGTATATCCTAACTACTATGTATACTTTATCATCACCCACTTTAAATAACTTCATGAGCAGTCATGTATTGTATTGGCACCATTTAAGGACCATTGTATCAGTACTGAATCTTTTGTCATTTATAGTCCATGCTCAGATTTTTTCAAAAAAGTATTATGATACCTGCGGATATACAAAAATATGGGTGATTGGTATATTGAGTATCGCGCTCAGTAACAATGAAAGCGGTATGTAACCACGGTTATCCAGCACCCATTCAGTGTACAGTGTTGCTACCCACAGGTAAAAGTGGCACCCTGTGCAGCAGTGGCTCTATTCTGGCAAATGGCACGTTGTGTGTTTGGGGATGTCTGGTACCCTCAACATTTTGGGTGGAGTATCATTATAGATGCATTGAGGTTTTTGGGTGATTGGGAGATAGCAGGGGAGTGGTGGAGGACCATGGGAGTGGAGGGGTACTGGTAGGCGTGCTTGTGACATTTGTTTGGATTCTGGGGAAGTGGAAAACATTTTTGTATTGGTCATTTTTCCTGTACAGCCACGGCTAACAGCATATGGCCATATATGGCTTTTCTATAACTGTATCTATAAAAAAAGCACATGCATAGGCGTGTCAACACTTTTTGTTGTTTTATTGGTTCCATCTGTAGGCGCAGTAATATTTATAGCTGCGTGTAAAAACCATACATTTTCTGTTTAATAATCATATGGTTATATGGATGATACAGCACAAAATTTTATTTGTGAGTGTTATTTTATCTGCTTAGGTGTTTTCTTATTTTATTTGAAGTTTTGAAGGCCTGCTTAGTTTATTTTTGGGCTTGCAAAAAAATTACAAATAGGCGCGTCTATGAAAGATGCTGGGAGGGGAAAATATAGATTTCTGTGAGTTTCAATGTTAGTTATTGGTTGTTTTTATTTTTCTATTTGATATGCGCTCTGTGGTAGGTTGTGGTGAAAATGCATCATGCATTTTATTAGTTTTATCAGTATATCGTCCTCGTTTTTCGTAGTGATTTTTGAAACTACAAAAGCCACCATTTTCTGCAGTTTTATCCTTTTGATTCCAGAACTCTCACTGTGCACATGCCAGAAGTGTGGCTGGTGTGAAAGTGAGTTTTAATACATCTTTTCATATTTGAAGGTTTATTTGCAGTCTTATATGTTTTAGTTATATTATAATACTATCAGATGGTATTCTTTGACTTTTTTCATCTGATCTGATTCTGTGGCAGTTTAATTTTAATGTTGGACTACATTTCGATTCTTTGCCTTTATTTTCTGATTGGGTTTTTATTGTGTCTGTGGTGGGCAGATGCTGATAGGATGTCAATCAAGTACCTCAGGTGCTCTCTGGCTACTGTATTCAAAATGTAGAAGTGGATGAAGGAAAAATGAAGAAATAACTTGTCAAGGGAAAAGAGGATTAGGTGAAAAGTAGATGTACCAATTGTGGCATAGGCAACATATTAGTCCTACTGAAACTGGAAGTTTCGAAGCCTTAAAATGGAACATTTGAAGGTCAATGTGTTAGTGTGTTTTTTCACAAGGTGCATAGGTTTTTCTAAATTTTCTTTGAAAACAGCGTTCTTTTGTCTTGAAATATTTCAAACTGGTTTGAGGGGTGAAAATGACTGCCAAAAACTTTGATAGTGCTAGTGTTTCTACCTGTGTGATTGTTTTCTATCTCTTGTTCTCCAAGTTTACTTAACCTTCCCCATCCTGTGTCCTGCAGCCAACTAGTATAATGCCATTTGTTTAGTCTCACCATGTTTATATATCCTCGGTTTGTTTATTTTAGTGGTAGTTTGTATAACTTTATTGTTAGTTTGTTGTGTGTTTTATTGTAGTTGTAGTTTATCTACATCTTGTACAGGTCTATGCAGTTTATCCATGTGTGCACATGTTTTCATTCCTGTTGCTCTTTTTTTGTGGTGGGGATGGATTTGGAAACAACACTATTTTGTGATGACTCCTGGCAGTTGGGTCACACATACCATCTCCTACTGTATTATTCCCTATACATTGTACCCTTATCCTCTGTACCGCTGTGCACTATACTGTTATTCTTTGTGTCCAACCCATCCTTTTACTTGTTTTTGAACTTCGGCCACCCTGCTCTAGTTTTAAATGCTGTACCCGGCATTGGCAATTGTGCTGGTGTTCTGAAACAGTCTTGTCCAAACCGTCTAGGGTGGAATCTCGACCTTGAACCAACTGTGTGACAGGTTTTACATATTACCAAACAATTTGACCGTCGGGTGCAGGCAGGATGGGATGGGGTTGGGTGTTGGTTGGTAGATAAATAGTGATAGTATTTGTACACTCTGGTGCAGATGATGAATACTGGTTTGCTGATTTTGTTCCATGCGCTTTGACTTTATGTTTCATATGAGCCTTTATACATGATTCTTTCACTTCATTCCAATGTACGCAGAAAAGATGTTGAATGAATGTTGAGGTTCCCAAACTGTGCGATGGCTTGTTTGAAGGACCCCTCTGTTCAAGTTTTCCACATAATTTGTACATCACTTTCTCACTCTCTGGTTATATGTTGCTATTCATTTATTGTCGTGACAGTTTTACTTTTTTATATTATTGTATGTTTTTTTTTAAACCAATGACCCAATGATTAGTATATGCAAAGAGAACATCAGTGTTGTATGCACCAATGTAGTATCTTATATAGTTCATATGATGCACTGCATACAAGATATGAGAGTCATAAAAACCTGTGTATTTACTTGTTTTTTAAAGTGTGTGTTATTTAACTAATTATGTTTTACATTTTTACAGATTGAAGGATATTATTACTTTTGTAAACATAGGTGAATAACCATGGCTACGGTATTGCCCAATGGGGTGTTGAATTTCGGAGGGAAAGCTAAACACAGCAATGACTTGGGAGGGTCATAAGCACAGGTTCATTGGACCATACCCACAGCTATAGGCCTCAATGTGCAAGAATTATCTATTATGTATATATGTATAAAAGTCCCTAAAGTTTCATATTGTAACCGTGGCTACAAAAAAAGTAAATTAACTCTAGCCGCGACTGTGAGTGATGAGTCATTTTAGAAAACTTTTTTTGATGTATTGTCATTGTATTTGTGTATTTATATGTGATGGATGTTATTTCATTTTATTTGTATATTCATATGTGATAAGTAGTCTTTATAATGACTGTTTTGAAGTACACAGAGTGTAGTATTTTACCACATTTGATGTGCACCCTTTATTATCATGTATCTTACACAACTCATTTTAACTACCATTGTATTACTACTGTCTCTTTTGTCATTCATATTCCATACTCCACAGCTCTCCTTGTTTTCTTGGAAAGTGTGCTCTCCATCCTGCTTTCAGCGCAGGGGCACATTGATTGATGCGGGCTCGTTGCTGCCTAGTTACTTCACTGGCAAGAGTCCGACAGGTAAGCATAATGAGTCTTTTGAACAGTTCTCTTACTTCGTTCCTTTCCTTCCTTAGATGATGGCCGGCGTCCGGGGATGGCGACGTGCTGCTGAGATGAGTAGCGCTGAAGGTGAGTGAGAGCGCGATGTGCGATGCAACCCTTTCGTATTTGTATTGAACTGAGTTCTTTTTCTGTGTCTTTTAGGTGCCGCGACGTTTTCAGTGTGGATGCCGGTTATGAAGAAGAAATGCAGTGAATAAGCGCGGTATGCAGCGCCTCTAGATGTTTCCACGCTAACCTGGAGTGTCTTTTCCCTCTTGCAGATGGATGAGAAGTTCCGGAGAGAGAGTTCCCCCAGAGCGGCTGGGATTCAGGTAAGTGTTTGAAGCTCGTACAGTCTTTAAAAATAAGCGAAGATTTGCTGAATGCTTACTAATGCCTTTTTTCTATTCTTTTCCCTTTTCCTTAGGAAGCGGCGTGCCAGGATGGGAATGACACCGCCGAAGATGACCGCAGAACAGAAGAAGCGATGAATGATGGGCAGAAGCGCTTCAAGGTAAGGCCGTTCTTAACGGTTTTCTTGGTCTTGCAGGAGCTGAGTGCAGAAGAAAGATGCAGGCCTACTGGTGACGGATCCGAACACGGTGAGTGTCACGCTGCAGGTGCAGAAAACGCAAAGCATGTTTCTCAGCCTGGGCGTGGCTTAAATAGTCTCTGGGTATCCCAGGTGTCTCTGGGCTGAACCACACCCAAAAGACTAGACTGCACATGCTGCTCTGGGAACCGAAATATGTGGGGGCATGTGGGGGTCTGATACATTACTAGCATTTCTGCATGCTGTTTTTGTGTACATACTCTGATCTTACCCAGCTTTAATAAGGCGACAAGTTGACATTGTTACATTTTTTGGAAATCCTAAAAATAGTCCTATTATTTGCATGTTCATCATTGCCATCATATTACTATTTCTGTTATAAAATTGTAGTCTATACAAGTGGCAGAAAATGAACGATTGAATTAAAAAAGAATGGTAATTCTCTATTATATAAGGTTCACATTGCTAGTAAAGAGACAGTGTACTGATGATGATATAATTCGACTCATGGACATTGTTAGAGTGCTTCTTGTAATTATATTTTGCACAATGTGTTCCCTTTACTTTCTTATGCTTGGAACATTTTGCCAAATGATGTTTTATAATATAGATGGAGGAATTAGCAATGAGACATGTATTTCTATTTCAATTTCTAAAAATAAAAACACAAGTGACATTTTTTCTGATATCTCCAAACAAATCATTCAAATAAAAAGAGATGCTGGGGAAAATAATGAGGATATGAACTCATATCTTGATAATTCAGCCTACTTAAAGAATAACATGTGGTACTAGATCATGAAGGAAGTGGGGATAACATCAGCCAAAAGCTGCTACATGTGTTCTCTCATCCCTTATGCCATGAGCACAGCCAGAACATTAATTGCAAGAGAAAAACCTATGCATGTTGCAAAGTGTATCAACAGTCTAGCAACAAGAGGACAATTTGAAGGAAGATGGGCAACACTCTGATGGATGTCGAAAAAGATGTTCCCATATGAAGATGGTTACATAAAAACAAATAAAATGGAAATGGAACTAGATTCAAGAAGTAGAATGCTCCTATATGCATAGAGTGGTATGACTGGAGAACAGATAAAGACTGTCAAGCAGAAGAGACTGGGTTGTGTGGATTTATGGGAAACCCCATGAATGCCAGGATGCTGGGAGAGGCCTCAGCTATTGGTATATGGATGAGTTGCTTCTAATACAAGATGGAAAGACGGAATGTTAGCATGCAGTACACACATATTGATGACAGCACAAGTACAACTAGTGAATGATGAATGCCTAAAAGACATGGGCCAAGTATTCAAAATTATGAACATGGGTTGAAAATGAAGCAGGACCTGTGTCCATACTACCAATGAAGAATTCAACGCTCTGTTTCAGAAATAAGGCACTGATCACAGTTGGAGAAAATAAAGGATGCACAAAAATAATCAATGTCCCAGGAATGAATGGATGAACTGCCATGCTAATGGACCACTATTGGAACTGTGGATCCAAAGCTTATACACTACTGCCTAATAATAGAGGAGTGTGTTCCATAGGGATCATACATGTTCCTGCATTGGTGATTTCCCAAAGTGATCTCCATATCATTGAATTTCCAAATATTGATGCACATCAGACAATGATGAGATCGCTCAACCTCATTCGACAAAAGAGAGAGAACTATTTTTCATCAAGATCAGTAGCGACATTCCGGATGAGCACAAATTGTTCAGTAAGACAGCAGCTATATTCATGGCAGGAATACAAACTGCAGTGAACGCCAAGTGGTTACGCATCACTTCGTTGGAACTGCTACAGACAATCAACACAATGATAAAAGGATTTAATGCGATTATAGAAGAATTGAGGGGCATCAGGCTCATGAACCTCCAGAATAGGTATGTCTTGGACCAGATTACAGCAATAGAAGGAGGCTTTTTGCGCCAAGATCAGGCTTTCTTGCTGAACGTACATACCTGCCCATGATGGAGAAATTGGAACCCTGACAGAAACAATTACTATACTGTCGACCCTGCATACAAACATGGTGGAAGAAATATATGAGACCAAAAATGAATATTGGTTTTCGTCTCTGTTTTCATGGGTTCCAACCTGGATGGCAAATGCCTTCAAACTACTTGGAGCAATACTAGTGTTGCTGTTGCTAGGATTCTGCCTTATAAGAAGAATACTCATAGGACAGTGCAAAAAGACAGCAAAAAAAGCTAATGGGATGAAGATAATGATCTATGTGAATGCTGTAACTGATGGGCACACACAAACTAAAAGCATCTGAATGGAAGTCGTTTGGCACCTCCAGGAATTAAGTTGTATTATCCCAATGATCATAAGAAGTATGTGGGACGTTGGTTAATTTGTCAAGCAACTAGAGAATGTTGCAACATGACCTGGAGTGTGGATGAAAATATAAAGAATGCAGATGACCTGAGGGTGGTGACAAAGATATGTATTCCAAAGAAACCACAGTGTGAAGAAAAGGTGAAAAGGATTGGGAAGGGGGCTGAGGACTTGACCAGAGGGGGGAATGTGGAGAAGGAGACGTACAAGTCTCTTATGAAGTCCGCCCGATCCCCTCCATTATATTGGAAGAGCAGCAAGAAAGTACTGTGCATGACACCTTGCATCATTCCAATACTGCATCTAAAATATGAACGACGTTATGTGCTCAGACAACTGTACCAAATGTACAGTCGTACTGAAGTGGTAAAAAGAAGTCTGCAGACACCACTAGATATGGAAGCAGTATAAGTGAAGTATGACAGGTGTAAAGTGACATCATGATGAAAAGACACAAGCACACACTGAAATGATATACACATACTTAAAAGAATGAAGAAGTAACAGAAGTAACAAAGTGAATCAAAAGCAAGGAAATCATATATACTATCAAGATAGGTAAGAAGAGATTCAGTAGAACACAGAAACACAAGGTAGATGAGCAATATAAAAACTTGCCACAGTAGTAAATATGGCACAGGTAAAGCAGCCATGTTGAGAAGATGGACGTCGGTTTCATGTAATAGTAAGCTGAAAACCCCAAGGAGAGAGACCGAGGCAGAAGAGCTGACAGGCACTGGAATACGGATTCATGCAAAAACAAAGAAGATTTGTTTGGCTAAGGATCAAGGATGCCACAGTGAGAAGCAACTGCAAAGTACAAAAGGAGTGAAAGAGGATGAGCCATGTGCGTAAGACATATTTCTTTTAGACTAAGCAAAGGAGTAAACATGTGTGAGGGCCAAGTGTTGGACAAATAAAAGTGAACAAAGCATATGCAAGACAGAGCAACCAAGCCTCCTGAGGCCAAAGAGAGTGATAGTGCCCAGCTTTATTGAACTGATAATGAAGTAGTACTTTGCCATATTCTTTGAATCTGTCTGGTTATTTGGGCCCGTAATTACTGATATGATATGATATCATATGGTATTGATAACGCGCCTATACACAAGTGTTTCAAGGCGCAACAAGGCAAGGGAGGGGAACAAAGGGAGGACGTAGAATGATCCTACTAGGCCAGGTGTCATTCAGATTGCTCAAGAGCATGGGAAGGAGGCAGGGACAGTGCCGTACATGGCAAGGATGATAACAATAAGTAAGCGGCCAGCATGTGGCAAGTGCATGGTAAGTGCAGACATCAGGTGTCAAGGGCTAGGAGGGGGACTGTAGGGATACAGAGACAGTCCCCAAGTGCGGGCGTTTCCAGGTGGGCAGTGCAGGTGTGAAACGCTGGCAGGGAAGGACCTGGTCCCGAGATCAGAGGGTATCAAGGTAACCAGTGCAGTTCCAGGTACAACTAAGAGGTCAGCAGAGGAGGGGAGGCGAAAAAGCAGAAGCAAAGAGAAAGGTTTTGAAGAGCTTCCGGAACCAGAGATGGTTCTCCTCCAGTTTAAGGGAGACAGGGAGGCTGTTCCAGAGGGAGGCCCCAGCCGAGAAAAGAGATCTCCCACCAACCCACTGCTTGGAGAAGCGACTGACCCTAAGGGAGTTGGAGGCGGTTGAGTGAAGAGCTCGAGAAGGGAGATAATTAGGAAGAGATAGTTGGAGGTATTGAGGCCTCAGGCCCCAGAAGGCCTTGTGGATGATGCAGAGCGTTTTGAACTTAATCCTCGCAGCCACGGGGAGCCAATGCAGAGATTTCAGTCCTGGAGAGATATAATCCCTGGGCTTGAGGCCAAGGACAAGTCTTGCAGTCCTGTTCTGGATAAGTTGCAGATGGCGGAGAGTAGAAGCAGGCAGATTTAGAAAGAGGCTGTTGAAATAGTCCAGCCTAAAGAGAACCAGAGCTCTGGAGACATTGAGCTTCTGGGGGAAGGAGAGGAAAGGAAGAATACCTCTGAGGAGGTGCAGCTGGTAGTGTGACTTCTTAGAGACGTCAGAGATGTGAGGGGAGAAGGAGAGTGTGGAGTCGAAGATGACACCAATGTTTTTATCCTTGCAGGTGGGAGCAGGAAGAGGGCTAAGAGAGGCCGGCCAGAGGGCTCCAGGGAAGGAGGGAGTGGGTCTGCCGATGAGGAGAATCTCAGTCTTACTGGCATTAAGGCAGAGGTCATTGGTGGCACACCACTCCTGGATTGCAGACAGACAGTCAGAGATGAGGGAAGGAGAGGAGGAGGCCGATGGTAGCCTGAGAATGAGCTGGGTGTCATCGGCATAGCACTGAAAGTTGGGGCAGAGAGTGGCGATGTGGTGGGCAAGGAGTGCCAGGTACTGGATGAACAACCAGGGAGAGAGGTTTTACCACTGGGGGACACCACAGGTAGAGAAAAAGATAGCGGAAAGGAAGGACCCAAGTTGGACCTGGGAAGGTCAGTCAGAGAGGAAATATGTCAGCCAAGCCAGAGCCTGACCAGTGATACCCAGGTTATCACGGAGACGGTTGAGCAGGATGGCATGGTTGACAGTGTCAAAGGCAGAAGAGAGATCAAGCAAGAAGAGGACACAAGGGGTGTTAGAGACAAGGTTGGAGAGTAGGTCGTCACAGATGCTCAGGAGAGCAGTTCCCATGCTTCTGGCAGCTCTGAAGCCAGACTAATGGTCATGAAGACAACCAACAGATTCAGTGTGGACATAAAGCTTGGGGATGGGCAGTTTCTCCAGGAGCTTGCCCAGGAAGGGAGTGATGGAGATTTGGCGATAGTTAGCCGTTTAGGAGGGGTCCGCAGAGGGTTTCTTAAGAGGGTGCACAAGGGAGTGCTTCAGGGGGGATGGGAAGACTCCAGTGGCAAAGGAGTGATTGCAGAACTCAGCTAGGGCAGGAGCCAGGGAGTTGATGTGGTCCTTGATAGGTTGTTGATTGGTTATTGTTATCCCGTCCAGCATTTGATATGCTCCATGTGCTACTGCAAACTGTTCTGCCATTGCCTGTATTCACACCTGTGCAACTATCCACTCACCCTATTTGTATTTTCTCTACCCTCACCCACCTTACCTAGACTGTGGGCCTCATTACACGGATGGCGGTAGGGATTTACCGGTACCGGTAAAATACCGGTACCGGTAAATCCCTACCGCCTTACTACGAGGTCCCTTTGCGGGTTGGGGGATTTAACGACTGCTTTTTGCAGGCGTTAAAATCCAACCCGCTAAGGGACCTCGGAGCTAATTACGGCACCGCAAAATTGCGGTGCCGTAATTAGCGCCTTCCCCATTCCCATAGAGCCCTATGGGGCAGAAATGGGAATGGGGAAGGGCAATGGCGGAAGGGGGATTTACCGCCCCTCCAACCTTGGAATGGGGCGGTAAATCCCCATTCCGCCAAGGCGGTGCCGGTATTTTACCGGCATGAGCCATGGCGCTAATAGCGCCATGGCTCACCGCCTACCGGGTAATGAGGCCCTGTGTTTTCTGCACCCGTCTATCCAATTTGCACGTACAGTGCCTTTACCCCTCCACCTCTTCTTTCTCTACCTCCTCTCTCTGCACTTATCTCCATCCAATCTATCCCTACCCTCTCATTCTACATATTGGGCCTCATTAGGACCCAGGCGCTAATGGGTTAACGGCGCCGTAAAAGGCTGCAGCGCCGTTAACTTATTAGCGCCTAATTACGAGGTCCCTTTGCGGGACCCTGGTGCTAATTACGGTGCCGCAATTTGCGGCACCGTACTTAGCGCCTTCCCCATTCCCATTGAGCCCTATGGGGCAAAAATGGGAATGGGGAAGGGCCATGGAGGAAGGGGGAATTATCGCCCCGCCAACCTTGTAATAGGGTGGTAATTCCCCCTTTCTCCATGGAGGAGTCCGTAACTTACCGGCATGGACCATGGTGCAAATAGCACCATGGTCTTCCGCCAGGGTCGTAATGAGGCCCATTATCTTTTTACCCCTTCTACTTGCCTTAAATTCACTGTCTATATATGAATTCTCTGCACCTCCATCTATCATATGTACATTGACTGTACCCCCACGTATCGACCTTATCGCCACCCTGCGTACCCTATTGTTTTTTATTTATTTTATTTATTTAAATATGCATTTAACCTGGCTTTACATATTGCAAACATATACATCATATTAGGTTACATACATCAATCACTAAAAACAATTAAAGAATTTCACTAAACAACTAAAATACCTGAAGACAAACTTTTTAAAATGGTTAAAATTAGCTCATAAAATGTCATCGTATGAAAAATAAGATTAATATCATTACCTTCTAACAAACACTGCCATGTCATTTCAATCTCATCTAGAAAGCTAGAGTTGTTATTTTGTTTCAGGTATCGATATCACTACTTATTAAGGCTTTCACAATAGCATAGAAGGTGTTTAGCGGTTTCAATATTTGCAGTCCCACAGTCTACATAATCTTACATTTCTTGCAATACCAAGTTTAGCGCCAACAATTTCCAGCGTATCACATTTATTTAATTTAAAAAGCATATAGGACCTGACAATATTAATATGCGGAAATGTATATTGGTATTTTGTATTTTTGGTATCTAATGTCCAATATTCTAAATATTGTCCACTAGTTGCTTTAGAGGCTACATAAATCATCTATCTCTCCTTAGCATAGTTATAAATAGACATTTTAAGGAAACGCTTCACCTTAGCGTGGGAATAGTACAACCAACTTGTGACATTCTCTTTCGCCCATTTCACGTAAATCAGATATAATGAGTACATTGATTTTAGCCCATAATAGTTATCTCCCTCGTTAAACGTCAACCAGAAATGTATTATCATTGAGGGTACATAATTTCACAAATAGCATGGCAGCTTTGTATTCTAAAATATCACTAGCATATCTAAAATCACATTCCAATAACATATATTCACAGGATACAGCGGTTGGAAGTCTAAAAAGCCATCTTAAAATGTTTCCTTCAAACATACAAATTTCCTTACAAAACTTTTTTCCCCAAATCTCTGCTGCATAGAAAAGACATGACACAATTTTAGTTGAGTATAATAATAAAGTGGTATTAACAGATAAACCACCCTGTCTACCAATAAACTGACTCAAGGCACCTGTTGTTTTTAAACATGTCAGTTTGGTTTCTTGCCAATGTTGCTTCCATGTTCATTTATGGTCGATAATCACACCCAAGTATTTGTAGCATTCTACAAGCTCAATTTGTCTTTTCCCTACAAACCACTTGTAGTTGTTAGATCGAGAGTGCTTAACCTTGCCTAGAAATGCCATCACCTTGGATTTACCGATATTTATCTCCAGACCATTTTTTTCCGCAAAATGTACTAGACTGTTTAGCCTATTATGTAGACCATTAGGCGTGTAATCAAGCAAAACCAAGTCGTCAGCACATCCTAACCAGCATAGCTGTAAATTGGCAATCTTAATCACATCAACCGTTGCAACACCCAGCTCATTCAAACAGTCTGCCAGACAGAGATTAAACAGCGTTGCCGCAAGCATGCATCCCTGTTTAACTCCACGCAGGGTAGGTATCAGTTCAGATAGTCTGCCTTCCCCATCCAGGTCGATTCTGACAGAGGTATCTGAATATAACAATTGAATCATATAAAGTAGGTCTGGTGGTAACTCCCACTTTCTTAGCTTGCTGCACAACTTTTCTCTCACAATTGTGTCAAATGCTGCTGTGAAGTCTATAAAAACAGCGTATAAGGGTAGTTTCCAAACTTACCATTAGTACTCCACAGCTGACACCAAATTAATAATGTTGTGAATAGTGGACGATTGAGCTCTAAATCCAGCTTGGTTATTTGGCAGAATGTGATTCTCAGCTATCCATTCATTCAATTCAGTTAGCAGAACCTTTGCGAATATTTTAGCAGGTATGTCTAGCATAGCAATCATTCTATAGCTTCTGGGTTCTTTCCACTGTCCTTTCTTATGTATGGGGAGAATAATGCTTTCACGCCATGTCTAGGAATAATACAGAATTTAGCGATACAAAATGAACAATGCCTTAGCCCATTCCTTGGGGGCCATCCGCAAAAGCGCATTACAAGTCCCTTAAGGGATGTTTGCCCTAGATGTATGTAGCTGTTCTATCAGTTTCCTCAGACTCATCACCGTATAGCTGCCAACCCATTCAGACAGCACTACTTCATTCACCGCTTCACTTGACACTCGCAAACCCAAAGTTGATTTTACATGAGTGATCCATACATTTTCTGCTACACCACTAATAGGTAGACGGCTTTTCTTGGCACCGTTAATTGCAGCCCACATTCCCTGATGATTATTTGTCTGGGCACATACAGCAATTGAACGTCATGTTTCTTCTACCTTATGTGTGTGATGACGGCGTAGCCAACTTGCATATTGTGTTTTTGCCCATTTTGTCAACAGTGAGGAATCATTCTTATCTGAATTTACTATCTTTAATAGATTTCCTAAGTCACTGTTTCGCTTTATGTATATCCCAATCAAATGTCTTGTGTTTACTATGCGAAAGGTTCCATCTTTCACTATTGCTGAAATATTTCCGTTTATGAGTCGAGACCTCTTTAATTTTGTTAACAATATGTTCAAATTTAATTATAATGCCATTAGAGCATTCTTCTGCTATATAAGCCAATTTATCTATGACGTTTTTCAATTCATGTTGGGCTATCTCTTTAGTTTTTACCCATTTTGCAGGATTCCATGTTATCCGATTTGCAGCACCATTCATTTCTATATTGCTATTCAGATTGTATAATGACTCTACTTTGGAATATTTCATCAGCAAGTAAAGTGCTATATGGTCACTTTCTTCTCTGAAGCCTATTGCCATGTCAATCACCAAGGTGTTAGCTCTTTTGTTTACCACCATGTAATCTATTGTTGATAGACTACAGCCACCCACCCGTGTAGCACTACGACTACCATCACTGTTAGAGTTTCTGTTAAGCATGTTCAAATGGTATTTTAAGAACAGACTAGCCCGGGGTCTGCCATATCTATTAGAGAATCCATATTCAATGGGCCCAGAGCCTATCTCATCTGATACTAGATTATCAGGCAGCACAATTTTAGCATTAAAATCACCGACCAGAAATAAAGGTATTTCATGGTCCATTTCTTCAAGAATTCTGGACTCTGTAGTAACCTTAATTTTATTACACATTCTATTGGGAGAATTATATATGTTAACTACTAGCAGGTAGGGAAATTCCGATAGATTTGTTTTAACTATCACTGCTAGTACCATCTCGGTTGACCACTTAGTATTATCTCCCGTCCATGGATGTTTGATAGCTGTTAACAGGCCGGCTTTAGGGCGGCCTCTTTGCCCTTTCATCGCCAGACTTTGTATGGTGCACCATCCATCAAAGTCACAGGGTTTGTAGAGCCACGTTTCTTGTAATGCAATCACACAGAACAGATGTAGGTTAGCTAACAATGCTTCTTCCCCAGTGCAATGTAGGTTACCCCGAGTATTCCATAATAAGATAACATCGACCGCATCAGGAGTATTGTTCAAAATGTGGTTTAAAAGCAGTTGGCAACCATTGCCAATAGCCATCTGTCCTAAGGTCGTGACTTGCTTCTGATGGATATATATTATTTTACATATTTATCATATTAGATCCATTCCTGGCTGACTGATTATCAGGTGCCGCATTGCCACAATGTTTAATCGGTTGTTAGACAGTCTTAATTGGCGAAGCTTTTATTACTGGAGATTTACTATTTTTCTGGCAATATATGGAAATTGGTAGCCTCTGATTTTTTACTTTACGCATTGAAGTTTCTTGACATCTATACCCCAACTTATCAAATAAGTCACGATGGTCAAGAATGTATTCTAAGGCAGCAATATCAGTACACCACACGTTAGTGGTTACCAGCTTTGGGGGCAACCAGTTGATCTACAATGCTGAAATCCTTTGAAGTCACCATCCGTAAGGGGACAATGGCTGCACAAAGATCCAAGATACAACAATACTATCTATTGAGAATCTCCACTGTATTGGTCCCCTCAATAGCCTGAAATTGCAATGCTCTAGTAAAATTCATAGGCTCTTTCTTATAAGTGGAGTTATTATCATCCTGTATCAGTGGGTCTTCGAATCACACAGATTTATTTACAAGGTTGTCTTCTTTGTTATTTGTTGTTACCACCTCAAGACTACTATTAGGGCTCAGAATATTGCTCTTCTCTATAATAGGTTCCTTAAATAATTTTTGAATATCTTTCAACACTGTGTTGGATATACCACCTTCCTTAAATGTTTTGGTTTTGGTTGTCTTCTTCTTTTTGGCAGTTACTAACCAATTATCTAGTGTTGGCGACATGTTTATTGTTGGAGAGGTAACAATTAGAGATTTACTTTTAGATTTCACTGATTCCCTCATCTTATCTTTAACGTTCATTTTCTCAGTTAGCACATTAATTTCCACTGTATGCACACCTGCAAGATTGGGTTCCTTGGTTAGATGAGTGGGTTTAAGCATTGGAGTAATAGCAGACTCCACATTTAATAGGAGATCCTCACTAATACTAGCGTAATCGCTTCTTTAACAATGCAATAATTCTTACATTTGCGCTCAATACCACTGCTATACATAGCATCTTGGGACACTTTAATCTTCCTTTGTTTCTTAACTTTTTTGTTTTTCAAGTTTTTGCATCCAATATCGTTCTGATTTATTATCTCAGAGATTGTATAACCAGCTTTGGAGTTGCTAGTAGGCGTATCCATGTCATGCTTCACTAAATCATCTGCATTGGGCAAAAGACATCTAATTGGCAGTATCGTGTCAGTATTAACTCCGACCTCTCTGAGTGCCTTTCTTCCTCTATTTATGCTTTTATGTAATAAGACTGAGTGAATGTCCAATTTCCATTCAATGTTCTCGCATTTATCTACCAAATCAGTTAATACCTTCTCTAGCACCTCAAACAAATCCTCTGTATTCATAGCCACAAAACGTACATAATTAGAGACAGGTGTACTACTAACAGGGGGACTATTACTGTGAGATACCAGGGTTGGCAGATGATGTAACGGTTCTTCCCTCACTGTAAGTTCCTCTGTACATCTTATTATTCCTGTTATAGGATCTACAGTAATCCTATCCACCTTACCGTGTATGGTTGTATCATAGCCCGAGTTTTCAGGTGAGTCATATATAAGTCTCATCAAAACAGGTTCTTACCTGTTTGTCCAAAACCATCAAGGACCATATTGACACCCTTGCTGCTGCCTTGGCAGACTTCTTCAATAATTCCTTCGCCACTGGAGCCTTCCCCTCCCCTCTGAAGCACCCTCTTGTGCACCCTCTTCTCAAGAAACCCTAACTACTGCCCAATCTCTATCACTCCTCTCTTGGGAAAACTCTTGGAAAAACTGGCCATCACCCAGCTTAACCTCCACACTGATTCTGTTGGTTGTCTCCATGACCATCAGTATGGCTTTAGAGCAGGCAGAGGCACGGAAACTGCTCTCTTGAACATCCGTGAAGACCTGCTCTCCAACCTTGATTCTAATCTCCCCTCTGTCCTAATCCTACTCGATCGCTCTTCTGCCTTTAACACAGTCAACCATGCCATCCTGCTAATCTGCCTCCGTGATAACCTGGGTATCACTGATCAGACCCTGTCCTGGCTGCTCTCTTTCCTCTCTGACTGTCCCTCCCAGGTCCAACTTGGGTCCTTCCTTTCCACTTTCTCACTCTCCACTTGCAGCGTTCCCCAGGGGCCTTACCTCTGTCCCTGGCTCTTCCAACAATACCTGGCACCCCTCGCCCACTGCATTGCTGCTCTCTGTTCCAACTTTCAGTGCTATGCAGATGACACTCAGCTCGTTCTCAGGCTCTCCTCTGCCACCTCCTCTCCCTCTCTCATCTCTGACTGTCTGTCTGCAATCCAGGAGTGGTGTGCTGCCAATGACCTCTGCCTCAATGCCAGTAAGACAGAGACCCTTCTTATTGGCACTCCTGAACCTTCCTTTCCTGTAACTCTCTGGACGGCCTCCCTGGCCTCTTCCTGCTCCCATCTGTGAGGCTAAGAACCTCAGGGTCATCTTCGACTCCACGCTTTCCTTTTCTCCACACATCTCTGACGTCTCTAAGAAGTCAAACTACCAACTGCCCCTTCTCAGGGGTATTCTTCCTTTCCTCTCCTTCCCCAGATGCTCACTGTCTCTAGAGCTCTGGTTCTCTCTAGGCTGGACTACTGCAACATCCTCTTTCTAAATCTGCATGCCACTACTCTCCACCCTTGGCGACTTATCCAGAACAGGACTGCGAGACTTGTCCTTGGCCTCAAGCCCAGGTATCATATGTCTGCAGCCCTGAGATCTCGTCATTTGCTCCCAGTGGCTGCAAGGATTAAGTTCAGGACCCTCTGCATTGTCCACAAGGTCTTCTGAGGTCTGGGTCCGCAATACCTTCAACTATCCCTCCAGAAATACCTTCCTACTCCAGCTCTTTGCTCCTTTACCTTCAACTCCCTATGGGTCTGTGTCCTCTCTTCACGCAACGAGTTGGTGATAGATCTCTTTCTTCAGCTAGGGCCTCCCTCCGGAACAGCCTTCCAGCCTCTCTGAAACTCGAGGAGAACCATCTTTGGTACCGGAAGTACCTCAAGACCCTCCTCATTGCTTCTGCCTTCTCCCTTCCTCTCCCCTGCTGATCTTTGTCTGTTTCTGCACTGGGCTCCTGGCTACCCTTTGTATTCGGGCCCAGAACCCTGCCCACCCATCTGCATACCCACACTGCTTCCTGGCAACCCTTACACTTCGGTCTCTATCTGCAATCCTACAGTCCCCTTACCTGCACTTATCAGGCACCCGTTGCCTGCTCTTAATTAAAGCACTTGCCTCCTGCTGGCCGCACAACCTGTTGTTGTTATTTTATCACATGTTCAGCACTTTCCACTCCTCCCTCGCCCCTTGCACTTTCCCCCTTTTCTCTCCCCTGCACTTGTGCATTCTCAATGTCACTGGGCCGAATAAGAAAGTTTTTCTTTTGTTCTTTTCCTCCCTTGTACCCCTCCCTTGCCTCGTTGTGCCCTCAAACACTTGTGTATGTGCATGATATAAATAAACTATCATATTATATCACATCACTTCCATTGTCTGTACCGTCACATATTAATTTTGAGTGGATCTTTCTTTTATGACATTTTTCTATTTATATAGAAGTGATATGTATCTACTAATTATATTTTTTTGATTACAGCATCAGCGTAAAATGTCATCGACAAAGCAACAAAAACGTGCCAGTAGGACTGATCGTTTGCATGGTAAGTCATTTATTTAAAAGTGGAAGTGCTGATTCTAATGTTTCATGTTTTGTTGAAACATTTTGTAACGGAAAAGTGCAAATGGCTGTTAGTGATAGCATTTTTGAAAGTGTCCTAATTCAGTTACAAGACATGCCAAATCATGAAATTAATGGAACCATATATATCTCAAGTCAGACAGATAATATGACAAATGTATCACTGTCGTTAGTAGCGAGGAAAACATCTTTTTTAAGAAAACAGAAAGAAGGCCTTCTTTAGGAGTTAGGCAGAGGAATTAAAATCTCTACTGAAAAATGTTCCACTCTCTAATGTTTACAAATCAAAATCTAGGAATGTGGTACAGTGTTTTCTAGAAAAGAAAAAAAGTAGAGGGAATTAACAGAAAAGCTTTTCAAATGAAAAAAAATAATAATTTTTGTGTTGAACAAACTTAAGAAATGAATTAAGGTCACCACACATTCTACAGAAAGATGCAAAAAGTTCATGTTCTTACACATGGCAACTTTTGTGAAGTCTTTGAAGGAGAGTGGAAACACACTTCTCATGCAGAAAGATTTTTATAATGAAGAGAATTACATTCAAAAATGGAACGTAACCCTTGCTATTGATGCGATTGGCTTAGCTATGAAGTCCAAATTGGTGTGATTTCTGAAAAAGAAGAAATCCTAAAGACAGTCAGTTGAGAAGTAGAAAGTTTAGGACAGTCTGCAATAAAGCCTAGAAAACAAGCTGTAGTATCAATGTGCAATTCTTTGTGCAATATTGATACGTTTTCTTGTCATTTATTAAAGTGACTTTTGAACGTTTTGCACAAAAATGATAATGTTCAAAGACAGATCAAGATGTTGCAGAGAATAGATGACTGTGAAGAATAGATGATTGTGAAATTTGTGATAAACAGGACTTCTCGGTCACTCAGTAGCTTGTCTTGATAAATGAAGGTGTGAAAGACAGTTTCATCATATATGGATTCTGGCTGCACATCATACTAAAATTAGATAACTTCTTGTTAAATTGTACAAGTGCAAAACACCATGATTGTCCCTTGCATTTTTTAATAAAACACTAATGAGCGAAACTGTTGAAATGTTATTCTACACTTGAAATGATTAACACGATTCATTTAAAAGATTATTTATATATGGATGAAATAAAGGAAGTGTAAATGATGATCCTATGCTTTCAAAGGATCAGATTTTTCAAATGTTCAAAAGAAGTATCACAATGTTTGAGTTGTCTGCAAGTGAAAGATTGATATTGTTTGTGTGTCTTGATGACACATTTTTTTTATAAAGCACAAGAATGACCAGTGTACATTGAAGACAAAGTTACAGATACCGTACAAGATGTTTGGAAAGATCTCTATCTGTATTTGTTTGTACAACAGCGATTTGACACAAGTGAGGCACTATATGTTTGTAAACACTGCATTGGGTTTTACAAAAGAAAATGCATTCCTTATAGACGTGTCTTGAATCGAATGGTAGTGCCTGATATCACTGTTGTTCTTCAGAAATTGATGAAGTTTGAAGTTATTGCATTGCAAACTGTTAATCTTTTCCAAGTTATTGTTAGACTGCAAACAAAGATGATAAAACTGCCTAAGAAATCAATAGTTCAAGGTTTGAGAGGCAAATTTATTTGCCTCTCAATTTGCAAGGAAATTTCGAAACTCTAGGAGTGAAATGTGACATTGCAGAATCATTGTTTGTTTTAGTAAATGGTTTTGCCACAAAATATAAACACGTTTGGCAACAGTTTATAGACATTAGAAAGGTGAAAGAAGCGTTAGAGTTTCTTCTGAAACATAATGATTTGTATAAAGCCAGTCTGACTGTACCTGATTTGTCTATGCTTGATGTTGAATCCATAAGCAATGAAGGTCAATTCCAACATCTGTTGCAGAAGGTAATAGTTTGTCTGAACATTACACTATTCATCCTCTGCAATCACATGAACTCATGGCCGACAGTATAGAATTATACCAGATGTAAGCAACAAAAGGTGCCCCAATCAGTGTCTGGGAAAAAAAACCTTAGAAGTTTGTTGTTTTGCTATGCTTTTTCCTACTTGAAAAGTAGGCAGATTGGATGATTGGATGGTTCTAATTTCTTCTTCAGAGTATTGTTGCACACAAATGTATTCTGAAGATTCCTGATTCCGCACCAATGTTATAAATATTTTTCACTTACTGTATGAAAGTGAATTTTCAACATTATGTTGTGCAGTTGCTCATACAATTCAGGCAGGAACTAGATTTAAAAATGTTTCTGTATGTGAGATGCTACGACAGGTAAAAGAAAATAATTACATTTTAGAAGGAAAAATTATCAATATCCTCGCCACAATGAGAGGAACTAAGGAATATTCATATAGAAAACACTCAGAGGTTAGATGCATGATCCGAAATGTGGGCCCTCTGACTTGGCATGTAACTTTAAATTGCACTGAGTCTGGTTGGGATGAGCTTGCAGCGTGGATTCATGAAAGTAATCCGCGGAAAGAAGACCAAGAACACATTACACTGGGAGAATTGTGTTCCATGGACCCAGTAAATGTATCGTGATTCTTCCATCACCAATTTTTAGCCATGTTACACTTTATATGTAATAAAGAATATGGTCCACTAGGCTCTGTGGAACATTTCTTTTGGAGAAAAGAGTACCAGGCATGTTGGGCTCCACGTATACATATGCTGTTGTGGATTAAAGATGCTCCTCAGTTTGGTTAAGACTGTAATGGCTGTGTGATGGAGTTTATACAAAAATATGTTACTTGTTCCATCCCTGTTCAGCGTGTTAGTGCTGATTTTACAGAACAAGGTGGAAACGTTTCAAAAGCACTTGTGTGAAAGGACTGTCATAGAAAATATAAAAGTAAAGACAAGTACTATAGTCAGTGCAGATTTGGATCTGGCACATGACATGTGATATGTGATGTCATCATTGTGGTCATACTCAACGCAATGGGGGTGCAAAGTTAAGGTGACTTTAACTGAATTTCAAGGGTTTTGTTGCGTTAAGTTCTCACCTTAATGTCCCTGAAAATAAAGTTTTTTCCTTCAATATATATACATATATACTTTAATTAAACACACCATCGGCTAAAACAGCTAAACAAAAAAACACAACACAAAACCCACCCATTTGGAAATTGCGCAGAACATGCAGCACTCTGCGCAGTTAATCAGCGGTGAAAGGCGAGTAGAAACCACAATGTTTGTAAAAATTATATGTTCTGATGCAGAAAGGGATTGAAGGAGAGCTAACCAGCCTCGGCCCAAAGATGGATAGAGAAGGCATTTAGCAGTCAATAATACTGTCTGTGTTTCTTGCCGGTTCAGCAGCATCAAACCAGGCTTCTTGGTGCTGTTTCTACGGTTCGACATGGTTCCAGTGCAGCAGTTGAGTCGTTGTAGATGGGGAGCTGTGTCAAGCAGGGTTTGAACGGAGTTTGCAGATTCTAGTATGCAATATTCCCAAGCTAGGTGTGCACAAATGCCTAACTGTAAAGGGTTAAGCATTTCAAGCCGTCTCAGAATGTCTTATAACTTTCATTGTATAAATGACATAATATATGGCATGCTATATTTCTATATGAGAGGTATCACCCAGAGACAGTCAGAAAAATGCAAATGAAAGAAGCGCCGTGAAGGCAAGCACACGTGTAGAAACCACTGAACTGAAGGAAGAAATAATTGTATTAAGATCAGCCTTTGTGGGGTTAGGTCACCCATGAAAGCGAATGCAGATCTCAAAGACTGCCTGAAAGCAGCTCTGAGAAAGTCTCATAGGATATTGTGATGAGGAATGTTTCGGGATCAGGTGCTCCTGCCTCAGTGTGGAGTGCACAGGAGAGGCTGCTATCCTGAACCCGTCTCCTGTGCGACTTTGATGTTGAAGGAGAGGCTGAGTAATGCAGCAGCGTGTGCAGACAAAGGCTGCTGAAGCATAAGAGGAGACGCTTTAAAGGGAAGATCGAAGGGAAGTCGTTGCAGGAGAAAGGACAATCTGAAAATGAATATGACATAGACAGACATTAACCACAAGGCAAGGCCGACCCAATGTAATATGGGCAACCACAAAAGACAGAATTTCATGTTCAGAGACCATATATATTGCCACGAGTCCAATACACATTTTATATCAACTATGTTTGGCCCACGCCTCTCAACACTCTTCTGTTTAATCAGCATTCAATTTACAGATGGAAATCCTTTTAAGATAGCAAATTACTCAGCAGCGCCATTCAGGTAAAACGTGAAGGCTCCGGCACCCGCCCTGTGAAAGCAATGAGAAGTCTTTCTCAGTAAAACGTCAAGCTGACTAATGTGTTACTGACAATACAACGAATTGTACATTCTCCGAATGGTGCCTGTGACGCAAATCGAAACTAACGAAATTTGCATGTGAAAAGCAACACACTTTCTATTACTTTTGCAGAGGTTTGCAGGCTTACCTAATATATGCAAGACATTGATATGTGTTTTGGATTAGTATAAAAACCAATACACCTAGCATCGATAGTTAGTACAACTCCACCTTTCTTTGCATTTTTTTGTCTGGCTTATGTCTGCTCATCACCCTGTAAAAAGAGAACATACTAGAGGTCGATTGTTCCACATGTACCTGCACACTTACCTCCCCCGTTGATAACACAAACTTGTGTAAGTTGGGATCACATTCCTGACCAACTAGAAGTAGCTGGAAATAATTGCTTTAGAGTCAGCTGACTGGGGGAGTGCTGTGGATGCAGGTGTTTCAGTGTTGGTTCTTTTCACTGACTTCTTACTGACACTTTTGGATTAGCATAAAAACCGATATACCTGACACAGCAAAAGAAGTTATCATATGTACCACAGTGTCTCTTGAAGGCAGCCTACCAGGGCTGCCCTAGGAAGATCTGTGTCCAAGAGGGACTACATGTATTTGTTTAATTGTACATAGTTCTAACAAGACATTTTACAATCAACATTACTTACATTATAAAGAAAAGAAAAATCACACTTATAACTCAGACAGATCAACTTACTTAATACATTCATTGTACAATTCCAATTTACACAATGTTAATCTTACACTTATTCATATATTCAATCACACAATTAAACACATGCAACAATTTCATCAAGCTAAAAACAATTTCATCTTACTAAAAGCTCATTTAATCTTATAAACATAATTTACCCAATAATTTCAATCGGATATTTGACTGGTTAAACCTATGCAGTGGCGTAACACAAAATGTGGGGGCTCCCCTGCGAGCCTTGCTGAGGGCCCCCCCCAACTCGGAAACAAATCACAGGTCGCGTCACACTCTGGGCTGGCCTAGATTGTCACGCTTGCGCAATATACACGAACGTGCTGCTGAAGGGGTATGCCACACAGTGCACCAGGAGAAAGATATAAATATGTATTTTAATGCAATATACAGCACACTTTCTGAGAAAAATTGACTATAAAGCCACAGTGTTTGCAATTGTTTTGTAGAGTAACATTGTTCCAATACATGTAAGTCACCAGCAGTGCACAGGAACATTAATGCTTTGCTATTAAAAATGCCATGCCACAATGAAAACATGTCCAAGTGGCTAGACAATGTAGGCCAGTGTAGACATGTAATATCATTACAGTAAAGCATGCCAGGCCACATTTAGACATACCTAGACTGGTTGCACCAAAATGCCAGTCAAAGCAATAACACTCATCAAGAAGAGAGCACACATTAAAGCCTGCATCTCGACGGCCTCTACCAACACGGCCAAACTCTTTAAAATCTGCAAGGAAATGGTCAATCCTGTTGTGGTCTCTTCCTCTCCTGCTCCCTCCAAGGACCTCTGTATGGCTCTGGCCTCTCACTTCTCTGCTAAATCTCAGCACATCCTGTCCTCTATCTCCTCTTCCTCTCCCTCTGTCGGCCCCCTTTGGCCATCTCTACCTCTCCCCCTCCTTTTTCTTCTTTCTCTCTGACAACACCTGACGAGGTTTCTAGACAAGTCCAATCTATGAAAACGTCGTCCAAACAGGTGCTCCCCTGCTCCTCCAGAACCATGAAGGACCCTATTGACACCCTTGTTGCAGCGTTGGCCGATTTCTGTAATCACTCTTTAGCCACTGGAATGTTCCCCTCTCCCCTTAAGCACTCCCTTGTGCACCCACTCCTCAAGAAGCCGCCTGCTGATCCTACCTGCCCGGCAAACTATTGCCCAATCTCCATCACCCCTTTCTTGGGCAAACTCTTGGAAAAGCTTGCCATCTCCCAGCTTACTCTCTACACTGAATATGTTGGTTATCGCCATGACCATCAGTCTGGCTTCAGAGCTGCCAGAGGCATTGAAACTGCTCTCCTGAACACCCGTGAAGACCTGCTCTCTAACCTTGATTCCAACATTCCTTCTATCCTCACCCTCCTTCTTTCCTCTGCTTTCAACACGGTCAACAATGCCATCCTGATCAGTCGGCTCTGTGAGAACCTGGGCATCACAGACCAGGCCCTGGAGTGACTGACCTCCTTCCTCTTGGATCGCATCCCCCTCCAGGTCCAAACTGGTCCCTATCTCTCTGCCACCTCTGTCTACCTGTGACGTTCCTCAGGGCTCTATACTCTCACTCTGGTTTTTCAACCTCCATTTGGCCCCTTTGGCCCACCTGATCTCTACCTTCTCCTCAAACTTTCAGTGTTATGTGGATGACTCAGCTTTCCCTCAGGCTCCCCTCAGCCTCCTCTCCTCTCTCGCTCATTCCTGACAGTCTATCCGGGATTCAGGATTGGTGCGCCTCCAACGATCTCTGCCTTAATGCCAGTAAGACAGAGGTCCTTCTCATTGGGCCCCTGGCACCAGCTTTCCCTCTCTCACTCTGGCCGTCTGCCTTGGGCCCTCTTCCTTCACCTTCCTGCGAGGCAAAAAATCTTGGTGTCATCTTCCATGGCACTCTCTCTTTCTCTCCTCACATCTCGGATGTCACCAAGAAGTTCCACTACAATCTGCTCCTCCTCAAAGGGACTCTTCCCTTTCTCACTATCCACCAGAAGCTCACTCTCTCCAGAGCCCTGGTTCTCTTTAGGCTGGACTGCTACAATAGCCTCTTTCTCATTCTGCCTTCCTCTGCTTTCCGTCATCTGCAACTAATCCAGAACAAGACTGCAAGACTTATCATTAGCCTCAAGCCCAGGGATCATATCTCTCCAGCCCTGAAATCTCTCCACTGACTCCCGGTGGCTTCAAAGATCAAGTTCAAGAACCTTTGCATTGTCCGCATGTCTTTCTGGGGCAGGGGCCTGCACTACATCCAATGCTCTCTTCCAAAATACCTTCCTTCTCGAGCCCTTCACTCAGCTACCTCCAACTCTCTAAGGGTTAGATGCTTCTCTAGGCAGATAGTGGGGGGGTAGATCTCTCTCCTCTGCTGGTGCCTCCCTCTGGAATGGCCTCCCTGCCCCTTCAAACTTGAACCAGACCATCTGAAGTTTCGGAAGCAGTTCAAAACTTTCCTTTTCTCCTCTGCTTTCTCTCTCTTCCTCCCCTGCTGACCTACCTGTCTGCTGCTTTTCTGACCAGTTGCTTGCATATCCTCAGAGTCTGTATGAGTCCAGGCTCTTTCTTGATCGGTCCCCCTTGCACTGTCTCTGTGACTATCATGCACTTAGGGGCTGTAACTGTAACCCTGCAGCCCCTTGTTCTCCTTGAACTACCCATAGCTGCGCTGCCCTGGCTGCACTTACTCAGAGCATCGCAGTCCTGTTTTCCCCTCTCCTCTCCCTTGCACCTTCCCCTCCCTTTCCTCTTGCACCTCTCGTTCTCACAATGACACAAGGCCTAGTGAGATTGTTTGTCTTGTCCTCCCTCTGTCTTCCCACCTTGTCTTGTCGCACATAGAAACACTTGTGTACAGGCGCTTTCTAAATGACTTTTATCATATCAATTTATCACAGAGGCCTAGAAAGATATACAATGCTGCAGTAAGAAATGGCTAGACTGGCAGGACCCAAATGCCAATCTAGCCAGGTAATTACACTTAGCAGGACTGCTTTATCAGAAATTCCCAGTTAAAAGAAAGGCATACCAAACTGAGGAATGACTAGACTGGCTGCACCAAAATGCCTCTCTAGCCACTAATACCACATATCATACCTGCTTAGCCTGGACATGGACAACCATTATGATTTATTGCACAATCCCGCCCCCCCCACACATCCCCTCTCCCTCCCACCCCCCCTCCACCCCAACCTCCAAAATCATCTCATTGGCCAAGAATTACCTCCATGTCCCTCGTCCTTGTCCCAGAGCTTACATATGAGGCTCGTTGACTCGACCTGGCTGACCTTTAGAGCAGTTGCCGGACAGAACGGGACACAGATGTTAAAAGGTACCTGGGTTTTACTGTTAATAAGGGCCCAGCAATTACCAACGTAAAGCATTTCACTGTTTGTACCTGAATTCAAATGCCACATATTTTAGGCAATTGAAATCGCGATGTGGGTCTAGTACTTGCGTGCCAGGGGAGTGATTGGAAGGGTAGAGAGGGAATAGGAGACTTAAAGGAGAGAGTTAACTGCTTGTAACATTGAAGCTGCACTAGAATAGTCTCATTAAAACGTGTTAAGAAGTTAGATGCCCCCACACAAATAAATTTGCCCCTCCCCGCCACCCGAAAAGTTATCGGCTCTCCAAACATTTGAAGGGTTAACCCCCTGAAATGCAGGTTTTGTTGTGCCCCTGTACACAAGAACACACACCATTCACCATATATACACCCAGCCATCCATACATTTAAGTGTGCACTCTTTCACCATACATGCACACCCAGGCAGCCATCCACACATTTAAGTGTGCACCCTTTCACCGTACATGCACACACACACACCCAGCGACCCATACATTTGTGTGCACCCTTTCACCATACACTCACACAGGCAGCCACCTATACATTTAAGTGTGCACCCTTTCACCATACAATCAGACACGCACAGGTCATGGGATTGAGGGGAGCCCTGTTACTTCAAAAAGAAATTGGGGCTCATTACGGGTCTGGCGGTAACCCTGCTGGCGGGTTGCCACCAGACCTGTAAAAAATTACCGGCGCCTGACTTCGGTAATTTCGGTAATCCCCATTCCCGTGGAGTTCCATAGGACTCCATGGGATTGGGGACACGGAAGCACCGGCACTGTTGCTATTGGTGCCGGTGCTTCTGTGACGGGTCTGCCTACCATGGCCGCTGTGCCCGGCAGGGTCAGTCCTGGCGGCCCCAGCGGCCCCAGCAGGTAGACCTGTAATATGCAGGTCCGAAAACAATGGTGCCGGTAAGCTTACCAGAACCGTTATTTCCTGGCCGGTATGGTCACAATGAGCCCCATTGTTTCTTTTTGAAGTCACTCTAACTTCATTAAGAAATTATTCAGTTAAGGAGCTAACCATAACAGAAATAATTTCTTTATGAAGGCAGAGTGACTTCAAAAATAAACTATTTATTTTCGAAGTCATAGGGCTCCCCACCACCCCATGACATGCAGCCCTTCAGCCTAGGGTCTTCCATGTCATGGGTTGGGGGAAGCCCTCAACCTTCAAAAAGAAAGTTTAGTTTCCTTTTGTAGTCGCTCTGCCTTCATAAAGAAATTATGGGGTCGATTCATGGAGCAAACGTGCGCCGAAAATCCCAGCGCAAGCAGGCACAAGGTGTCGCAAGCGTGAGAAATGCAGCGCACGCGCACGCGTGCAATTCAAGGAAGACGCTGCGCGTGTTTCACGCTGTCCGTGCGCCCAATCCTGCCATGGCGCACGTGGGCACACACGGCGTGCGCTACGCGCACAGCAAAAGTGCACATAGCGCGGCGCACACAACCAAAGTGGGCGGAACAGTGGGCGTAACATGCGGAATGGGGAATAACGCGTGAAAAAGAAGGTGTAACTGGGGAAGTACTGCAGGGAACTACACGGAACGCCCACATGCACGCCAACCACCCGTATTCATGGATTCGAATACGGGAAACCCGCGCATGGCAAAAGACGCACACAGGCGTCAAGAGGTCCGCCACACGAAGGCAGGCAGAACCGTCCCCACGCACAGTATAAAAGTGCGCGCAAACAACAAACACGTATATACAGCTATGATGAATGCCCCATTTGTCGCAGCACTGATCGTGGGACACCGCAGGAGGAGGAGAATAGCCAGGGCACGCATTTTCGCCCCACGGACAAGCCTTTTTGGGATGCCTGATGACCAGGTCTATGGCAGGCATAGGTTTCCACCCCATATCATCCTAGACCTGGTCAGGGAGTGGGAAGGTGACCTTACATCCCCCACCCTTTGCTCCCAAGCATTGAGCCCCTTGGAGAAGGTGCTCAATGTCCTCCATTTTTTGGCCACTGGGTCATTTCAGCGGACTACTGCCATAGTGGGGGGGTCTCACAGACCACGCAGTCACGCTGCCTACACCAGGTACTGGCAATCATGACAGCGCGCCCCTCAGTCTGCAGGCACATATACATGCCCAGAACACCCGCAGAAAGGCAGGCCGTTGTCCTGGATTTTTTCAGGGTGGCACACTTCCCCAAAGTGCTCGGTGCCATAGATTGCACCCATGTGGCCCTACGTCCACCTAGGGCCACTGAGCACATCTACCGAAACCGCAAGCACTGGCATTCCATCAATGTACAGGTGGTATGCGATGCAAAGGGAATCATCACCTCTGTCTATGCAAACTACCCTGGCTCCACCCATGACAGTTTGATATACAGAATGTCCGCCCTGAGCCGGGCCCTGGAAGCTGGGCAGCATGGCGACACCTGGCTCCTAGGTGAGTACAAATGCCCTTGCACATGCATGCATGTCACACACACACACACACAAATACACAAACCCCAATAATCACAACCATTTACACCTCCCCAGGGGACAGTGCCTACCCTCTGAGCAACCACATGATGACACCAATCCGGAACCCCACCACACCACCCCAGGTAAGATAAAACGCTGCCCATATTGCAACCAGGGCCATAGTGGAGCGCACATTCGGAGTGCTCAAGTCACGTTTCCGCTCCCTTGACCGCTCTGGCGGGCAGCTACTCTATGCACCCCCAGTAGTGTGCAGGATCATTGTGGCAGCATGTGTCCTGCACAATGTTGCAACACGGCAGGGCGTACCGATGGACATGGTGGTGCCCCCACATCCCCAACCACAGGCACAGGCGCTGCCCATGGGAGGGGACAGGGCACGTGGCGAGGAAGCCCGGACCCAGCTTGTGCCCACATTTTTCACCTAAACTCCCACCCCTGCGGAGTGCACACAGGCCTGGCACATACCAGGTGACAATCGATGATGACAAAGAGACAGTCAACTGTCAACCCTACCACCCTGAGATAATTGCCATGGAAGTGCCACATTGTCTGCATCCCTAGATACTTAAACACAAGCTATCCTGTGTGACCAAAAGGCACACATATGACATGACATGATATGGCCTATACACAAGTATTTCAAGATGCGATGAGGCAGGGAGGGGGGAACAAGGGAAGACAGACAACGATACTACTAGGCCAGGTGTCATTCACATTGTGCAAGTGCAGGGGTAGGGGCAAGGGAAAAGTGCAAGGGGAAGGGGAGGGGGGGAGTGCAGTACAGGGTAAGTAGACTAAAAAACAAATAAATAGGCCAGCTGGTGGCAACTGCAAAGGTAAGTGCAGACAAGTGCTGGGAAGGGGGGGCTGTAGGGATAGAGAGACAGTCCCGCAGTGCAGGGGTTGCCAGGGAGGCAGTGCAAGTGGAGAGTGGCTGGGCCAGGGACCGAGGTCGGTGAGAGTGGCCCAGTTGCAGATCCAGTGCAGTTCCAGTGAAGAATTTTGCAAGGGAGAGGCAGAGAGAAAGCAGAAGCAAAGAGGAAGGTCTTGAGGTGCTTCCGGAACTGGAGATGGTTCTCCTCAAGTTCCAGTGAGGCAGGAAGGCTGTTCCAGAAGGAGGCCACTGTCGCGGAGAGAGATCTACCCCCAGCTAGTTGCTTTGAGAAGCGGATGACCCTGACATGCAATGTGTGAATCACACACACCTACAAAACAGGCCATGGCCATCACTGTTATGTCACTCAAACCCTCCCAAACCACAACATGACATGGCAAGCAATACCCATACACCAACACAGTAACAATAAGGTACACATTGCCATGTCCAAAATGTACAGTGGCATCAGACAATGATGCCTGACATGGAATCAGATGAAATGACTGACCAACACCCTCCCACCCAAAATAAGTCATTCCCAAATGCAATACAAGAGTTACAAGAGTTGTAGACGTAACATAACAATGAATGCCTGTCTACATGCACATTGTGCATTGCAAAATCAACACTGCAGCTTCTGTGTGCTGTGTCCAACTACGCTCAGCGCACAGCATAGTGAACAGCCATTGTGTGTGATGCACACCCTGAGTACACATGTGAACATTCACCATGTGTACACCCCAGCATGTCAAACCACAACTATCCCCTCACACCTGAAAGGTAACACAACACATGAACAGGCATTGATCAGCAGAACACAACATGTACATAGGATACCACCATTACAATGTCAGGGTTCCCATCACACTGCAGGGCAAGGCAACTATCAACAACAACCGCCCCCCCTCACAAATGACCATGACCCACTGGACAACTGCACCTGGGTCATGGAGCCTTCAACCCTCAATTCCACCTGGCCACAGGATCACCTTTCCCCTTCGTCACCATCTCCCACCTTGTGTGTAAAAAGGTGCCTGCACCCTCAGAGTCCACCCTCATTTGCAAAATCACAAAATCCAAGCCAGAAAAACGAACCAGAACACCCTCCAGTAGATGACTTGACGTAGCAGTACCTCACAAAGGCCAAGTACTACCACAATGATGTAACAACCAAGGTAGCACAGTAAAACAATGTCACAACAGGATGTGAACCATGTGTGGTACATAACATAGAATGATGCACCATGAACGGATGTGTACTGTCACAGGTCCCGTGTACAGGCGCGGGAGTGTCACGAAACAACCACCCCCACCGTGTCCCGGGTGCCTGCAAGGTCAAACTCACACAGGCCTCTGAGACCCTGGTGGGGAAGGAGGGTCAGGGATATGCAGTCGGGACAGGTGCTGGCACACTGGATAACTGGAATGAGTGGCAGGAGAGGGGAGGAGGAATGACACATGAAAGTAGGGAATGCACAAAAATGTACTACATGGATGAAAACATACACAATCCAAACAAACTTGGACATCATTGTCATGGCCTTCTGTAGTCCAGGCTTAGGAGTGGCACGAACCAACCACCCCCTCTAGGGTTTAGGCGCCTGCAAGTTTGGGGCTTACACAGGCATCCACAACCCCAGCGGGGAAAGAGGGTTAGGGAACGTTGCTTGGATAGGTACGGGAAGCAGGAACAACAGGTAGACGGTACAGGTTTTAAAATTGGATAGGATTCCGGGTGGTTAGAGGAAAAAAAACATAACAAATTGAATTACACATTCATCCATGCATTAGTGCACCCCCCAGCAAGCCTATGCAGAGCAGTTTGAAAGAAAAACAACAAGACACTTAGCTCTGGTTTTGAGTGCTGGCCTCCTGCCTGCGCACTCTCAGGTCCGGTTACAGGAGCACTGCAATGCTGCTAAGAGAGCCACAGTCAATAACCTGTACGTGCCCATTACACAAAAACACACCACCAAACATGCCCCATAGCAACAAAATTCTCTACAAACAGACAATCTGGTGTAGATGCTTCGTACCCATATATAACAATACCCCTGTGATGGGTCATACACAGTCAATGCAGTAAGTCAGCCGCCGGTGGGTGCGTGGCAAATGGAACACCAATGTGTCACAATGCACACAACATGCAATGTTCCCTGGGTAAGCAGACAGACCCATATAGCAAGGCATGACTTCAGAACAAGTTGTGTTCCACCATGACCGAAACAAAGTTGGCAGTGCATGTATCAAAATGTACATGGAAATGAAATGCACTGCACCCGAGTATGTCCCTTGCTGTATGTCCCTGTGAGCTGCCCCTTTCCATGTCTCGGAAGGCTACATGGTTGATACAAGTGCCTCAATGGACCTTGGTGTACCGGATGGTATGTGCCACTGCCCCTGCAGGTGCCCCAGACAACCTTACAATCAACAGCCATCAATGCACCAACACATCTGAGCTGCATTGTGTGCTTCAACACCAATATTCGTCCAAGCTCACCCTCAGTGCTGTGACTAAGCCTGCATGTGCAACTCGCCTGGTGCAAGCTTTGCTGTGTTGTGGCCCCCCTGTGCTGCTCACCTTGCCTGGAGTTCCTTGTAACATGTCAGCAGTTCTAGGATGTAGGTCTGCAATCCCTGTGCCTCTGCTTGTGCACACATGTGCATGTGTGCACCAACAAACGTGTCCAGAATTCAGACGTCCAATGGGCCATGTCTGCTGGCAAAGGTGCTCTGGAGGCTCATGCCCCTGCAGAAAGGGCATGAAACACATGATTAATGCTTTAAAGTCATCTGTGTGTGTCTCTTCAGGCATCTCATTACTTGACCATGTCAGAGAGTTACATCAGAAATCACACCATCAGTCCGTCTTTCACATCCAAAGTGTGGAACACACTATCTACGGCATGAATTGCAACAAGCACGTGTACAGTAAAGATAAGAAACATACTACACAATGCATAGCAATGAATGTACACATTAATCATGAAACACCCCATCTAGCAAAAGCTGAACAGTGGACAATAACACCGAAATCATCCCCACTAGGGGTGTCAACACAAGTCACACAGCACCAGACATGCCACAGATATGACAGTCCAAAGCCCTTGTGTAATAGGTTGTCACACCGAACCATCCTTGCGAGCCCATGGATAAGGGAGGCATGAGTGGCATATGTGAGTCAAGGACCCCAAGCAGCAAACACATACACAAGACAAGCCTGAAGGGCCCAGTTGGAACAGACAGTGGATGCCTTCAAAAGCCACAAAGCACTGCACCGTCACATGAAAGCACAATAGACAAGCAATTTTAAACTATATTAACTAATTACACTAACTATGGAAAACCTACATTACCTAATTAAACTAACTATCAAACATAAACTTAACTAACTAAACTAAAAGAAAAATCAAAAATGGCCACATACGACCCGGGGGGGAGGGGAGGCACCCAGGAGGGGGGAGGTACAGGGTGCTGCTCAACACCCATATGCGATGATGCTGAGCCAAAATAAAAACCTCCATGGGCTCAACGCCTGCACAGCCCGACCTATGTGGGAGATAGATGGTCGTCCGAGTATGGCTCATCCTGGAAAGGAGGACGTGGCACAGTAGCCTGGCCACGCCTAGCCGCAGCTTGCCCCTCGTCGGCAGCAAGTCTGCCGGACGGGTGAGCCTGGATCTGTGTGGCGATGTGACATAGGTCTGCATGCAGAACCTCACGTGATACACGTGCTTCATCTTGCAAGGTAGCACGTGTAACACGGAGTTCCTCCTGCAAGGCCTGGCTGGACAACGGCTGCACCTCCCGGCAAGCCTGTAGCTCAGCCGAGATGGTACGCTAAATCTGTGCAAACCTCTCCTCTGCCCGCTGCCTCTGGGACATCATAAGGACACCCAGAGTGGATTTGAGGGAAGCATACTCCTCCCTCAGGGCATCCATGTGCGCCTCTGCATGAGCAGCAATTGCTTGATGCAGAGACGACATTTCAGCCTGGCGTGCCCTGTCTGAGGCCGCCATGCCCAGCCTGAGCGAGCAGGCCGTGGACCGTGCCGCCTGCTGCTGGAGAAGCACCTGCCTAGCAGGGGGGGAGCACAGATCGGGCCACACGCTCCATGCTCTCAGCGATGTTCTCCATTGCTGCCCCCTGCCGTTCTGAATTGGCAGTCATATCTTGCTCCCACTCAGTATACTGTGGTTGTGCGCGGCGACCGCGTTGCCGGGCTTGACCCCTGCAGGACCCAAGGACCGGGGGTCCTCGCTGTGTTGGCACCGCCCGCGGCTGCACGACTACATGCCCCCGTCGATGTGATGTCCCAGGCACATCAGTGACTGGTGTGGAGGGTGACCCTGCGTCCCGATCCACCACGGGCGGAGGAACCAAGACTGTCTGATCCCTCAGTGCAGGTGTCGCAGACAGAGGAGTGTCCACATCAGAATCACTCACCCCTGACATGTGGACTTGATGCTCATCCAACTCAACATTGACGACAGAGTCGTCATCAAGGCCCGACTCATAGGCAGCCAGAGACAAGATGGACTGTAGCACTTGGGGGTTTTCGTGGCCTACCACCCCACGACCCACACTTGTGCCGGGTTGATGTAGTGGTAACAACCCTGTGTCTGGCATGACAACACCATCCTCCGCCTCCATTGCGTCATCACCTGAAAAATAGAGAGAAAAAAGGTCACTACACATGTCAGAAGCACACAACACACACACGCACCGACAGCAAACGCATCAGGCAGACATGTGACACACAACATATAACCTGGCATGCATGCTGGGTCAACTTTGAATTGCTTCTGTGATCAGACCTGTTGAAAGGTGGCAGTTTCCATGGAAGTGGGTCTATGCAGTGCAGAAAATGTGTACGCCACTCACTACCTACATGTACAAGGACTCCATGGTGTGTGCCAGGAAATGTGAAGGCAGTGCAAGGTCAATTCAGGCATCACGCGCATTATTCATTCAATGTGTACCATATCTAGAAGCCAAGCACCCCTCCACCCCAGTACCAAAGCATGGATGCCTAGCATGGTATCCAAAGGCTGACCATACACCTGTGTATTGACAGGCAGTGTTGACTGGCATCAACAGCTTAATGTGATTCAAGTGACAACACTGCAAATGATGATGGGACAGTAAGCAGGACACATGATGAAAACTCTGGAGGCCGCCCACGTGTGAAGAAGACACAACAACAGTTGGACAGAGTCATTGGCCATTGAACAGGCTGAGGCCTGTGAGCCACACAGATTGTCAGACCCTACACATGGTTGCAACGCAGTACTGAGCCACAGTTGACATGGGAAGGCTGATGAGATGCCATGCAATGTATGTAACCTAGGACTTGTATTACAGTGATCATCCAGTCAAGGACACATAGGGGCATGTGTGCAATGCACATGGAGCATGAATGGGCACTCATGTCCCTGCGGGACATCTGACCTATGCACAGTACAAGTGAGATACCCTGCATCAAGTACTAAGGCTGTACCACACGGCATATTTCTGGCAGATTCTACGCTGGAAGTTAGCATCTACACAGGACGCATGAACAAGAAAGTACACATTGGCAAGATTGAAGCAGACCAGTGCAAAGGTGGAACTGGGGTGCAGAGTGGCGGAGGAGGGGCAAGGGAGCATGCCTACATGGAGTCCCCGCATGCAGGTAGAGGAGACATGCATCACGGAAGCATTGCATTACTTACACATCAGAACCATGTACACGTCTCATGTAGTGGCAATCATGCACAACACATCCCACAAGTGAAACACACACGTCCTCAACAAACACGCATCAACACTCACTGGACTGGGCATCAAAGTCCAGCATCTCTCCCACTCCTTCGACCAATTCAGGTGGTATGAACTCCGCAACGAGTGCCTTATGCGGAGTGAGCTCTTCCTCCTCTGGTGCAGGCCCACCGCCAGTCACCAGAGTCAAGTTGTAATTAGAGGCACGCTTAGCCTTAGTGCTGCGTTTGATGTCATTCCAACGCTTTTTGCACTCTTGCGCCGTGCGCACCTCATGGCCGAATGAACTGACATGTTCCGCAACATGCTTCCAGTGGGTGTCACGTTGGGCAGCCGTAGTCTGACTATTGGCACCCACTAGCATGTCACGGCTGTGGCCCCGCACGTAGCCCACGAGGAAGTCCAGTTCCTGCTTGCAGAAAGGCTTCTTCCTCGACGTGCAGGAGGTCGTGGCTGTGTGTGGGGTCCCAGCTTGTGCTGCAGGTGCAACCTACCTCCTCTTGGACTGTGGCGCAGACCCTGGCTGGCTAATGCCGCCCTGACCAGTATGGCCAGTGGGTTCGGTGGATTGAGCCAAGGGAGTGGCAGGTGGCGGGACGACCAAAGGCATGACTTGTGTCAGTGGCAGCTGGGTGCCCTCTAATGGACCCTGCGCTGCAACATCAGCTGTGGCAGGGTCATTGACCGCAACAGTCCTGGTTGGCAGACTCACAACCGGGGTGTTGTTGGGTGCATCTGCCCCTGCACTTGCCAACACCCGGCTGTTCGGGGTAGCAGATGACATAACTGCCCCAGGGACACGTGTCTTGGTCTGAGCAGCCCGGCCTGCCCCTATGGTTTCCCTCCTGGCCTGTTGGAGATCTACCAAGGGCTCCTCAAGTGCCAACGCAGCCTGCGCTGGCAGACCCTGAGCCTGGGTGGCGGTGTCCACAGCTGCACCTGCAGCTACCACTACCCTTGGGCCCGTGGCAGTTGATGGAACAGACTGCCGGGTCACACGGGTGCCAGTGCCAGATGCAGAAGCTGCATCGCCCGGAACCACAGGGGGTGGTGGCATGACTGCACCGACACATGGCACAACATTGTGCTCAAGTGGCGCACCCCTGCCTCGTCCCTCTCTGTGGTTGCCCTGGACACCCTGGAGTCCCCCTACTCCCTGGTCACCATGGCCACGTCCCCGACCACGCGCGCCACGAGGAGTACGCCCAGCTGAGGCGCCCCTCACCTTTGGTGGCCTCCCAACCATGGCACAGATGTAGTAGTGCCGGCACAGATGGAGTAGTGCCAATGGGAGGTGTACACCACAATTGACCTGGGCAATTGGGGTGAAGGGGGTGGGAAGCAAGATGTTAACAGCCCCCCTGCACCTGCAAGGCTCTATCTGACCCCGGTGATGTAGTGACGGGTCACGCAAAAACTGCAGTAAAACCGTGCACGCAACCCTGCAACCTACGTGCGTGGATTCAACCTCCCGCAGTATGCGGTGGCACCCAGTAACACGAATAACGCGTACGCGTGGGACACGCAGGCTACTATGACATCGAAAATGGGTGCGATACACAGGGGCACCGGCAGTGGGAAAAAGAGCGTGTGCGACTCACCGTCTGACTAGCGCGATGCAGAAAAACACACATAGCCAATACCCCCGCCAAAAGAAGAGATACGTCCTTGATAGCTGTGAAGTTGTGATGGCGCGCGAAACAACAGGAAGCAGCAACACACGTCGGTCTCCACGAAAGGCACATACAGCGAACTGCTGGCCCCGCTCACCTTTAACCCGTGCTGAGGGAAACGCCCACGCGCGTCAAGTCACTTACGCGCATGGGCCCTTTCCTCGGATTACACGCGGACGTGCAGTTTTTCATAGGCCAAATCACTCCGTATAAAGCTGGCCACGCGTAAGAACACGGAAGACCACGCTCCTGCCCAGAAGGCCGAATTACTGCCCCCCAGAGCCCCGAGCACGCTCCCACCTGCCATCTGCTGCTGCCTGACTGCCTGCTGCCCACCTGCCCTGCCATTTGCTGCCTGCACATCAGCCAGGGGTGTTGTTGCTGTGACCACCCCTGATGGAACCGAAGACTCCTGACTGGGATTCCATCGCTCCAGAGCCCAGCCCCAGGACCCAGTTGCCCACCCACTCCTGCCTCTGGGGTTGTCATGTCGGGCACTGCAACATCTGGCACCACTGACAACCCCCGGCCAGAGAGGCAGAGGGGCACCAGCTTCAGTGCCAGGGAAGTTGGTGTCCTGGTGGAGCAAGTCCTGGGGCAGTATGATGCCCTCTTCGGAAGTTCCCGCGCCGACAAGGAAGGACGGACTCAGATCTGGACGGACATCGTGACTGCCATCAACGCGGAGGGGGTGGCAGTCCGCGACTTCCAACATGTCAAGAAGCGCTGGGAGGACTTCAGGTCCAGGACGCTGAACAAGGCCCGGCTCCTCTTGAAGGCAGCGGATGCTAAGGGGCGCCGGGGCCACTTGTCGGAAGATCAGATGAGGGTCCTGGAATGCATATCCCCAGCGCTCCACGTCCAGGTCCTTGAGAGGCAGACCCGTCTGGAGTCGACCGGTAAGTGTACATGCATCCTGATTGTAAGCTGTGTGTGTGGTGATGTTTCAGTAGTGTGCAGGTTGCACATCTGTTTGTATGGGGTCGGGTATGGATGGGGGTGTACAGGGCCGTGAGGCTAACACATGCGAGGGCTGTCATGTGTGAGACATGGATGGTGCTTGTGTGTGTAGGCTTGCATGCCAAATGCAGTTGTGTGGGCACACATGTTTGGATGAATGTGTATGTAAGTAGACATGTTTGTGATGTCACGCATGTATGTTGTATTCAGCTGCATGTATCAGCGCTGTGTACATGTGCATGTGTGTGTATTTGACAAGGGTGCAACAGTGATGCAACATGGATGCATGTGACAGCGGGATGTGGAAGCCTGATTGGCAGATGTGACATGGTTGCTCATCTGAACACTGCGACACTTGGCAGAGGTGTACACATGCATGCAAGTGTGGTGGTGTGTGTACATGTGTAGTGCACTCTCTGTGTTGCATGTGATGTCTGGCTCACCATTGCCTGCTCATGCTGTTGTATGTGTATGGATGGTGCTGGCAGTTGCAATATGGCTGTGGTATGGCTCATGTGTGCAAGTTGAAATGAAATGTGTGTTGGGGATTGTGATGGCATGTCTGAGGTTTGCCAATGCCACTCATGTACAACTGTCATGTGTGTATGTGTCCATTGTACAGTGCCCTGATGCCTGTGTTTTATTTCTCCCTGTCTGCAGCATCAACTGATGAAGAGGGCGGAGAAGGTGCTGTGGAGCACAGCGGCGGGGATCCCACCGCCAGCCGGAGACGCAAGGCCCGGCTCCCCTCCCAGGTTGTGATCTCGTCGGGGAGTGAGGAGTCCAGTGCCGCGTCCCAGGCCGCAGCTGCCGGGGGGAGGTCCAAGAGGCGGAGGTTGGAGTTGGACTCCTCGGCAGCAGAAGGGGCAGCTGGGACCCCACAGGGCCCAACGGGGGAAGATGGCACAGGGTCATCCAGGTTGGTGGGGGGTTTGGTGGAGGAGGAGGCAGTGCAAGCAACAGATACGGGGTCTGGAGGTGGGGATTCCACTGGTGCTAGTGGTGCAGTGCAGGACCAGGGACAGGAGGCAGCACAGGCCGCTGCGGAGGTGCCTGTGTGCAATCCTGTCCCTGATCCTGTCCCTGCATCATCTTGCACCAGCAGGGATGCCTACGTCCAGACCCGTTTTCAGGCAGGGGATGAGCTCACGACAACTGGCCTTCCTCTGCCTGCCGACGTGGCTATCCGGGTCCGGGTTGAGCCTGTCCTGACTGGTGTGGCGTTGCGTCAACGGGCCATGCGAGGTGACCTGCAGTCTTTTCATGAGGAGACTGCACGTCATCTCGAATGGCTCGTTGACCGCGTCGGCCTACTGGGACAGGTCACCCAGGCCGGATTCCTCCGTTTGATGGGGCTTGCTACGACCCCCTCCTCAACTGAACTCCCTAGGCGCCAGTCGTCCTCCGTGCCATCTTCCCACCCATCAGTCACCTGGGTGCCCTGTGGAGCTGCCTCTGACGGTGCGGCCAGGCTGGTGGAGGAGGCATCCCTGCCACAGTCGGGAGTCGGACGTCCAGCAGGGGTGGCCACATCAACGACTGCACCCCAGCCAGCGGAGGATGTGCAGGCAGCAGGAGGCAGTGCACGGGCAGAGGCACAGCAGCAGCAGCAATGTGGTGGGAGCCATGATGGCTCGAGGCCTTCGACATCGGAGGGGCAGGCATCGGCCGGAGGGCAGGAGGACCCAGGACAGAAAGTGTCTTCCGTGTGGCATCGGTTGGGCCACGCCATAGATGCGGAGCGGCAGCGGGCGGAAGAGGCACGGCTCACGATGGTCAGGGCGGAGAACTCCATGCGGAGGGCCCTGAGGCGGGCCGAGTGCCTCGAGGCAATCCGCAGGGGGTTGGAGGTGGACACGTCGACGGCCCTGCGGACCCTCTGGGCCATGGAGGAGGACCGCCTCCGGGACATTGAGCAGGAGTTCGATGATGCCCTGGCCCGGGACATCCAAAAGTGAGCCGTCAGACTAGCCCGCTGCCCTTGTACATAGTTCTGTAGTTAGTGTTAGGTTTCCTTTGGTTTTGCATTTTTTTTGGACCTTTTGGACAATGGGCCACATTTTTGTATATAGTTTTTTTTATTAGGTAGTGTTATTAGATAGGTTTAATTTCTTCTGTTGGGATCATGGACCCTGGCTTGTTCATCTGTATATAGTTGACTATTGGATTTTCTTTTTTTTTTACAATTACCCATGGAGCAATGGCTTTCAATTATAATTTTCCATTGGATTTACTTTTGTGGACTGTGACTTGGGACACCATTCCTTTGGATTATGATTTTTGGTTTTGCATTATTTCACGGACATGCTGCTTTTTATTTTTTTTAATTCCCATTTCTGTTTGTTTATTTTTGATTCAATGTATGTTTCCTTTAACACATATTTTTTGTTCAAACTTCAATGTGTAGTATCATCTCATTGGTTTCATGCATATCATGATATGGGTTTTAAGATTCACTGACACCCATTGGGTGTATGTGAGGGACATGTGTTCATTTCCAAACTTGCAATTGGGGTTCTATCATGTTATTGCCATTTCTAAGTGGGTGGATGCAATAACCGGGTGGGTGTTTGGCATTTGGAGGCTGACCATAGGGACCAGGGATCTAGATTGTGATGACATTTTGGGTGGGGGACATGAGTGGGGGCATGCTGTCAGGTGCCCCACAGTGCTGGGGGGTGGGGGTGCCAAGGGACATGAGTTGGGGGCCTGGTGGAGGGTGCCCCACAGTGCTGGGGGGTGAGGGTGCAGGGGAACATGAGTTGGACATGAGTGGGGGCCTGCTGGCAGGTGCCCCACAGTGCTGGGGGGTGGGGGTGCAGGGGGACATGAGTTGGACATGAGTGGGGAACTGCTGGCAGGTGCCCACAGTGCTGGGGGGTGGGGGTGCAGGGGAACATGAGTTGGGGCCTGGTGGAGGGTGCCCCACAGTGCTGGGGGCTGGGGGTGAAGAGGGAGATGAGTTGAGGGCCTGGTGGAGGGTGCCCCACAGTGCTGGGGGGTGGGGGTGCAGGGGAACATGAGTTGGACATGAGTGGGGGCCTGGTGGAGGGTGCCCCACAGTGCTGGGGGGTGGGGGTGCAGGGGGACATGAGTTGGACATGAGTGGGGGCCTGGTGGAGGGTTCCCCACAGTGCTGGGGGGTGCGGGTGCAGGGGGACATGTGTGGGGGCCTGGTGGAGGGTGCCCCACAGTCCTGGGGTGTGCGGGTGCAGGAGGGCATGTGTGGGGGCCTGGTGGAGGGTGCCCCACAGTGCTGGGGGGTGGGGGTGCAGGGGGACATGAGTTGGGGGCCTGGTGGAGGGTGCCCCACAGTGCTGGGGGGTGGGGGTTGTTAGGGAGAATTCTCTGTTTAGGCTGAATTTCCTAACCTAGTGAGTCCCCCAGCAGCTTTGCTGGATTTCTGGAGTTTGTTTTTCCATCCTGCCAAGAGTGAGACTCTTTTCCTCCCACTCTTGGACATGAATGTGTGTAATTCCTTTGAATATCAATGTGTTCTATGGGCTATGGGGTCTTTTACTCCATAGGGTCTCATATGTTTTTCTATGTGTGTTACACCGCACCCTGCGTGCCGTAACACTGGGGCATCCTAGCGGACCTCCACCATAGACTCCATACCCAGGGACTGACTACTGTCTCCCCGGGCATGTAAAGTCACCATTGGCTTTACTAGACCTAAATTTACTAACAGAACTAGTACAAACCATCTTATTGTGGACGTAATAGTAGGGGTAATTCGATTACTCCTGGATCTGTTACTCGAGGGGGCACTGTCCCGTCCCCCCTCGTCGAGTTTTGGCTGGTGGCAGTGGAAACTACTTGTTATGTTCGACCCCGAACATAACCCTATGGGATTCGTCCCATTGTTGGAGATTGATACTTTTTCTCGTTAATCTCTAACGTACCACCGGTCTACTTATCTTAAATAAGTTTATCGGATGGTATTTTCTGCCAGAACTCGGTTTTTAAAATGGCGTCTGTGTTTCGTCTCTGTGACTCCTAAACCAAAGGTTGAGCCCTTTGTTCCACTTTTGGCGGGCTCTGTACAGAGACCCTCCAAAGTGGTGCCATTCTGTCTGGGTTACCACAGGGGTGTGGGAGGGGGTTTAGCCACCCTGGACCGAGTTGCCTTGCCAACTCTGGTCGAAATCTGGAGTGATTGGCCCAAGTGGTGAGCCTCCCCGCTCACCACTTAGCATGTGTTGATTGACAGCTAGGTTGAATGAATGGGGGTTTCTGCATAAAAGCAGGGCTTTTGGGACTGGATCTTCAGAAGTCGCCACAGGACCTAAGAATCCGACGAGGGTAACGCTGAGCCGACCTGCACGACGACACCTCCGGTGGAGCCCTGCGGAACCGACTCACCACTTCCCGACGACAGAGGAGATCTCCCTGCCGGAGAGTCTCTTCCCCTGGCTGGTGGGAACAACCAGTCCCCTTTGCTTTTTATTCGCCTCAGGACGCAGTGGTCGAATTGCCCGTGCAGAGCACCTCGGCAACCGGATAGCCACTACCCCTGTACCACGACCAAAAGGTGGTGCCTTGTGACGGAGCACTCCGCGACTGGTCTCTTCCCTGGTGGTGCACCAGACTTCACTTTTCTTTGACGACGAGATCATCTCTACTCTTGGCAAAGACCCGACGTGCATCCACCACCAGGAACAACTGCCCCTGCCGGAGCTGCCCTCCACAAAAAGGTACCGTGTCCGCCTGGCTTCCCTTTCAATCGGTTCGAGTGAGGTGTCTTAATCCTCTCCTTTCCATTGGGTCGCCTCCAAGCTTTCTTACGTATTGTTCTGAACAATCTACCGATAACAATTTGCTACAAAGACTCGAACGCATTTAGAGACTTTTGGGACATATCACCTTGCCTCTCTCCGAGTGGGCCTGGCCTCTGAACTTTATGATCTATTGTGGTTCTTGCCTTCTTGCCTTGCATTTTTCCCGTGAAGTATTGAACTGTGTTGATTTCGTAACCTGCCTATTTTTCTCTCCCGTCCTAACTAATATTAGAGTGCCATCTAGGTTGAGGCATACACCTCTGTCTGTAAATAAGTGGTGCCGGTAAAACCTAGACTTGTCGAAATATTGCTAGGGGGATTGATCGTTTCTTCTTCGTAGAGTAATTGTGTTTGATTTGTTTGCCGTGATATTGCCATAGTGTTTTTGATAGATGTTTCGTTATAAATAAATACTTTAATATCTTTACACTGAAGCCTTGTCGCGTGTTTGCTTGTCTTACTGTGAAGAATTGTCCTATATTGTATACTCCACATACTGCTTAACTCTTCTTGAGGGAAGTCTGACTGCTCAGCCACAGCTACCAACAGTGAATCTGTGTGGTGCAGACTGCTACCAAGTGGGTTTACTGCCAAACACCTGTAGTCCTAAATCTTTTGCAGTGGTCCCAGAGGGAACTGCACAGGTTTCCGCCTAACACTGGTGTACAGCGGTGGGATTTGTATCGAGTATACAGTTTAGAGTGCTTTTCGACACTTTAGGATAACTAACCACAAAACTTAGCACTAAAAAGCAACTTTCAGAAACATGTCTACGATGGAAACTTACAGTCAAGAGTCCTTGTCAGGTGAAAATACTGAGAGTTTGCGAGCTCTCTGTAGGCAAGAGAATCTTCCTGTAAGAGGCAAGAAGTTAGAACTAATAGAGAGATTGCTGGCGAACCAAAGTCTTGGTACTGGTTCAGAGGAACCAATTTCTCCAGCAAATGTAGATAACAGTGATGGTGTTGATCTAAATCGTAATTCTGATGATAGCGATGAAGAGGTTTACTAGGACGGAGAGGCTAACAAAACTGTCTCCCCTGCTCCTCTACCTGCCTTACCAGCTGTGCCTACGGGGCCCATACCAGGTCCCACAAGTAACCCTGCTTATTTTGAACTTGAAAAAATGAAGCTCGAATTAGAATACAAACGGTTCTTGGCTCAATCTGAACGAAACCAAGAGCTCGAGTTCAGACGGATGAATGCCCAGGCTGAGCAGAAGCAAGCTGAGTTAAGACTCAGGGAAATAGAACTTAATCACGAGTTAGAAATGAAAAAGTTGTCTATGGAAAATGCTTCTCTCTCCTCTGGTTCCTCTAGGAGCTCCAGTCCCAAAAGACCCCGGATGCCGAAGGAATTAGTGGGTATGTATGAACCGAGATTGGATGTGTTGGATTGGTTGAAACTGTTTGAGTACAATCATGGGCTCCAGGACATCACCGGGAATGCTTTGCTTCCCTGGTTGTTCTCTAGGCTCCCTCCTGTTGCGACTGATGTGGTAATGGAATTGGGGGAGGCGGATAAGACGGATCACGAAAGTGTGAAGCTAGCTTTGATAGCTAGATTCGGAAAGACCCCTTCCCAGTATCTTAAGAGGTTTAGAACCCTCAAAACGCACGATGGTACCCCTTGGGCTACCTGGGTGAGTGAAGGTTTGAAAAACGTAGAGGGATGGATTAAGGGTTACAAAGTGAACACTTATGAGGGTATGAGGAATCTTTTTATGTTGGAATCTATTTATGATGCCTGTTCTCCTGAGCTCAGACAGCACTTGGCTGATTCGAAGGAATTGGATTCCCGGAAGCTAGCTAAGGCTGCTGACTTATGGGTTGCAGCAGGGCTACTCATAAGGATTCTGGGGCAACTCAGAAAAAGGATGAGGGAAAACAGCCTAAAAAAGACTCAAAAGAGAATTCTAATAACTCAAATTCCAAAGAGGGCCCCAAACAAAACCAGAAGGGTAAGCCACAAGGAAAACCGCAGCAGAATAGTGTGTCTTCTGGTGCCAAACCGGAAGGAGGTCAGAACAAGCCACCATTCCAGAAAGCATTCGGTAAATGCTTTGTTTGTGGCTCAACTGACCACGTGAAAAGAGGATCCCAGATGTAAGGGTAAACCTTCAGGGGTCCAGCTTGTCTCCTTAGCCTTCGCTCCAGAGGAGGAAGTCCAAATGGCAAGTGGAAACTTTCTACTGCTAGCTGACGAACCCACTGGAGTCTCAGCCAGCGTTTCTTTAGTATCTCTGGGGTTGTGGGAACAACAGAATTTAGATGTCTATAATTCTATCCCCGATAATACTAAAGAGTATTATAAGGACAGTGTCCATGTGAATGGTCAGGAGACTCCTGCCATTAGGGACACTGGGGCCAGCATAACTGTGGTGGATAAATCGTTTTTTCAGGCTGAGGATGTTGCTAAGGCACCCAAACGCCTCACCAAGTTAGCTGGAGGGCCTGGGCAGATGCTTCCCCAATTACCATTTCTCATCAAGTGTAACGACATGACTGTGAAAATACCTGTCAGCATACAGAGTGAGGTACCAGGACGCGTACTGTTGGGTAACGATTTGAAAACTCTCGGAGTTGTATCGCATACTCCCAGACCTCCTAATAAACGGTTACAGGAGCTAACCAGACCCGCAAGAGAGAGGACCATGTGCGGTACTCTCCAGGAGATGATGAAGAAGGAAATCACTCCTGCTCCACTGGAATTGTCGGCCGCTGTCTCCAAGAAATCAGAAGCGAAAGGGCAACCTAAGACTTCTATCCCGAAACCAGCAGCCAGCATTCCAGTGAAGCCAACACGGACTTCCCCGCGGTTGTCCAAAGTTACACCCGTAACTCCACCTCCAGCCGAGGCTGCGAAGGAGGTACAATCCTGTGTGGTAGAATTAGACTCTGAGGAAGAGCTAATGGAAGGCCAGGAACTCATTGGTGATCTGGATCCTGTTGACCATCCTGAGCTGCAGTCTTTACTGGCAGATGGTGGACCCAGCAGGGCAGACTTCAGTAAGGGACAGAGGGAATGTCCAACTCTGGAAGGTCTTCGCCACCAGGCAGAAGCTCAGGCTGAAGGGCAAGAGCCTGGGAAATACAGGTTGCACTGGGAAGATGGCCTCTTCTACAGTGAACCGACCGAGTCTGCACCTGGAGACTACAAACGACTTGGAGTACCCCAAGAGAACAGACCACAGTTCTTGCAGTTAGCCCACGAGATTCCTTTGGCTGGTCACTTGAGATTCAAGAAGACTAAGGAAAGGCTCTCTCTCTACTTCTATTGGCCGAAGATGGGGGCCGAAGTGTAAAAACACTGCAGGAGCTGCCACACCTGCCAGACCTCTGGTAAGGTTGGCTCCAAGAATGTGGCACCTTTAGTGCCTCTCCCAGTCATGGGAGTCCCATTTGAGAGAGTAGGGATTGACATTGTTGGTCCCCTTGATCCTCCAACCTCCTCAGGCAACAGGTTTATACTTGTTGTAGTAGACCGTGCTACTAGGTATCCTGAGGCAATTCCTATGAGGACTGTTACAGCTCCGGCTGTGGCTAAGACCCTCCTTGGTATTTTTACTAGGGTCGGGTTTCCTAAGGAAGTAATCTCTGACAGGGGGTCAAACTTTATGTCCCACTACATGAAAGCAATGTGGAAAACCTGCGGAGTTACTTACAAGTTCTCAACAGCGTACCACCCACAAACCAATGGGTTGGTAGAACGGTTCAACCGAACCATGAAGAGCATGATAGGTGCTTTAGAAGAACACCTTAAGCGTAAGTGGGACCTTCTACTGCCATGCCTTCTCTTCGCTTATAGAGAAGTCCCTCAGGAGGGAGTAGGTTACTCTCCCTTCGAGCTTCTCTCTGGTCATCTCGTCAGAGGTCCATTGGCCCTGATTAAGGAGGGGTTGGAGAGTGCTCCTTCCCCCAAGCCAGTCAGAGTGGCTGACTACGTGATAGGTCTCCGGAGGAGAATGTCGCACATGATGACGGAAGCAAGCGACAACTTGAAAGATAGACAAGCATTGGTCAAGCACTGGCACGATCAAAAGGCTAACATGGTTGAGTCCGCTCAAGACCAGCTCGTTCTCGTTATGATCCCAACAAGGCAGAGGGCCTTGCAAGACAAGTGGATGGGACCCTTCAGAGCTGTGGCTAAACTCGGAGAGGTCAACTATCTGGAGGACTTGGGCAATCCCAAGGAGGCTCCGACAGTCTTCCACACCAACCGACTTAAAACGTATGTCTCACGACCTGATGTAGGAGCGTTGCTTCTAGCATCATCTCAGGAAGAAGAAGAGAGTGAAGCTCTTCCGGATCTCCTCAGAGGCTTACCTTTAGATGAAAAAATTGAAGGAGTAAATCTCTCCTCCAATCTCACACCCGAGCAACAAGAAGAGTGCAAATCTATGTTGAATCAGTTTGCCTCTCTGTTCTCGCTTTCACCAGGCTTGACCCCTTGGGGCCAGCACGACATACTTTTTTAAAAACGCCGCCGTAATTCACAGCATCTGGTAATTTTAGCTCTGTTTTAAGAAACCCCATTTAGTAATCTAATAGTTTGCTTTAAAGTAATTTTAAGGAAATTACATGTATATTTTAAACAGTGTGTTTGCTGTTCTGTACTTGTTTTATATCTGCGCAGTTTGACTGCAACTTGATTGTTCCCTACCAGTGCTACTTGGGTAGTGGAACTACACTTCCCAGCAGCCTGGTAGTTTTCGGCTGCCTTATTAGTTTAAACCCGGCGCGAACGCGCCGGCGCGAAGGGGGCAAGCCGGTCTGTGCCGGTCTGGCCGGACTATAAAGTCCACTCTGAACGGCCTCCCCTGTTAAAGGGATTGCATTTTTTAAAAACGCCGCCGTAATTCATAGCATCTGGTAATTTTAGCTCTGTTTTAAGAAACCCCATTTAGTAATCTAATAGTTTGCTTTAAAGTAATTTTAAGGAAATTACATGTATATTTTAAACAGTGTGTTTGCTGTTCTGTACTTGTTTTATATCTGCGCAGTTTGACTGCAACTTGATTGTTCCCTACCAGTGCTACTTGGGTAGTGGAACTACACTTCCCAGCAGCCTGGTAGTTTTCGGCTGCCTTATTAGTTTAAACCCGGCGCGAACGCGCCGGCGCGAAGGGGGCAAGCCGGTCTGTGCCGGTCTGGCCGGACTATAAAGTCCACTCTGAACGGCCTCCCCTGTTAAAGGGATTGCATTTTTTAAAAACGCCGCCGTAATTCACAGCATCTGGTAATTTTAGCTCTGTTTTAAGAAACCCCATTTAGTAATCTAATAGTTTGCTTTAAAGTAATTTTAAGGAAATTACATGTATATTTTAAACAGTGTGTTTGCTGTTCTGTACTTGTTTTATATCTGCGCAGTTTGACTGCAACTTGATTGTTCCCTACCAGTGCTACTTGGGTAGTGGAACTACACTTCCCAGCAGCCTGGTAGTTTTCGGCTGCCTTATTAGTTTAAACCCGGCGCGAACGCGCCGGCGCGAAGGGGGCAAGCCGGTCTGTGCCGGTCCGTGGCCGGACGTGCGGGCGTTCGGCGCAACTCCAAGTTGAGACCTCAACCCCCTTCAGCGGATCCACAAGCTTTTTAAACTCACCTGGTACCTTAGTAGTCTGGTAAGCGAGGGGCGCGAGACATGCATGTACCAGCCATAGTCACACATGGGAGCCGGATGAAGGGGGAGGAGGCCAATAGTCATGAGAGGGAGGGGCACTCGTCTGCTGACACCCCTAGGGATGGTATGGAGAAGTGGATGTGCCTAAACATTGGCCTTCTCAATACACGCTCCCTAACCAAACATGCTATCAACATTAGAGACATGATATCCTCCTACAATTTCGACATACTCTGCTTAACAGAAACCTGGCTCAAAGACCCAGTGGGGCCTACATGTGAGCAGGCTATTCCAGCAGATTACACCATTTACTATGACAATAGAGTACTGGGCAGGGGAGGAGGGGTAGCAATTATTGCTAAGAATAGTCTCAAACTTTTTAAGGTATCTATAGGTTTTAGCGGGTGTGAAGCATTACACCTCAAACTGATCTTCTCCCCCAATAATTGTCTCAACCTGATAGTTATCAATAGACCACCATCACTGGTCTCAGACTTCCCTTTGGAACTCTGCTCCCACTTAAACACCTTGAGTTCTGTCAACGCGTCTACGGTGGTTATGGGAGACTGGAACCTCTGGCGTGGTAATAAGAGAGACAAAGGGGCTATAGCATTGGAGAAAGCTCTAAATAATCTTGAATTCAAAGTCCTTAATAAAGACCCCACTACCCACCAGGGAAACCAGCTGGACTGGCTGTGTGGTCACAACATCTTCTTACAAAACTGCAGCACCACTCCCTGCATATGGAGTGATCATCATCTGATATCGGCCAATCTTAAGTTGCCTTGCTATACACACAAGCAAAATCCTCATATTAAGGCAGAAATCAGAAATTTCAAAAATCTAAACGAACTCCAGCTCAAGCCCTGCTTGGAGAAAATTCTGCGCTCTTTTCAGGATCAAGATTCATGTACCGAACTGCTAGATAAATATAACAAACACCTAGTCGAGTTAGTAGAAACCGTGGCGCCGCTCACCACCAAATTAACTAGGAGGAACAGCAACAACCAAAAATGGTACACACCGGAGCTCCTTCTATTGAAGAAGGAAAAACGGATATTGGAAAGAAAATGGATTGCAGACAAATCGGTGGATAGTAAAGCGAGCTGGAAAAGGAAGGATAGGGAATATAAAGAGAAAATCAAGTCAGTCAAGGCTAATTTCTTTAATACCGAAATTGAGCATGCTGATAACAATACAAGTAAACTTTTCAATGTATTGAAAAGTATAGAAAAACCCGCTTCTCTTACTCCCCCATTTACTCCATCCAAGGAGGACTGCAATATGGTGCTTAATGCATTACAAGCCAAAACGGAAAAGGCAAGGCAAAACATTATAAAGGCCAGATCTACCCCTAACCAGGAGATCCGCCCAATTGAAGGGAATGTACCTGTCAGGGAACAACTCTTTAAATTTGACCCCATCTCAGAAGCAGATATGCTAGAGGTGATGAATAACATGAAACCCTCTACCTGTGCGGAAAATGTCTTGCCCCCAGGCATTATACTTCAACATAAGGATATATTTGCTCCCATCCTCCGGAAAATAGTGAACGCGTCATTTTATGAGGGTTTGGTGCCTACAGATCTTAAGAAAGTCACCATCACTCCTCTCGTTAAAAAAGCGGGACTAGATCCCAAGGATCCCGCAAATCTTCGCCCCATAACTAATTCGAATTTTGTTCTCAAACTGCTGGACAAGGTAGCCACACAGCAACTCCAACATTTCGTCGAAGATCAGGAGATTCTGCACCAACAACAATCCGGCTTTAGAGCTTCCCACAGCACTGAAACAGCTATGCTGGACTTGCAGAATCAGATGTTGACGATGCTGGACGACAACAAATTGGGGATGCTGATGCTTTTAGATCTCAGCGCAGCATTTGATCTAGTAGATCACAGCCTTCTCATCAAGGCGCTTAGGGAGAGCGTTGGCTGCTCGGAGGGAGCTATTGATTGGCTACTATCCTTTCTTTCCAATCGCCAAGCGAGAGTACACTGGGGTAACAGCTTCCCCGATTCATGCGACATCATATTCGGAGTGCCCCAGGGTGCTAGCTTATCCCCAATGCTTTTCAACATATATATGCGCACTTTGTGCACCCTTCTGGTGAAAGCCGGAGTGTCATTTACTAACTACGCAGATGACACCCAACTCATATTGGAGTTGGGGGGCAGGAATCACGCCACAGATAGCGAAGTGCTCACCAAGGTCTATAAGCTAATTGACGACTGGATGCAGGCAAACTGGATGTGCCTGAACGACTCCAAAACCGAATTAATGTTGTTCGGCTCCAGTCGTCGGTTGGAAAAACTGGGGGCAGAGTATAACTCTTTTCAAATTAAAAATGCCACTATCCAGGTGGTTCCCAAAGTGAAGACCCTGGGCATGATGGTCGACTCAGTTGTCGACTCTCACGCCCAAACTAATTTCCTCCAAAAAAACACAGCATACTATCTTAGGCTTATGAAAGCAATTAAACCACTGCTTAACGAAGTAAACAGGGCTACGATAGCAAGAGCCATCATTCTCTCACGGCTCGACTATGGGAACGCCCTGTTGTTGGGGGCCGCTTCCAAGGATCTATCCAGTTGTCAGGTCATCCAGAACAACGCGGTCAGAATAGTAAAAAATCTGAAAAGGAAAGACCATGTTACCGAAGAGAGGCTAGCTCTGCACTGGCTCAGAGTAGAGGAGCGCATTAAGTTTAAAGCTCTCTGCCTGGTCCACAAATGCCTTTATGGCACAGCGCCTTCCTATTTGAAAACACACTTCAGGCTCTACAACCCCACCAGAAATCTACGCTCGGGTGGAAAATGCCTTCTGCACGTGCCCAAGTTTAAGCTAAAAACAGGGCTGGGCAGATCCTTTCTTGTGCTGGCTCCTAAACTGTGGAACAGCGTCCCGGAATCACTTAGGTCTGAAGTCAATCACTCAGTTTTTAGGAAGAGGCTGAAAACACACCTCTTCAGATAGGATCGTGGGCGCAGGACCTCACTCTGAGACCTCGCCGCTCAATAGCTAGCTGTACCATTATACGTCTCAAACGGGTTGTCCGTCTTGTTTGTCTCGCAGTCTCTGTGTTCTGTGTACAAGCGCCCTGATGCCCTTGGGCTATCGGCGCTATACAAAAACTAAATACATACATACATACATACATACATACATACATACATACTCACTGGTGACTGTCTGCCAGTCAAAAGCAGAGGATACTGCATGTCAGAAAATGTACAAACCCACATCAAAGGTGAGGTCAGCAAGATGCTTGATCTCGGGGTAATAGAGCCCTCTACTAGTCCATGGTCTAGCCCAGTTGTGTTAGTACCAAAGGCCGGATCTAAAGAACTTAGATTCTGCATGGATTATAGAGGTCTTAATGCAGTCACCAAGACTGATGCCCACCCTTTGCCAAGAGCAGATGAGTTGGTGGATAAACTTGGCGCCGCCAAGTTCCTCAGCACATTTGACTTGACGTCAGGCTATTGGCAAATAGCCCCGACAGACCATGCCAAGGAGAAAACTGCATTTTCTACCCCCGTTGGCTTATACCAGTTTAAGGTAATGCCTTTCGGATTGAAGAATGCACCTGCTACGTTTCAACGGATGGTAAACCAGGTTCTGAATGGGATGGAGGACTTCTGCATGGCATACTTGGATGACATCGCAGTGTTCAGCAATTCCTGGGAAGAACATGTAACCCACCTGAGAGATGTTTTGCAGGCTCTTGGACGAGCCCATCTGACCATAAATGCGAGTAAATGCCAAATTGGACAGAGTTAGGTAGTCTATCTTGGACATGAGGTAGGAGGTGGAGAAATAAGGCCTTTGCTCAGTAAGATTGAAGCTGTGCAAAATTGGACAACACCGACTACTCAAACCTAAGTGAGAGCCTTCCTAGGCCTCACTGGGTATTACAGGAATTTCATAGAGAACTATGGGACCATAGCTTCTCCACTGAATGTCATCTCCTCGCCCAAATTTCCTAAAAAGGTTAGATGGAACGAGGAGTGCAATCAGGCTTTTGAAAACCTGAAAAAGGCTCTTTGCCAAGCCCCAGTACTCAGAGCTCCTGATTACCGCCAACACTTCATTGTGCAGACAGATGCTTCAAATGTAGGAATAGGTGCCGTACTCAGTCAACTGGATGGGAAAGGTAGGGAGCACCCCGTTTGCTTCATCAGCCGCAAGCTGAAGGATCCTGAAACAAGGTGGGCAACAATCGAAAGAGAGTGCTTTGCTATCGTGTGGGCTCTGAAGAAGTTTAGGCCGTACTTGTATGGTTCTACTTTTGTCATTCAGACTGACCACCAACCCTTGAGATTGTTAATGCAAATGAAAGGGGAAAACCCAAAACTATTGAGATGGTCGATCTGCCTGCAAGGGTTTGATTTCACCATTGAGCACAGGTCAGGGTGTCACCACCAAAATGCTGATGGTCTCTCTAGGATGTATGTCATTGACTAGAGGTATGAGGTTCATCCAGGAGTGGATTAAATCCTCCTGTCCCTTAGTCCGGGGGGGGTAGTGTTAGGGAGAATTCTCTGTTTATGCTGAATTTCCTAACCTAGTGAGTCCCCCAGCAGCTTTGCTGGATTTCTGGAGTTTGTTTTTTCCATCCTGCCAAGAGTGAGACTCTTTTCCTCCCACTCTTGGACATGAATGTCTGTAATTCCTTTGAATATCAATGTGTTCTATGGGCTATGGGGTCTTTTACTCCATAGGGTCTCATATGTTTTTCTATGTGTGTTACACCGCACCCTACGTGCCGTAACACTGGGGCGTCCTAGCGGACCTCCACCATAGACTCCATACCTAGGGACTGACTACTGTCTCCCCGGGCATGTAAAGTCACCATTGGCTTTACTAGACCTAAATTTACTACCAGAACTAGTACAAACTATCTTATTGTGGACGTACTAGTAGGGGTAATTCGATTACTCCTGGATCTGTTACTCGAGGGGGCACTGTCCCGTCCCCCCTCGTCGAGTTTTGGCTGGTGGCAGTGGAAACTACTTGTTATGTTCGACCCCGAACATAACCCTTTGGGATTCGTCCCATTGTTGGAGATTGATACTTTTTCTCGTTAATCTCTAACGTACCACCGGTCTACTTATCTTAAATAAGTTTATCAGATGGTATTTTCTGCCAGAACTCGGTTTTTAAAATGGCGTCTGTGTTTCGTCTCTGTGACTCCTAAACCAAAGGTTGAGCCCTTTGTTCCACTTTTGGCGGGCTCTGTACAGAGACCCTCCAAAGTGGTGCCATTCTGTCTGGGCTACCACAGGAGTGTGGGAGGGGGTTTAGGCACCCTGGACCGAGTTGCCTTGCCAACTCCCGTCGCACTCTGGAGTGATTGGCCCAAGTGGTGAGCCTCCCCGCTCACCACTTAGCATGTGTTGATTGACAGCTAGGCTGAATGAATGGGGGTTTCTGCATAAAAGCAGGGCTTTTGGGACTGGATCTTCAGAAGTCGCCACAGGACCTAAGAATCCGACGAGGGTAACGCTGAGCCGTCCTGCACGACGACACCTCAGGTGGAGCCCTGCGGAACCCACTCCCCATTTCCTGACGACAGAGGAGATCTCTCTGCCGGAGAGTCTCTTCCCCTGGCTGGTGGGAACAACCAGTCCCCTTTGCTTTTTATTCACCTCAGGACGCAGTGGTCAAATTGCCCGTGCAGAGCACCTCAGCAACCGGATAGCCACTACCCCTGTACCGCGACCAAAAGGTGGTGCCTTGTGACGGAGCACTCCGCGGCTGGTCTCTTCCCTGGTGGTGCACCAGACTTCACTTTTCTTCGACGACGAGATCATCTCTACTCTTGGCAAAGACCCGACGTGCATCCACCACCAGGAACAACTGCCCCCGTCGGAGCTGGCCTCCACAACAAGGTACCGTGTCCGCCTGGCTTCCCTTTCGATCGGTTCGAGTGAGGTGTCTTAATACTCTCCTTTCCGTTGGGTCGCCTCCAAGCTTTCTCACGTATTGTTCTGAACTAGTTCAATCTGCCGATAACAATTTGCTACAAAGACTCAAACGCATTTCCACTAGAGACTTTTGGGACATATCGCCTGGCCTCTCTCCGAGTGGGCCTGGCCTCTGAACTTTATGATCTATTGTGGTTCTTGCCTTCTTGCCTTGCATTTTTCCCATGAAGTATTGAACTGTGTTGATTTCGTAACCTGCCTATTTTTCTCTCCCGTCCTAACTAATATTAGAGTGCCATCTAGGTTGAGGCATACACCTCTGTCTGTAAATAAGTGATGCCGGTAAAACCTAGACTTGTCGAAATATTGCTAGGGGGATTGATCGTTTCTTCTTCGTAGAGTAATTGTGTTTGATTTGTTTGCCGTGATATTGCCATAGTGTTTTTGATAGATGTTTCGTTATAAATAAATACCTTAATATCTTTACACTGAAGCCTTGTTGCGTGTTTGCTTGTCTTACTGTGAAGAATTGTCCTATATTGTATACTCCACATACTGCTTAACTCTTCTTGAGGGAAGTCTGACTGCTCAGCCACAGCTACCAACAGTGAATCTGTGTGGTGCAGACTGCTACCAAGTGGGTTTACTGCCCAACACCTGTAGTCCTAAATCTTTTGCAGTGGTCCCAGAGGGAACTGCACAGGTTTCCGCCTAACTGGGGTGCAGGGGGACATGAGTTGGACATGTGTGGGGGCCTGGTGGAGGGTGCCCCATAGTGCTGGGGGGTGCGGGTGCAGGGGGACATGTGTGGGGGCCTGGTGGAGGGTGCCCCACAGTGCTGGGGGGTGGGGGTGCAGGGGGACATGAGTTGGGGGCCTGGTGGAGGGTGCCCCACAGTGCTGGGGGTGCAGGTGCAGGGGGACATGTGTGGGGGCCTGGTGGCGGGTGCCCCACAGTGCTGGGGGGTGGGGGTGCAGGGGGACATGAGTTGGGGTCCTGGTGGAGGGTGCTCCACAGTGCTGGGGGGTGGGGGTGCTGGGGGACATGAGTGGGGGTGCAGGCTAGTCCCCCGTGGTGTGGGCTGCCTGCAGGGGCCGTGGAGGTTGTGGAGCGAACAACTGGGAGGACCCACATGGCCAATTCACGTGTAGTACTCCACGGAACCCCTGAAATACACGTACCCTGCTGATATCGTGTGTGAAACTTCCCGCGCACCCCAAAATACACGTACCCAGGACATTCGCGTGTGGAACTTCCAGTGCACCCCAGTAATACAGGTACCCTACTGAATTCACGTGTGTAAGTTTCCGCGCACCCCGAAATACACGTACCCAGGACATTTGCGTGTGGAACTTCCAGCGCACCCCTGATATACACGTACCCTGCTGATATTGCGTGTGAAACTTCCCGTGCACCCCTGAAATACACGTACCACGCTCGCACAGGGCCAATCGCATGTGAAACTTCCCGCGCACCCCAGTAATACAGGTACCCTGCTGAATTCACGTGTGTAAGTTTCCGCACACCCCGAAATACACGTACCCAGGACATTCGCGTGTGGAACTTCCAGCGCACCCCTGATATACACGTACCCTGATGGAATCGCGTGTGAAACTTCCAGCGCACCCCTGAAATACACGTACCCAGGACATTCGCGTGTGGAACTTCCAGCGCACCCCAGTAATACAGGTACCCTACTGAATTCACGTGTGTAAGTTTCCGCGCACCCCGAAATACACGTACCCAGGACATTTGCGTGTGGAACTTCCAGCGCACCCCTGAAATACACGTACCCTGCTGATATTGCGTGTGAAACTTCCCGCGCACCCCTGAAATACACGTACCACGCTCGCACAGGGCCAATCGCATGTGAAACTTCCCGCGCACCCCAGTAATACAGGTACCCTGCTGAATTCACGTGTGTAAGTTTCCGCACACCCGAAATACACGTACCCAGGACATTCGCGTGTGGAACTTCCAGCGCACCCCTGATATACACGTACCCTGATGGAATCGCGTGTGAAACTTCGTGCGCACCCCTGAAATACACATACCACGCTCGCACAGGGCTAATCGCGTGTGAAACTTCCCGCGCACCCCAGTAATACAGGTACCCTGCTGAATTCACGTGTGTAAGTTTCCGCGCACCCGAAATACACGTACCCAGGACATTCGCGTGTGGAACTTCCAGCGCACCCCTGATATACACGTACCCTGCTGATATCGCGTGTGAAACTTCCCGCGCACCCCAAGATACACGTACCCAGGACATTCGCGTGTGGAACTTCCAGCGCACCCCAGTAATACAGGTACCCTGCTGAATTCACATGTGTAAGTTTCCGCGCACCCCGAAATACACGTACCCAGGACATTCGCGTGTGGAACTTCCAGCGCACCCCTGATATACTCGTACCCTGATGGAATCGCGTGTGAAACTTCCCGCGCACCCCAGTAATACAGGTACCCTGCTGAATTCACGTGTGTACGTTTCCGCGCACCACGAAATACACGTACCCAGGACATTCGCATGTGGAACTTCCAGTGCACCCCTGATATACACGTACCCTGCTGAATTCACGTGTGAAACTTCCCGCGCACCCCTGATGTACACGTACCCTGATGGAATCGCGTGTGGAACTTCCCGCGCACCCCTGAAATACATGTACCCAGCTGAAATAACGTGAGGAACTTCCCGCGCACCCCAGTGATACACGTACCCTGCTTGCCGTGCTGGTACAGGGTTAGCGCAGCCCTTTGCGCTGGATTGGGGATTTTGATGGCTTTTCCCTGCGCAAGGGGCGTTCTTGGGGGCGTAATTGGGGCTGCTGCCGGGTCGCTGCGCCACTGTGCGCCACGGCTGGTTTTGGTGGCTGGAATCCATGAATACGCTGTGCGCGGAAATGTATTTTGGCGCACGCGGCTGGCGCAGGGATTCGCACGCGCACACTGTGCGCCAGCCGCATGCGCCACTTGTGCGCTGAATTCTATGAATTACCCCCTATTTCTGTTGCAGAAATTATTTCTTTATTAATTCAGAGTGAATTCAAAACAAAACTTATTTCTTTTTGTTGAGAACAAAATCTATATTTAAAAAAAAAATGTTTTTTCAAGTGTGGTCCCCTCCCAGGACATGTGCTGGCGGGGCCCCCCGCACCGCGGGGGCTGCAGGAGCCCCTGTTACGCCAGTGACCCTATACAATCATATAGAGAGATAAAGTAGAACCCCTCTCCTGACCCCGTAAAGTGCTAAATGGACTTTAAGTGAGTCTGTATTTAAACAGAACACCCAAAACTCAGGAGATTGGATTGAATTATAATCATGGACAAGAGGTCCCAAGTTGACCATGTATAGGGATCCCAAACATGGACACTCAGTAAACACATGTTTGGTAGTCTCCTGATTTACTTTTAATTTGCAGACGCTCCAAAATCTGTCATCTCTAGGAAAATTCCATTTGGCTCTGCATACTGGTTGTACTGCCAGCTGATTACTGCGTAATTCTTTAAGCGTAAATTACGTACATCGCGATCAGGACAGAGTGACAGATATAGTTCTGGTTTCATAAATCGGTGTACCACTGGCTCCACAGCCTTGTATCCCTTTAATTCAGAAAGGTAGTCATAATTGCAATGCCAATCCCACTTCGCTAGGCGACGAGCAAACACACCTTTTACCGTAGCACAAACTGCACATCAACTAAAACCAGGGGTCCAATCGATTATATTGCATATCTCCATAAAACATTTCACACACGGACCAAGGACGACCCTGGGGTGGATGAGGTCATAGCTCTCCTCCAATTTACTCAGCAAAGGACAGCTTGGTACGTCTTTGCCTTTAACATCAGGGCACTGCTACGAGACATTACCTGTGCTTTCATTGAAAGTAATCCGAGCTCAAGTCGCACATATTCAATAGAGCCAGACCTCAGAAACCCTAATACAGCTCTCCAAAAGTGACCCTCCACCACATCTAACCACTTAAAATCTCTCATCTCCAGAGCCTCCAACCCATAGAGAATTGCACGACAAATCCACTATTTATACAAAACCAGTACTCTATTCAATGAAAAAACAGCATGTTCAATAGAGAACCTTTTAGTCATGTCAGTGATTTGTCTTGCCCATCTGATCTTGGTTTCAATTACGCCCCCATAGCCTGAAAAAAGCTGACATCTCAACCCTCATGTTTTTGTAGGAGTCAGTGTATTCAACTGTAGCGACATTAACTGTGATTTTCATCTGCTTGTTTCTTTTTGCCACAACCAGCATTACCCTTGTTTAACCTAGATTTATCAATAGCTGGTTTTTATTTGCATACAAGCCCAACTTACTTAGCATATCCTTCAACCCAGACAACATGTGATCGAACATGGCCAAGTAATCGGCATACAACATCCCCGGGACCGGACAGCGGCAATTTTGGGATAACTACCAGCGCATCCCATCAGTCTAACCAACAGATCAGCGATGTATATATTAAAAAGCTGTGGAGCGAGCATACACCACTGCCTCAGCCCCCTGCTAATTCTCATCTGCTCTGATAACATGCCGTGATCTCCGAACTGAATCTGGGCCGATGTTTGAGTATACAAAGCCACGATTACTTACATAAGCCAGCCCGGACAATCCCACTTATGCATTTTCTTCCAAAGGATGCTACGGTCCACTTGGTCAAATGAGGACCTGAAATTGACATATGCGAGGTACACTGAGGCATTAGGTCTTGACTTCGCCTGTGAGATTATAGTGTCCAACACTCTAACATTATGTACTGTACTGGAACCCGGGTGGAATGCCACCTGGAAAGGATGTAATATACTATTGTCACTCACCCAAGTTTGTAAGTTGTCCAGAACATAGGAGGCAAAGACCTTACCAGTGATATCAAGCAAGGACAACAGCCTATCATTTTCTAAGTCCAACCGGTCCCCAGATTTAAAGACTGGCACAAAGATCATTTTTTTCCAGGAATCCAGTATCATCCTGGTCGCACAGACTTTTTCATAGAATGCACACAAAATATTCACCCATAAAACCACATCTCCCTTCAATACTGCCGCAGACAAACCATTTGGTACAGGGGCCCTTGAAATTTTGGGCTTTTTCAAATGACCACACAGATTATCATAATTAAACTCTGTTGGCCATAAAAAATGAGATAGTATAGTTTCATTGAGCATGTTCTTAACATCAGACATTCTGCCCTCAATATAATCTAACCATACCCTCTCCGTAAGCGGGTTTAAAATCAACTGAAGAGGGGACCTCCTGGCTAGGACAGCATCCGCCACATACTACTAACGTTCCCACTCTTCAAAGCTTCTGCCATCCTCTGCCAATTCCCCGTCCTTCCTGTTTTCCACATCCTTGAACACCAGTTTCGGTGTTGCTTCTTCAATCTGCGGGAATTTCTCAATACAATATACGGCACACAGTTGAATTTAGTTAAATCCCTCAGCTGTTCACAGCGCCTTCTTTTGGCCATATTGATCTTTGGGTCATAGAAATGGCCAGTCCGTTTCTCTGACTTTATTATTACTTTGCCCCTCTTTACACCAGAACTGAAGGCTAGTACCATCAACCAATGCTCGATTTCATTTACAGATTGCGTTAGTAGATTGGCCCTGGGGTCATTTCATTCAAACCATAACCTTTCACAAGCTCTTTCCACATTACGTTCTGTCTACATCAATCTGTTGCCTGCATGAGAAGGTACACGATCTGCCAGACCCTTAGGCCTCTGGCCCTTCGGCTCTAAGATCCATGATGTACTAAGGCTGCATGATGACTGTCCATTCTGTTTCAGTTGGATAAAACACTGATGTTGTTTGTCATTACATTACTGCTGCACACATAATCCAAAGTAGCCCTCTTTCCCCCCGCCCTGCCAAGTAGGCTTCCCAGGGATGTCGCCATCAGTTTTATCATTTAGGATCACCAGTTCCTATTCATGCAGATACCAAAGCCACTTTTTGCCCCTCACATTCACCTCCTTCAATTCAATTTTGCTTTCCACAGATACAGTACTAAATGTACCTGTAATAAAGTTACCTCTGGGCTTCTTGTAGGTTACTTTAGGTTTAATGACAGCCACACACACACACACACACACACACAGAAGCACTCATACATACAAAGACAATCACTTCACAACACATCTCCCTCTCTACACACATACACTCACAAAGCAACAAGAGGATAAACTGGGGATGCACACTAACATTGCATCTTTTTAAAGAGAGACACACTCTTTAAACATTTTGGGGAAGCTATCCCCCACCACACCCTATTAGCTTGGAGGGCGCCCCCCCCCATTGCATAGGCTGCTACCTGCTATTCAGTAGTGCCTAATCGGTACATATACATCCTGCACACCCACATTTCAAACTGGAGGCGCAACCATCCAGATTATATGACTGCACACACGCAGCCACACTCCCACTCACTTCTTTGACTGGAGGCGCGACCACCGAATCACTGTGACACCATAGACACACTCACCTTTCAAACTGGGGGTGCGAGCATCCAGACTCTCTGGCACACATACACAGCCACACCCACTTCTGCAAACTGGAGGCGCAACCATCCAGATTATATGACTGCACACACGCAGCCACACTCCCACTCACTTCTTTGACTGGAGGCGCGACCACCGAATCACTGTGACACCATAGACACACTCACCTTTCAAACTGGGGGTGCGAGCATCCAGACCCTGTGGCACACATACACAGCCACACCCACTTCTCCAAACTGGAGGCGTGACCATCCAGACTATATGACTGCACACACGCAGCCACACTCCCACTCACTTCTTTGACTGGAGGCGCGACCACCGAATCACTGTGACACCATAGACACACTCACCTTTCAAACTGGGGGTGCGAGCATCCAGACCCTGTGGCACACATACACAGCCACACCCACTTCTCCAAACTGGAGGCGTGACCATCCAGACTATATGACTGCACACACACAGCCATCCAGACCCTGTGGAACACATACACAGCCACCAACACTCACTTCTGTTACTGGAGGCGTGACCATCCAGACCCTGTGACACACACACACAGCCACACTCACATTACCAACTGGAGGCGCAACCATCCAGACTCTATGACTGCACACCCACAGCCACACTCAAACTCACTTACTAACATGGCGTGACTCCCACACACCACTCAAACTGCACAGGCGTGACTCACACACACCTCACTTACTGACTTGGTGTGACTCACACACACCATTCAGACTTTCCAAGCGCCAGACCACTCTAACATCTGTAAAATATACATTACAATATGAGGCAACTAGAAAAAACATTTCTATTTATAGTTTCCAACAAACTTAAAGTCCATGCCGATCACCCTGCATATCCTCAAAAGGTTATGTAACCCTACTCTTAGGTCCGCACCAACTCTGGTACTTTACTTGCCTTTATGAAACCAATAACTTGTCTCCTATAAGTCCATGTTGCATTAAGCCAACCCAAATCTGCTAAACTCCAAACTAAGGTTGTGGCTCATGGTTATATCTTACTTTAACTATACTTCAAAGTCTATAACTATTGTACCTAAAAGTCCATAGCCAGTCATGACTCTAACCTACACTTCCGTTTCCTAAACCTAAGAGTCCATGTTGCGTCCTTGCAACCTCATGCTGCAAAACCTCAAAAAGGTTAATCTCTACGTTTCAGCAAAATCCATCACCTCTACTTCTCCTCTAGCATGCCGCACAACCACTATCATTGTATCTCCATTTCCATGCTCACAAGAACACACCCGCTACTTAAGATTCAATATTTACCATACATTGGTGCATATTTCCATATTGAAAGTTCCACACCTTCCCATTTTTCCACATAAAATAAAAGCATATATGCCGTTTTGTGGCAAAAACCATGCTCTTCTTCCTGCATCTCATGGAGTGGCGCTTTGCCCATGATACCACGTCTGACTCCAGTGCAGCAAACAGTACCTTTAATCTAACAGCACTTTGCCACCATCCGTGCTCTTCTTCCAGCATCTTATGGAGTGCTGCTTTGCCCACAATACTTCGTTTGACTCCGGTGCAGCTACCTTTACCTTTCAGCAAAATCCATCACTTGCCCACTTTCCATTTAAGCGAGACCTCAAATCTGCCACTTTCTCAGACATTAGCCCAGCAATCCTTTCCCACGACATGTAGGCAGTCTGTTTCTGGCAACATCCGAGCGCATCCAACATCTTGCTATCCCATTTTGGCTTCCCAGAAAGCATGCAATACCTCGTCGGCTTGAGAAAGATGAATTCACTTCTTGCTCACGTAGGATAACGTTATTGGGTTCCTTACTCAAACCCCTCTTCATTATGCTACGCATTAACCTCCGACTCCAACACCGCTGGGGCTGAACTCAAACTTTTGTGGCATTCTAACTGATCGCCAACTCGACCTGCTCCAGCTGTGATGTCACCATTCCCCACTGTACGCCGCCCCACACGGAGCTCTGCAGCTCCAACCGCCACCCGGCAGTGGCCACCATCCTCCCCCAATGGTTGGACCAAAACAGCACACACAGGCCCTCCTCACACTCATGGCTGGCAGAAACTGGATCCAGCACATAAATATTGTCAGATCGGCGCAGCACCACATGCCATCTATATACTAAGTAATGTCCAATTTGTAATGCCAGCGTACAGTCCTTTTGTGTGTGCAAAGTTTGAATACGTTTGTGTGTAGAGATATCTCGAGACCCGCTGGTCTTGAGAGATCTCGTGCGTGGCCAGAAGTGCGGCCCCCGCGCACTGAGCGCGGATTCAGGCGGAGCGAGCCACCGGAGTCAGACGTGCTCCTGGGCGCTCCTCCCCAGCAGACGCCCTAGTGCCTAAGGAGAGACTATTGGCCATCGCACCAGCTGTGCCACTTTTCGAGGGCCTGTTGCCCTTTGCAAATCCTTTCTAATAAGTTGCAGATTTACGTTGATGTCACATATTAATAAAAGGACATCACCTGAAGCAACACCGCCTCCTGTCATTTATTGAGAGAATTATACAACATTGTGCCTGCAGGACCTGGATCTCTGACTCTATGTGCTAATTACCCACTGTTTGTATTGCAGTCCTCATGCATGTGTCCTGGAGGGAAACATCTGCGTACAGTTCCACAAACTCCTGCTTCTGCACAAGTTCTTTAAATTAGGACCTGGTTTTCCCTTCTCTGCTTCCAGCCCCCCACCTCTTCTTCACCACGGTAGGACCAAACACCCCCCATTCGTTCTGCGGCGACAGGTCCTACAGTCCTCCCTTTTGTGCCCTGGGTGATGGGTTTTACCTGTTTGGGGGCAGCGTTCTCTTCCTTCTTTTTTCTGCACCCCCCCGCAGCAGATTCAATAGTTTTGCTCCTTACACGCATGTTGTTCTTCTTTTGACCGGCTCGTCGCCAATGTGATATTGTAGGTTACTTTAGGTTTAATGACAGCTTCTTAAGTTACGGTTACATCTTAAGTTACATAGGACATAAAAACACTGGCACCCATCACCCATGCAGTGGCTCTCTAACTGCCTGGGCTTGGAACTTTCAACCAAACATTCTCTCATTCACAGCACAACATTTCACGTGATATTACAGGCTTCCAACATGCAAAGAGAGGCCCTATACAACAGTACCCGTATTCTGATGGTAACCACACCAGGCATTTAAACCCCCCCATCCTCAAGATGATACTATCCTCCCCTGGGAACTTTATCCAGTTTATAAACACTACATCAACATAAGCAAATTTAGTACCCGGCGAGGGCGCAATGAGAATGCAAGAGCCATTCTGATTGGCCCTCGCCGAGTCATTACCAGGCTGGGAATCCCTCTGTCGGGATTTCACGGCCTTTGTCCCCGGCGGGGGACGTGGCAGCCCCTCAGCCAATGAGGAGGCTCAAAGCGGGCCCATCCCCGCTCCGAGCCTCCCCACGGCTGAGAGGCAGTCTTCACCCCTCCCCCCCGGGGACTCTGGTAAGCTTTTTTTTTTTTTTTTCCTACCCTCCCTCCCTCCCTCCTTCCTCCCTGCCCTCCCCGCCCCACTTACCTTTTTGCTGCTGCGTCCCCGCTGGGGAACGATTGCAGGCTCCAGCAGTGTGGAGACACACGGCTGGAGGATTGCATCATCCCCTAGCAGGGACGCAGGTAGGTTTTTTTGTTTTTCAACCTTCCCCTGACTCCCGCCCTCCCAACCCTACTTAACTTCTGCTTCTTTTTTTTTTCGGGAGCGGACGCGCTGGGAACACTTGTGTATCAGTTGTGTGCCTGGAACAGAGGCTGGTTTTGGTCAAGTGTATGCAGTGATGTGTTGTTATCCGAGGAACAGGTGACCAGTTCATAGAGAATCCATAACAGAATCTCGGGGGCCCAACATCCAGAGCGTCCCCACTCCATCTTCCACTGACTCTTTTCTGTCCCCTCTGTCTAAGTAGCAAAGTGTCCGTTCTCAACATGTATCAATATTTTAATCTGTCAAAATGTTGTTCCATTTTGCCCTACACACCGATAACTTGCACAAATGAAAAAGAGGAGCTACAGTTCTTGGAAAGGAAGATATACAGTTCCGGTTTCTGAGGGTTTTGGCAATTGATGTCTTCTTGGACTATGATATTTACACTTCACCCCAGGAATCCCGTTTGCACTCAGCTGGGTTCATGACCCTTTTGCGCATCCAAGGACACAGTTGATTGTACTGAGGGAGAATAACAACCTGTTGATATGCCGGTCTGAGTCAGTAGATGGAGTAGCTTTTTTGTCAGGGTTTGCCATTCATCAACGGTCCCCAAAGACCTGCATTTATGAAGGTGAGTGTTGCATTATATCTATTCAAATGACCAGTTTCAGCTTTCCTAATCATGGCCAGGCCAATTCGGCACATTCTGCTATTACTGGCACTTCCATTCATTTTAGAGTATTTCCACTAGGTTTCCCACATCAGCCTATGCATACTTTTCTTGCCACCGGCTGGCCGTATCTTTACCTATTGTTATTTATTCTAGTAGCCCATGTACTGCACTTTACCCCATGCACTCTCCCCTCCCCCCTTCCCATGCACTTGCGCGATCTGAATGACACCTGGCCTAGTAGGATCGTTGTCTTTGTCCTCCCTCAGCTCCTCCTCCCTTGCCTCGTCGCGCCTTGAAACACTTGTGTATAGGCGCGTTATAAATGCCATATCATATCATATCATATCATTCCTGGTTTGTTTGTACTACTCCTTGCTATGAGGCCATTCGAATATTTTTTATTTCCCCTATTTCAATGTGCACTGCCTCCTTCTCTGATGGATTCCAGAAACCAGACCCAGATATTGGTGGCCTTCTGTAAGACCCCTTCTGGATTGCTCATGTGTGTTCCTCCACCGTGAGACCAACTGTTATTCCAGAAAACTCACATATAGGGAGAGTATCTCTATAATGGGTCTAGTTCTGTCGTACCATTTGATGTTTGCCTCGTCCTCTAAACAGTCATCTTCATCCCTCCATTTTCTTCTCTCATTATTCCTGCTAGTACGACCAAAGATAGAATGACCACCTGTACAAGAAAGAAATGCTGGAGAAAGCGTTGCACGCCCAGTAACAGCACTTTAAAGAGTGTGTTGAACGGCCAACTAGTAAACTGTAGGTGCAGAAATGTGTGTTCTGCCTCTACCCCTCTGTGCCTTCAGGCCCATTTCCCATACACTCTCTCCATTTCTTGTATCAAACATGTTTTGTCATAGCCTGTACATACTGCCCCATAGCTGAATTGATATTTCCCTATCTTTTAGTGTTGACATTCCATAAAAGTATTTAGTATGAACCAGGCAGTAAACCTTGGCATCCTTGACTTCGAGAAAGACAAAGAAAATACAGATCAGATATATAATCTTCCAACTTGGGCCATTACCCAGATCAGATTTTGTCCCATGCAGATCGGACTTGCATGCTAACTGGTACAGAAATGATGGTCTGACAGGCTGCATGCTTACACGTTTTGCTAGGTCACATGTTCATGTTTTTCCCTGACACCTGCTGACCAACTCATGTGACGAGACCTGCATGACAACCTATAGATTTAGGCTAAACCAATAGTTGCCCGAATGCTTAGACTTAGGGTCAAACATAGATATTTTTTTTTACATTGTTTTTATTATTATACATCACAACAATCATCAAGAAGTTACGCAAGCTTTTACATGCAGACACATCTAGACATAGGTCAATCTTGTTCAACAAACTAAATTTAAACTGACCCCCATATCAATAGTCTTCGGCAGAACTAGCAGCCGGCAATCTGCAAGTTCTGAGGCACATCATTGTCCATTTTCATGATACCAGCATTATCCAGATATGCTTTAATTATGTGCATTATAACATACGTCAATCGTGTAGTGTTCCGTTCATCCCCAGAGAGATCATCTACTGCTAGTGAGTTCAGGTAAGTCCTAAAATCATGCCACAGACCACTCAGGTGGAACTGAAGAGCAAATACTTTACACATGTCTGTCTCATGATTGTTAATCACAATTCTGCTTTTGAACCAGTCTTCCGGTGTGTCAACACATGCATGTTCTACTAGTTCATGGATACTCGCTGTTTTGCAAGAATAAATGCCAGCCTCATACATTAAATGTTGAGTTCTGGTCTGTCAACAAAAAGACCCAGCAGGCAGCCCATAGTTCACAAGCAGCACTAAGCAATTGTTTATGAGACCAATTCTCTCTATGACCTCCTTCTCAAATGTCAAGACCTCCTTCTCAAATGTGAAGAGACCATGAGAGACAGTCTCACTACCACATCTAGAGAAAGCAGTAGACCTAATCCTAGCTATAGCATGCAACTGCTCAGGAATGTAGTACATATGCTGTACATAATTGTTGTGTACTAATGATAGTCTGGCGCTGAGCAAAATATTTCGAGCGTAGGTGTAAATCACTGACCACTGGTCTTCGCCACTTAAATATTTGAGATCAACACACCATTTACCAAGGGCTTTGTGCATATCATGGGGTGTATCTAGCCGGAGTTGATGGTACAGCCTAGAAGCTAATCTGGAGCATGCATCAGGGACACGACCAGCCGTCCCAGAGTACGAGGCATTGGAGCTCTGGGAAAGTTAGGCCAACACTTTTTCTCTGAGGACCACAGCCTCTGGTTTTGCTGCATTTCTTCTTATAAGTGCTCCCAGGTGTTAAGGCAGCACTTTTGCCATGTTCCTTACAGAGGCAGGAACAAAGTTGGTTCCAAACATATGCTCTTGAAGGTGTGCAGTTGCAAGGTGAATAGTAGGGAGTCCTTTATGCCCTAGGCCCAACCAGTCGACCGATAGGGGCAATGCTATTTTGTGGTATGATACAGTGCAAAGGCTCACAGGTTCCCCAGGGTGCAATGGCGGCACATTCTCCCTTAGCCAGTGCATGCAGGAGAAACAATCTTCCATAAATCAGCAGATGGTAAATTGACCAGCACTACTAAATAGTAACCCCACATAACTTGAATGGCCAACTGTAGCAAGGGGTGTGAGGGAATGCTTCTGTCAATACACGATATTTTGGATTCATAAATGTTTTCATAGTATCAGGGGAACAGGGGAAAACAACATGGCTCTTGATCTCCTGGTGGTCTGAAGATGCAATAGCAAAATTGCATGGGTCATCGTGCCTGCATATAGTGCTCTGTCCACAATTCATGCAAGTGTCTTGGTTCTAAAAGTAGGTTCATATGTGCTCAGGTACGCATCATGCCAGCATATTGAACATTAGAACACCTGCCTTGGGATCGAGCAGCTTCAAGAGCTGTTGATTTGATCCTTCCCACCAATGTTCTCATATATTTCTCTCCCCATTATTAATTATAATACTTATTTGTGTAATACACTTGAGACAATTTGACCTGCTGTTCCAGCCACCCGATGGACTGACTGCCCATCCCCAGGTGTGAATACTCTTTGAAATACCTGCAAAAGGGCAATTTAATTGAACTATTTATTAATATAAATGGGAAGACATTTGTGATACTTTAGGGATAAATTATCAATTTGTCTCATTTTACAAAGATTTATGCTCCAAAAATTTCACAGGAAATACTCAATATGTTGAACTCCCTGCTATGGTCAAAGAGACTGTTGACACTACAAAAAACATAAACAATGGGAGAACAGCTGGACCAGATAGAATCCCCATTGATTTCTATTATATGTTTGTAGAGAGCGCTGTGCCTAGGCTGGACCTGGTCCTTAGTAAATCGCTAGTTTTAAGGAGTCTATCTCAGTCGTTATGTGACACAATCTTTGTTGTTTTTCATAAACCAGGAAAAAGGCCAATGCAAATGTGTGTCCTTTAGACAATTTCACTCAAAAATGCTTTGCGCTAAAATGTTTGCAAAATGTCTGGATCAGGTACGGAATATCCTCCTTCCGACCCCAGTTAATCAGGGTCAAACTGGGTTTATCTAGGGACGACACTCAGTGGACAATGTAAGTTGTTGTTTGTACATTGTTGCGGCTTCAGGGGACTCGCTGATGCTATCTTTTGGCTCAATGCTGAGAAGGCTTCAGATCATGTCAGATGGGATTAAATATTCTTGGCATTGGAGTACTTTAGTGTCACAAATCCTGTTTTGCTATGGTCCATTGACTGTATCTTTAGCCTCTATGCACATTCCTCTATAACAGCACGCCCTCTATTTATTTCTCTCCTGGCGTTTGTTTCCTGGCTTCTCCTTCACTTTCTCTGTATTGTACTATAGTGCAGTGTTGAGTATCTAGATATAGCAAACCCGAAAAATGAATTGCTAATAACTTTTGACTTGCATGAATGATTTGACTGCCCCTCCCATGCCCCCAGACTGGGAAAGATCAGTTAACAAATAAATAAGTTAGTAAGAAAGTAAAAAAAAACTTCAGACTAGTCCCCATTCATTTTCCAACACAGAAAGAGCAAACATTTTGCTCCAGCACCCAGCCAAAACTGGAAGGAATTGGACCAGGTACGAAACATCCAGGACACAAAGCATCAAATCGATTTCCAGGGGAGAGCTGTCTAGGGTTATTCTATTCAGTAATTAAAATATGTGCCCCCTTCTCTCAAATTTATAGCTATATCTCCCATGGTACTTTCCAGCAGAGTGACTTTTAAAAAATAAAAAAATCTGCCATTTTTTTTGTTCAATGCGAGAGGTGGTTGCGCACATTTTCAAAATATTTATGAATATTCGAAAATGAAAAGTTGAAAAAATGCCTTTTGTAGGAGGAAAACGGATGTCATGGCATCAGGCTCGAGATGTAGAGAGGGAAAGAGGACACCATGTCAAATTGGGGAGTTAGGGGCTGGGGACCAGGTTTGCAAATTCGGGGTCATTTTTACATATTTGGGGTTGTTTTTTGCATTTTCAGGGTTACGGTAGAAAACAGGATCGGGATTGAAAGCACGTCACACGTATACTAGCCAAAAATGTTTTCAAAATATTTGTTGTTATTTGTAGTCCATTGCTAATCTAACTGCAGTTATGGGAAAAATTAGATACATTTTCTAAAAAGTGGAATTTGACTACTATAGTGAGGTGTGAGGTAACCTGTTGGGGCAACATGTCAAGGGGTGCAATATGGCCCTGACCAGTAGGCACGATTGCTGTGCTCACTGGTCATGTCCAAAACCCCTGGCTAGTGGGTCCAAAAGACATGTACAGTATGTCCAAAAGAAACATATTGGGGGAAAATGAACAGTGTACATGGCCAAAGGCCATGGCCACTGCCTAGTGGCCTGGTAGTGTTTTGAAATATACTGTGGGCACGGCTGAAGGTCGTGCTTACTGGTCAGGATGAAAGGCCTTGGCTAGTGTCCTGAAAGACATGTATAGTGGCCACGTCGCAAGCCTGGGGCCACCTTCTGGGTCCCAAAAAAACATTTTGGGTGAGCATGTACAGTGTACACGTCCCAAAGCCATGGCTAGTGGCCCTGTAGTATTTTCAAATACACAGTAGGCACTTCCGAAGGCTATGCTCACTGTCCAGTGCTGAAGGCCTTGGCTAATTATCCCAAAAGGTGTGTATAGAGGCCACAGCCCCCTAGTAGGTCCCCAAGAAACATATTGGGGGAATATGTACAGGGGACATGGCCAAAGGCCATGGCCAAAGGGTACGTCTAGTGGTCCGGAAATGTTTTAAAATATACAGTGGGCACGGCTCAAGGCCCTGACTAGTGGGCCTGAAAAACATGAATAGTGGCCATGGCCAAAGCCTGTGGCCACCTTGTGGGTCCAAAAGAAAACTATTGGGGGAACATGTACAGTGTACACGGCTGAAAGCCATGGCTAGTGGCCTGATAGTCTTTTCAAATATACAGTGGGCACTGCTGAAGTCCATGCTCACTGGCTAGTGCTGAAGGCCCTGGCTAATCATCCCACAAGACATGTATAGTGGTCACGGCCAAAGGCTGTGGCCCCCTAGAAGGTCCCAAAGAAACATATTGGGGAACATGCACATTGGTCATGGCCTGAAGGCCATGGCAAAAGAGCATGTTTAATGGTCCGGTAATATTTTAAAATATATAATGTGCATGGCCGAAGGCCCTGGTTAGTGGGCCTGAAAGACATATATACGGCCATGGCCACCTAGTGGGTCCAAAGGAAACAGATTCGGGGATCATGTACAGTGGACAAGGTGGAAGGCCGTGGCCACTGGCCATAGCTAGTGGCCTGCAAACAATCTATTGTCTAGCAAAACCCTTGAAATTCACTGAAAAAAACCTTAGTTAATGTGCTGTTAAGTTGTGCAGATTTAACGCAAAAAAGCCCCTATAATTCTGCTTATGTGGGAAGTCATAACCAGCTTAACTCGGCACGTTCCCATTGCAAAGCCCATGTGCAGCTGCATATTATAAGAAAAGGGATTCACAATGACATACAAAGTGGCATTATGGGGGACAAGGCATTATGGGGGACATCAACGGGAATGAGCCGAGCTAAGCTGGTCGAGAGGGTAGCTCTGGGGCAATGTGTGTGTCTTCGAAGGAAGGCGACGCATAGTAACACAGGTTCAAATTCCAGGCTTATGCTTAGAAACTGCTCTCTGGTATTAAGTGTGTTATAAAATAACTATTATTATTATTATTCCTATGACTGCCCACATCCACTGAATGTCAAGGGTTTTGTTGCATTAAATCTGCTCAACGTAACTTTTTTTTCAGTCAATATAAATATACACAGTGCCTCACCAATCTTATCTCTCCTTGTTGGGTCGTTTTTAGTCCCTTCCATGTTAAATACACTTATCTGTGCCCAAACTATCATATGTCCACTCTCGTTTTTGCTCTTTTATACTCCTAGCCCCAAGCACTGGACCGCTTTTCCATTATCTATTCGTACCTCTGCCTGCCTTCAGATTTTACAGACCGAGTTAAGTTTTACTCACTTCTAACAACGGATTATTGCCTTTTCTAATATTCCGTTTTTATATTTTATCTCCTCCTTGCATAAATATTATACCGTTTGTTCTACAGTATGTTCAGCGCTTTGATGAAAGGGCTTTATAAATATCAATAAATAAAAAAAAAATGTATCACCTTAAAACACATAACACTCATGAGGTAGGCAGGGCTTCCCCTTGTCACCCCTACTTTATACGTTAACCATAGGACCATTTGCATGTACAATCAGAAATGCAAATCAATTACATGTAATTGTTGAAGGTAATGTTGAAAACAGTCTCACTTTATGAAGATGAGTATCTGCTGAGAATTCTCGTCATTTTTGCATAGACTTGCATAATAGCCTGGCACCTAAGGGGTTAAATATACCCCAGAAGGGCCCTCCTATCCAATGGCCACAAAATACTTTGCTAGCAGTAGTCCAACTTTCTTCAAAGATGCATATAGGCCAACGGGAGTACTGTCAAACTGTTCAAAATGCTTGCAACATGCCAATTTAATTCAAACGAAAGAGAGAACACACACACAAAAATGCTATCTGGTCGGTAATATGTGTGAGGCCAAGTTCCAGATTTAATAGAATATTAGGCCCCCGATTCTCATCCTGGTGTTAAGTACCAAAAAGGTTGTTAAAAGGGTTAACAACCTTTTCGATACTTAGGACCTATTCTGAAGGTGGCGCATTCTTCCAAAGTCGGAAGGAAAGCGCCACTTTCAGAATACACGTGGCGGTTTTTAGGATGGGTTGGAAACCAACCAAGCAACCGCCACATTCGTAACCTGGCTTTTTTGAAGGGTATTCTTGTGTAACCGTCCAGTGCAATATGTGCGCTAAAATAGAGCGCATATACAGTACCTTTTTGGTGCCGTTAGACTGGAGGAGTGCCACACGAATCCAGTGCCAGTGCAGGGTGTATATAACCACTTTCACATACACCAAAGCAAGCAGCTTCAACAGTGTATTCTGCAACGTTGAAGCTGCTTACTTTGCTGTGTATGAAAGTGTTCATATGCACCACGGGTGTTGTTGAAGCTGCTTGCTTTGGTGTATATGAAAGTGTTCATATACACCCGTGTGATGCATAGGAACACTTTCATACACACCAAAGTAAGCAGCTTCAAAGTTGCAGAATACAACGTTGAAGCTGCTTGCTTTGCAGAATACAACGTTGAAGCTGCTTGCTATGGTGTACATGAAGGTGTTCAAAAACACGGGTGTATATGAACACTTTCACATACACCAAAGCAAGCAGCTTCAATGTTGTATTCTGGAATATTGAAGCTGCTTACTTCTGTGAAAATGCTGCAGAGATTTCAGGATTGCGCCCGTTACAACAAAAACAGGCGCAATCCTGAAGTTGCACTGTCGTGCACTGCGAGGACGCCCAGGCCCACTTGAGAATACTGGTGGAGCCTGGGCGTGCTCATTTGGTGCAGTGAATCATGCTCTTTAGCACCTTTACTGCGCCAAGTTCTGAATCGGGGCCTTGGGGCCTTGGTGTTTTCTTTGGAGCCCAAAGAAGTATTTTCAGTTACTGGCATTGCAGGTGTAATATCCACTAATCCACTCCAAGGGGGGCAGCTGAAATTGGCGGAGCTCAATACATTTTCCAAGGTGGGGTTAATATATTTTTGCCAAATGATTTTGAGGAACTCACAGTTCTGTTACACTTCCTCCCCATCAACAAATTAGCGTTTTAAATATGTTTAAGGCGGTTTCCCATCGCATGGCATCCTGACCCCCCAGCTGGTCAAAATATGCCACTTCTTCAATTCTTGACCACCTACATTGATGTTCATTTGTGAGTGTGATCCTGTTCGTTTGCCACATCTCATCACTTTCATTTCATCCGTGTTCATTTCAAAGCCTTGGTTATTGCAAAATTTAACAAACTGCTCTGTAAGTCTCAAAAGACCAGACGAAGTTTGAGAAATAAGTACCACGTCATCAGCAAATAATAAAATGCAGTTTTTCCTGCCCCCCCAGCCCCCTTAGGGGACCTCCAACATGTTCACTGATAGTTTGGCTAAGACTCTATTCAAAAACCACTAAACACCCTGCCTTACACCCTTCTCGACAGGGAAGTGTTTAGTACTTTCCCCTCCAATCCCTGCCTAACCATTGCCATTGTGTTTTTATACAAGTCCATTATTGCTGTGAGCAGCGGTAATGGAACTTTCTTTTTAGACAGGGCTCATCAGAGTTCAGATCTCGGTATATTATCAAAGGTGGCCTTGAGAATTTAAATGTATTTGAACTCTTATCATTGACATTTTCATTCAAAATAAGAATAAGTCGGAACACCTGCTCAATGGTACTCACCGCTTTAGTGAATCCAGCTTGCAAATTTCTCAGTGCATTGATTTCGAATAAACAGTCTTCCGGTAATAGAATGTTCCCAAAAATGTTACTACTGGCATCCAACAGCGGAATTGGATGGCAACTGCCCTGCGAACCAGGTTGCCCTTTTTTATATATTGCTGCAATCTCTGGAACATGCCATTATGCTATGTGTCGCCCTGTTTAAGTATGAAATTGAAAAGTAGGAGAACGTATAGTGCCCACACCCTGGGTCCTCTCAAATGAAGGTCCACCGGAATACCATCAGGGCCTACAGTCTTTCCCTTAGCCTGTTTGCCTATAGCTAGAGTAACCTCTGCCAGTGTAGGTTCCAATGGAATACATTTTAACCAATGCCAGCAAGGCTGGACATTTCTTTAGAGTGAAATAATAAGTCAATTCTATCTTCTAGATAAATGGAGAAGTGGCTCAACCATGTGGTTTCAATGATTGCCACGTAGAGGGGATTCCTATGAGCTTGTTTACCATGATAACCAATTTTCCAAAATGCCACTGCATCTTTATCGTTGGACGCCTTATTAAGGGCTTCACGAGTTTTGAGTGATTTGAACTCTTTTTTTCTCTTTAAACAGGATTTTATACTCTTTTCTGATTCTTTTTACCCCCTTATCATCTTCCGTATTACTATTGTTAAACTGTAATATCTTGCCATAATACTTCTCATTTAACCCACCCGCACTGATTATTGTGAGATTCATTCACTTTTCACAAAATTCAAATGGAGGCATGAGAAAGCTAGACTGACTTCAATGAACCTAGAATTGCTTAGGCCAGAGGTCGGTCTTTCCATGGTGGAACTATGTTGCAGCTTCCCAGATTGCATGTGTCAATTGATGGCTCGACCAGGATGATGCTACTTCATGGAGACACATGGTACTACAGTCTATGAGCCTACGAACAACTGCAGAGGTCACGTCTTATCCATGTTCAAAATCACCCTCTGGTAAAAAACATTCTAACATTCTAGCACAAATCACTTACGAGTCACAAAATACATGTGTATGACACTCCTCTAGGGATAACTCTTAAGGCATTTGATTTTTAGCCACCTATCCTGCAAAAATGCTCTGGCTACATCCTGGTCAGGTAGAAACGTATCTTATTGGGACAGCTCTTTGCTAACCCATGACCCATTGCCCATAGTCAGATAGCTCTCAACAAGAGGACAGGAAGAGGTGGCTTGCTTACCCTTATGTATGTTTGTTTGTTTGTTTATTTATAATGCGCACCAGACCCGAGGGTATCCGGATGCAGAAAGCAACAAGAACATGTTCAGCTTCGGTTACAGTGCTGTAAAGTTATATAGAGATATATCCAGATATTGGACACAGGGAATAAGGATAACAGCTTCAGAGAGGTCAATGGTCAAAAAGTAGAAAGCACGATAGGAAAGTATATACAGGCAAGGAAGATGCAGACATTGATGGTATGGTGGTGTCAGTGTGGGGCGAGCTATGTGTTAGCAGTCATTTTCCTTAATCCAGTGAATGAAATTGTGCCTGAAGTGTGGGTATGTTTGATCTACCCTTAAGGCAGGAGGAAGGGAGTTCCACAGCTGGGTGGCTTTCACCAGGAAACTGCTTCCTCCAGTTTTGGATAGTGGGCACCTTAAGGAGGTTGGAGTTGGCAGTTCTTGTAAGGCAGTTGGAGGAATGTCTCTTGAATCTGTCTATGAGGTAGCGTGGGGAGGTGTTGTTAAAACACTTGTGTGTGAGTGAGGCTACTTTTAGTGAGATTTTATCCTTTGTGGTGAGCCAATTGTTCGATCTCCTTCTGTCATAGATATGATCTTTTTTGGAAATGCTCAATGCTGCTCTGAGAGCATTGTTTTGTAGACACTAATCCAGTTTTGATCAAATTAGGGCTCTTGCCAGGGTGATGCAGCTGTTGGTGGAAATGTTACTGTTATGTTATGTTACTTGAATAGTGCCTTACTGCCATTGTTATGGCTTTGAAGAACTGCAGGATGAATGGTCCTTGGGCAGACATAGCCTGAATAGACATGAAATAATAAGAGCATTGCATTTCACGAAAATAATATTGATAATTTCAAGTGACTTTTTTATTATTAGACAAAGACTATTCCAGTGACATTTTAATAGGTGTAGGTTGTAGCATGTTCTGGTGTGGCGTGGATTGCTGTGACAGTGGCGATGTGGCAACTGGACAAAATGGGCACAGTGCTAAAAGTGGAACCACGTAGGCAAGTGTCTGCGTTTCAGGGACCTGCTATACTTTTCAGTTGTCAGACATATCGAGGATGCATTCAAGGTGTGCCCACGTAATTTAAACATGACCAGAAGTATATGACATTAAATGGGCAGATAACTGATGTTAGTCATACGTGCAAGGAGCATCATGTATTGCCCTTTGGCAGACCATAGTGTGAACGGACACAGGATTACATTCCATGCAAATATTTTTATTTCAAGAAAATGTTCATTATTAACATCATAAATAGTGTAGTGACATTATAATAGCCTCATTATGAAAATTGTTCAGGTGCAGCTCAGATTGCTTGGTCAGTGACAAGGTGACAGCTAGAGCTGTAGGATTCAGCCGTATTCTGCAGGATGCAGCCCATACGTCGAACTTGGGATAGTATAAATCTGATTATCAACCCCAAAAGGCAACTCTCTGCAGTGGAGGGCTTTGTAATATTTACACGCTCAGCACATGCACAATGAAAAACATGACATCACATGTAAATTATGTGCAGATTTCCCAGGCTGCGCTCAGCCACTAAGGGACACACATGCTCCACCTAACATGGCCTCCACCATTGAGGAACACACTCGCCTCGCAGTGCATGCCTCTTCAGACCAGCGTGGTTCAGATTCTCCTGGAGCCCCATCTTCGGATCCTCCTGATAGGCCCAGAAACCAGAAAATGGCGGCCACAACCATCCGCCCGTAGGTGATGCCAGCCTTCCAGCAAGGCCCTCGAATAAGTCCCGTGCCTGCCTGATACACCTCTCAGATGCCGGCAGCCCCCACCACCAAACCATTGCTGTCCTTGCTTTCCCTGTGCCACCTCCTACAAGAGCAGCTGTGCTCAGCAACAAAGGGATACACAGGAGCTCACGTTCCACCTCAACATGGCTGCCGCTATTGACGAACATGCTTGTTTCGTAGACCATGCCTCCTCAGACCAGCTTGGTCCATCTTACCCTGGAGCCCCATCCTCTGAAGCTCCTGATAGGCCCAGAAACCAGGAAATACCAGCTTCAACCATCTGCCACAGGTGATGCCGGTGCTCCAGAAATGCACTCGGATAAGGCTCATGCCTTTCTGGCCCTGTACGGGATGGAAGGGGCCAACACGCAACAAGAGTCCAATCGGCAGGTATGTGCCCCCTTCCCCTACCTCCAACAACACAATTCCTACCTATGTTCTTACCCTCTCATACCAGTATCCCACCAATCAGATTCCTTCTACCCCTGACCTCTCACCTGGAACAATATCCTCTCATTATTCTCATTACCAGAGCAACCACGGCTAGTACCCTAGTCCCTCTCAAGCCTGCCTCCTGCCCTGGCAAGCCTGGGCCAGCCCACTCACCTTGCCTGGGCCCAGCCCTGATTATCCACCTCACTGCACTTGTGTGGACGCCCTTGCCACCTCGCCACCTAGAATATCTTCCCCACCACCATCATAAATTCAATCCTTAGCCTATGCACTGTTACCTCCAACCCTCCTAGCCTCAACACTATACCACTTCCTAGTCCTACCCACACACTTACCCCATACTTAACCCCAACGATAGCCCATGCTAATGTCATCTGCAGCAACTCCCATAACAACCCCCCACCTTTAAATTGCACACTCATCAATGCCAGACCTACATGACCTACATGACCTCATCACCATAAAGAATCTGAACATTCTAGCCATATCTGAAACCTGGCTTCAGGACACAGCTAGCCCTGCCTTATGTATCGCCATTCCACCAGGCTATACCATGCTCCGTAGAGATAGAACCGCTAGCCGATGCAGTGGTGTTGCTTTGATCTACAAAGACACCCTCCCCATCAGGGCATTCTTCTGTAGCCCCCTGCCCAACTGTGACCTCCTGTCAGGAAAGATTTCCATTTCATGTGTAATTTTCCCTCCAGTTGTGTACCGCCCCTCAACTATTTGCTGCTGTTAAACACCATAGGCTGACTGTGCCAGAGGAGCACAGCCTTTTGCTGCACTCCCCTGGGATTTTCAATTCACTTTATTATGTGGAAACTGACATGCCCTTAAAGACAGTCAGTACTGGGAGACTTTGTTTCCCTTTGTCCTTGTCAATGTTGCAGCTTTTCTGCAACATGTTGCAAGTGTACAATGTACCTTCCAGTATAGTGCACTTGAGTCTTCCTGTCATTTCTAAAGGCTCTAGATACTCTTGAAGGATTGTTTAGGAGAAGTGCAGGTATACCTTGGACAGGGCTGGTGGTAGCTTATCTTTTCATACACTTCCTGCCAGGTAAACAGTGGTTACCGCTTTTGGCACCAACAGGTGGCCTGGCCCCAAAATGGCAATGCCATGAGTTTCTTTGTCCTGTCCTTTGCCCATCTTGCCCCTTCACCTTCCCGACCGGCTCAGTCCTTATTTGGGCATGCATACTCCCTCGAAACGCCAAGCTTTCATGGGCTTCTGCATGCCTTGTGTGTGTGCTTCGAGGATATGGCTGGACTGTCTGGTTCCAATATACATCCTGGGTTCCAGCAAGTCTGTTGTGCTGTGAATGCCTGGGACCACTGTGGTCCATGATTGGTCCATGTATCGTATGCCGGTATGTGAGCAGATCTCCCATTGGGTCCCCTTCATTTTGGTGTGAAGGAGATTTTGGATAAGAGATGGCTCCAAACACCCATGCCATGTCGATATCTGGAGGTCTCACTGAATGAAGGATAGGATCCAAGTATCCTGAAACTAAGAAGCCGAGTTGAGGAACCGCTGGTGACCCGCTGGAAGGTTTGGCACACTGAGCCTGCTGTCGTCCCGCTGGACCTCTCTGCATCTGGTCGTCCTAGAATGTCTGCGAAGACGCTTCGACCCATTGCATTAGTGAGACCAACTATTCTCGGACATTCATCAAACCCTGGAAGTAAACCTTCTTGGAAGTGTCTCTGGGCCAACCAGTGGGCTGACCAGCTTGCGCAGGACCTGTGCTCTGATACCGCCACTGTTATGAGGAGGCACTTGAATCTTGGTATATCGCAAGCTCTGTGTTCACGGCACTCTCACACTGAATTTCATACACTTGGCATTCCCAGGTCTGGAGTAAAGAGAGAGCGCCCGAACCAGAGAATATGCGGTTACCGTGTCGCCCAGCCATAGTGATGAACTTTGCAAGTTCATTGCAGTTGTGCCCCTCTGTGCCCTGAAACCTGCTACAGTGGAACTGGCCTGATCCATCCACCAGGAGCAGAGAAATCGCCACTGTCCCATTTGGGAATCAACACTGGAACTTCATCGCTGCAAGCCGCAGAGCAGGAAGATTGCTGTATTTGAACCTGCAACCGAAGTGGACTTGACTGCCGAAGTTTGGTCCGTAGTGCGACGGGGGTCGTTGGGTAATTGCAACCCTTACCGGTGGCCCCTAGAACATCCATCAATTTTTAAGCATGAGAGGACTTCAGGGGCCCCTCTCCTTTCCACTGCTAGTGCAAACTAGAAAACTATTCCCAACTCTTGGAACCTGCTCTGCCCTCAAGGGGAACACTCCACAAACAGTGGGAACCTATTCTGGATCACCTCACCCACCTTCCTGAGCTGCTACAGCCCTTACAAAAGACCCTGGTTTACCCATCTGCACCACTGCGTGCGCCGGCATCACAAGTACATTTGAACACTAGGCTCCTCTCATTTTAGGGATTGGACTGCCTTTCAGTTAAGATTTTGTTGTTTGATGCAGAACTGTCTAAAGACTATTTGTGCTACCTGCTTCCTTCCCTTTTTAGGTTGTGGACCCATTTCGTGCATTAACCCTTTAGGCCCCTTTAGTCTTGTATATATGTATTTTGATAGGGTTGTATTAGCTTAAAAGTATTATTGTGTGTTGAACCTCAAAGGCCTTGAAATAAATGTATTTGTATTTATATATATATATATATATATATATATATATATATATATATATATATATATATATACATTTACTCTGTGTGCCCATTGAGGTCGTTCAGTCACTCTCAACCCTCCTGAGACCTAGCCTTGAACACCGCTAAGGCATCAGGCTTGTCCAGAAGGTTACCCTTTTCCAAGAAACTAGGCTGGCCTTCTGAACCTCTGCCCACCAGGTCAGAGTTCAGAAATCCGTCTTAACACCTCCTATGAGTCAAACTCTCACTCTCCACCACTGCCACCATCACCATGCACCTCATACACTGTCCCACAGGATGTATCCTCTCAATTGAAGAAAGCCTCCTGCATCTCCTCACCACCAACCGTAAGCCTAATTCTAGACTCCTGCTTCTAAGCGATCTCAACTTAGGCTTCAATGACACTACAAACAAAGATTCCATCTCCCTAATCAATGCTCTCAACGCGTTGGACCTCACTCAGCACATTTTAACACCTTCTCACATCCTAGGACGCATGTTACACTGGCTTGCAGACCTAAACTGCAGCACCTCAATCCTCTCTAACACCCCCTGCCCCTGGTCAGACCACCATATAATCTCTCTCTCCATCCCTACCATCAAACACCCTAACATATAATCATTTACCTTGCTGCTTGCCCTTTCACAATACACACACAATATCACTCTCTTCCCTGTGGGCTACAAGATCCTCTCCAAACCCAGAACCATTCGTCCTGGAGGTGAAGTAGCCCTGATCTTTCCAGAGTGGGTCCTAGCCTCTGTCATCCCTATGCAGGGCTACTCCTCCTTTGCATGCCTGGTTAGCAGGCTCTCTATCTCTCCTGGACTCTCTCTAACTGTGGCCACCTTCTACAGGTCACCTGGCCGGTCGCCCTCTTCCTCTCTGAATGGGCTGACCTCTCCTCTTCCCTCCTTGCCTCTACTTCTCAACTTCTCCTCCTCAGAGATCTCAACATCCACCTGGATGCTTCTAATCTTTACTCAGGGCTTTTCTCCAACCTCTGTGACACTCTCTCTCTTTCCATTCTGCCTTATGGCCCGACACACTCTGCCAGACATACTTTGGATGTTCTCATCACCTCAGACATCCCCCTCTCTAACCCTCTCGGACTGACCACTTTCTACTCTCCTCTCATCTGAAACTCTCTATCCCTCAGGCAAAGCCACCCCCCAGCACTGCCACCTGCCTTCTCGGTCATTCAGCCCATGAAGCATGTGTCAGTGGATTCCTTTGCCTCTACTTTCTCTGCTCTTCCTACTCCTGCAGCTGACCCACACCATGAAACAGCCCTTTCTAATCTGCATCTTTCAATTTCCAACACCCTGGACATCCTTGCCCCTGTCATGAGAATCCGACTGAAGCCTACCTCAAGTGCAACTCTTGGTATGATTCCGACCTCGCCATCCTGAAACGCAAGTGCAGGGTGGCTGAGAGGAAGTGGAGGGATTCAGGCACATCCTCTGACAAACTGGCCTGCCACCTGCTCCAAAGACAATACAGACCCTCTGTCCTTTCCAAGAAGAGAGCAGACATTCAGGCCTGCATCTCTGTGGCCTCTAACAACACGGCCACACTCTTTAAAATCTGCAAGGACCTGGCCAATCCTGTTGCAGTCTCTACCTCTCCTGTTCTCTTCCAGGCCCTCTGTATGGCTCTGGCCTCTCACTTCTCTGCTAAAAATCAGGACATCCTGTCTGCTATCTCCTCTTTCTCTCCCTCTTCCTCTCTTGGCCCCCCTTTAGCCATCTCGCCCTCTTCTCCTCCTTTCTCCTCTCTCTCTCTGACAACCCCTGACAAGGTTTCTAGACAAGTCTGATCTATGAAAATGTCATCCAAACAGATACTCCCCTACTCCTCCAGAACCATCAAGGACCATATTGACACCCTCAATACAGCCTTGGTCGATTTCTGTAATAATATTATGGCTACTGGAACGTTCCCCTCTCCCCTTAAGCACTCCCTTGTGCACCCCCTCCTCAAGAAGCCACCTGCCAAACATACCTGCCTGGCAAACTATCGCCCAATCTCCTTCACCTTTTTCCTGGGCAAAATCTTGGAAAAGCTGGCCATTTCCCAGCTTACTCTCCACACTGAATCTATTGGGTGTCTCCATGATTATCGATCTGGCTTCAGAGCTGCCAGTGGCATGGACACTGCTCTCCTGAACACCCAATAAGATGCTCCATAACCTTGATTCCAGCATTCCTTCTGTCCTCCTCCTCCTTGATCTTTCCCCTGCTTTCAACATGGTCAACCAAGCCATCCTGATCAATTGACTCTGTGTGAACCTGGACATTACGGATCAGGACCTGGAGTAGCTGACCTGCTTCCTCTTGGACTGCCCCTCCCATGTCCAACAGGGTCCCTTTGTCTATGCTACCTCTCTCTCTACCAGTGGCATTCCCCAGGGCTCTATCTTCTCACCCTGGTTTTTCAACCTCTACTTTGCACCTTTGGCCAACCTGATCTCAACCTTCTCCTCTAACCTTCAGTGTTATGTGGATGACATTCAGCTTTCCTTCAGGCTCCCCTCAGTCTCCTCTCCTGCTCATTCCTGACTGTCTATCCATGATTCAGGATTGGTGCACCTCCAATGATCTCTGCCTTAATGCCAGTAAGACAGAGAACCTTCTCTTTGGGACCTCTGCCCCTGCTTTCCCTGTCTCACTCTGGCCGCCCACCTTGGGCCCTCTTCCTTCACCTTCCTGTGAGGCAAAAAAAACTTGGTGTCATCTTCGACTCCACTCTCTCTTTCTCTCCTCACATCTCAGATGGCACCAAGAAGTCCCACTACCAGCTGCACCTCCTCAAAGGAACTCTTCCCTTTCTCACTTTACCCCAGAAGCTCACTGATTCCAGAGCCCTGGTTCTCTCTAGTTTGATTACTGCAACAGCCTCTTTCTCAATCTGCCTTCTTGTACTCTCTGTCCTCTACAAATAATCCAGAACGAGACCTTTCCTTGGCCTCGGGCCCAGGCACTGTATCTCTACAGCCCTGAAATCTCTCAATTGGCTCCCGGTGTCTGCAAAGATCAAGTTCAAGACCCTTTGCATAGTCCACAAGGCTTTCTGGGGCCAGGGCCTGCGCTAGATCCAACACTCTCTTCCAAAATACCTTCCTTCTCGATCCCTTCGCTCAGCTACCTCCAACTCTCTGAGGATTAGACGCTTCTCCAGGCAGAGAGTGGAGGTAGATTTCTCTCCTCTGCAGGTGCCTCCCTCAGGAATGGACTCCCTGCCCCTCTCATACTTGAGCCGGACCTCCTGAAGTTACAGAAGCATCTCAAAATGTTCCTCTTCTCCTCTGCTTTCACTCTCTCCCTCCCCTGCTGACCTACTTGACCTACCTGTCTGCTGTACGGACTGGTTGCTTGGCTACCCTCAGAGTGTCACTGTGTACCAGGCTCTTTCTAGTTCAGTCACCCTTGCACTGCCTCCAGGCCTACCACGCACTTAGGGGCTGTAACTGTAACCCTACAGTACCTTGTTCTCTGTGTACTACCCAGAGCCACGCTGCCCTGGCTGCACTTACTCAGGGCATTGTTGCCCTGTTTTCCCCTCCATTCCCCCCTGCACCTCCCCCCTCCCTTTCCACTTGCACTTTTCATTCTCGCACTTGCGCAATCTGAATGACACAAGGCGTAGTAAGATTGTTTGTCTTGTTCTCCCTCTGTCTTCCCTCACTTTTCTTGTTGGGTCTAGAAACACTTGTGTACATCCACGTTATAAATGACTTATCATAGCATGTCACCAAAGAGCGTCTCCTTCCCCTGCTCGCGAACCACTATCCCAACCTAGGTTTCATCACTAACCCCAATATGCTCGTCGACCGATACAATTACATTGTATCCCAAGCCGTTAATACACTTGACCCGCTGGAACAACGTAAGGCCCAACTCACCACACACAAATACTTGTGGTCTACCCCAGACCTTCTAGCCAAGCGAAAGAGAATATGATCCTCTGAAGTAAACTGGTGGAAAAGCCCTACCGACACCAACAGATCGCATTTCTCTTCCACAGCTACAGAATACAAGCAAGTTATACAGTACACCAAAGTTCTCCCTATACAGCACTAGGATTACCATTGTCAAATATGACACATGTGAGCTCTGAAGCATCCTGCAGAAACTGGAAACCCGTTCTACACCCCCTGCCAATTTCACTAAGGATGACTCCTGGTGTAGCAAGGTGCAAGCCACCCTTATGGGTAAAATTACTTCCCTTCAGGAAAAAATACTCTTAAAACAAACTGCCATCCTCTCTGCATCCAAGTTTTCTAGGAAAAAATCACATCCTTGGTCTGCACCAGTCTGGCTTCCATTCAGGATATGGCACTGAATCTGCAATGGTCGACTTAAACAAACAACTCAATGCAATTTGAGACAATGGCAAATTGACCGTCCTTCTTCTACTTGATCTCTCTGCTCTCTTTGACCTTTTCGACTACCCAACCCTCTGCCACCACCTTGCCACTGCAGCAAACTTCTCCCCTTAGGAAACTAACTGGATTGCTCCCTTCCTCGCAGAAAGAACCACTAGAGTCTGCAGCCTTACCTGCCGCTGTCCCATATGGCATCCCACAAGATTCCTGCATCTCCCCTTCCCTCCACAACATCTACACAAAACCCCTCTTTGAGCACCCATATACCAATTATGCCGATGATACACAGATACTTCTCTCCCTCATGGGCAACTACCCTAAAGACTTTTCCATGTTAAACTCCATCTATGAGATTATTCAAGTCTGGATGGCATCCCATTTGTTTTTTCTAAATGATGAAAAAACAGAACTTCTACTACTCAGCTTCCAAGTGCAACTGAAAAGACTTGACTCCTGTTACCTCTCTTTCATCGAAAAGGCTGGTTCATAATTTCAGTCGGACTGGCAGTAAATACACTGGGTGTCTACCTTGATGCTACCCTTGGTATGACAAGACAAGTAAACACCATGGCTCCCAACTTTGCCCATACCACAAAGCTCATCCATGCCAACAAACCTTTCCTATCCACTAGCAACTAACTCATTATCGCTCGAGCTATCATTGGAGCCAAACTAGATTACTACAATGTCCTTCTAGCAGGTACCACAGAAAGAAACTTCAGCTAGCTGCAAACTATCCAGAACAATGCTCTATGTGCTGCTATCAGTATTTCCGAATATGACTACTTCACAGCAGCTAGAAGAAACGCCCACTGGCTCCCAGTTCGGGAATGGATTAAATTCAACATTCTCCGTACTCATTGCTCAAAACTCAATTCCCCTACCTCGACAACGCCCACATGCTCTGGATACTGCCACAACTTCTCTGTCCGGCGATTCAAACAAAGTAGAGCAGGAGGCTCGAGTTTCCGTGTCACAGGCCCCATGCTTGGGAGCTCCCTGCTGATTACCATCACAGCAGAACCATCATACTGGACCTTCAGAAAAAGTTTGAAAACTTGGCTGTTTAGCTAACATGGATGGTCCTCTTCCTCATCTCCTCTTCCTGTTTCTTCTACTGACATTACGTTCTGTAACCAGCGCCTAGATACCCACGGGTTATGTGAGCTCTACAAATGCAAAAAATAAATAAAATAAATAAATGATACATTGAGTGCATGCTCACTTGCCAGGCAGTCTTTGAGAATGACATATACAACATTTGAAGTCCAGATAACTGGTGCTGCCGCTTCAGTGGTCTTAAATCACCTATACTAGTTTGTGCGTTATGGCTTATTGTGTTCCCGCCGGTATCACCAGACCTTAGTCTGCAAGTGGAAAATGAAAGTAAGTGAAGGAAGATGTAAGAGGATGGAGAGAAAGAGACATAGGGAAAGAGAAATGGAAGGACGCTTGAAATCTTTGAACCCCCAATTTGAAATGATGTAAGCAATTGCATGTGCTTGTATTGTATGGATGTGTGAGAAAGGCTCCGGCTATCCTAAATGTAATAAAATGCATGATTGACCTGGTCACCACTAAGATAGACCCTGTTGCATGAAGGTCTAGAGAGATAGGCTGCCAAGTTCAAGGACAAAATAGCCCTAAATATATTTGTTGTTTATGTATAAAATCTTTGTTGAAAGCGCAAACAAGGTTTTAGAGGAGGAAGATGATTTCAGGTTTTATCCCAATTGTGAATAGATTTGAAGAATTACAGGGTCTGCAGTAAGAAATGGTCTTGCCTGAGTACTAATGGCAATATCTAGGGGTGGGTGAAATGGCTGAAATTCGCTCTGTGGAAAAAGTGGCAAATTGTGGGCAACAATGTGTCCACGTTGCAAATTCGTCCATGGAGTGAAATGGGCCACTTCAGATGTTCCCTGCCCAAAACGTCACTGTTTTTCCCCACCATTTTTATTTTCTGCATACAGTGCAAACAGTTGTGTACTGACAAACTCATACATAGATACATACAAGAATCTAGGGCAGAATTGGTACTTCATTGGGATGAAGAGTTCGGTGGGATAACGTAGTGGATCTACCCATCTCGACAGACCAGGCATTTGCACCTGTTCTCACACGGCATACACCCAATGAAAAGAAACAGAGAGATAATAGGAGAAAAGTGAGCAGCACATATCTTTTCTCAATATTCAGCTGCATTGAAATGAAAAAGAAACATGTTAACTACATGTGGAATGGTACAGATGTCTCCTGCCATATGTGTGTGGCTAGGGGTGGCAAATAGTTAGGTACATAGGATTGTGTCTCCTGTTGCTGTTGTGAGCATTAAGAGCTCAGGAATGCAGCTATCATAACACATGGTGGGAGAGAGGGCCAAAGGAGAATTACATGCAATCTCATTTGGGAATTGGGTTTAAGCAACCCAATGCAAATTAGTTATTTGAGGTGCTACAAGACATTGGGCCTCATTACGAAGTAGAATGTAAGGGAAAAACGATGCCGATAAAGGATTACCGGCATCGTTTACCGCTCCAGGCTATTGCAACCCGCCAACCCGCTATTAGCGGCACCGAAAATAACGGTGCCTCTAATAGTGGCATGGGCACTGGCACGCGACCCTTCATGCTGACAATAGCGGCATGGCGTAAACAGGAGAACATCACAAGTCAGGCGGACATGCAAATAGCGGCATGAAGAAGGCGATAAAAGTGGATACTGGCATGGCGGAAATACCGGCATCGCGAACCACCCATAAATGGCCATGTGCAGTGTTCTCAACTGCCACAGGTGCACACAATCAGCACAGGTGGAGGCAATGTACACTGGGCCAGCACAAAAGGAGCACACCACACGCCTTCCCACACCCATTCACCCACTAAAATGATTCCATTGCTACACCAGCAACAACAACAACAACAAGCAGCACAGTGGAGACGCAGGAGGAGAAGGAGGGTGAGACAGGCACAGCATGCCCACCACTGCAGGCAGTCGAACCACTGAGGCAGCCCCCAATCGCTCGAATCAGAGCCAGTCCATTCAAACTAACGCCTGAGCAGATCCACACCCTGTACCGTCTGGACCTGGACACCAACACCACCATTGTGGACATAATACACAACGACATTGTCAGCCTCATAGACATCCATACCGCTGTCCCCCCTCTACTTAAGGTGGTGTCTGTGCTCCACTTCCTGGCCACAGGCACCTACCAGCACACGGTAGGGCAGATGCATGGCATATCATAACCATTATTCTCACGCACGCTGCACCAAGTGCTCGATGCCCTCCTGAAGCACACAAGCAACCATATATCCCTAACACGGACTGCCCAGGAGATCTCCAACACTAAAGTTGGCTTCCATTCACTGGCAGGCATCCCAAGTTGCATCGGTGGCCTCGACTGCACCCATGTGGAATTGTTGGCCACACATGCCATGGAGGTAGTGTACCACAAACGCAAGCCATACCACTCCATCAACATACAAATGGTATGTGACTCAAACAGGATCATCACACATTGTTGTGCCAGATTTCCCGGATCAACCCATGATTCAATGGTTCTGCGGAACTCTACAATACCACGCACATGGAGCGACATGCAGGACAACGTTCCTGGCTACTCGGTGAGTTGCATGGCAAGCACATGGCAGTGAGATGTGGGGAGATGATTCGGGGGGAGAGAAGCATGCTTCACCTGGCTGAGATGGGGGGAGAGATGCATACTTCACCTGGCTGAGATGGGGGGGGGAGATGCATACTTCACCTGGCTGAGATGGGGGGGAGATGCATACTTCACCTGGCTGAGATGGGGGGGAGATGCATACTTCAACTGGCTGAGATGGGGGGGAGATGCATACTTCAACTGGCTGAGATGGGGGGGTAGATGCATACTTCACCTGGCTGAGATGGGGGGGAGAGATGCATACTTCACCTGGCTCAGATGGCGGGGGGGGATAGATGCATACTTCACCTGGCTGAGATGGGGGGGGGAGATGCATACTTCACCCTGCTGAGATTAGGTGAGAGAATGAACAATGCCCATACTGCAATACACTGTGCCCCAAAGCAGGCCAGACTGAACCTGACACCTGAAACCAAAATGCAAGACGTAAGCTGCACAACAATGACAACAAGCCAGTACTGCAACCATTCCATAACCATCCACATGTAAACTGCACATAATCAGACCGTAGCCTCTGCAATACAATGCAGCGACATGCTGTTAGTACGGCATCACAACGGACATGCGTCCATGAGTGCGTACAAAGGAATCACATTAAGCCAATATACAGAATTTCACTCATACACTACCACAGAAGTGCAGCATGCCAGCATGGGGACTTCAAGCGTGGAATGGCAGATCATCAAGAGTCTGGCTTCAACGGTGACAAGATCAAAGCATACGATTAACTAACTACACATCACCTAGATAATGGCAACAACTGCCGTGGGCAACCACAGTGCATGAACACTCACAAGGAATAGGACACCCCTGCATCCACTAGACGATGCTATGCACACTTGTCAATCATGTGACTACACACATTGCAGTTACTTTGATTAGCTCAATTCATGCAGGGATATGTGGATGAGAACAGGAAATCAAGTCAGCCTTGTGTGTCATAGGTACAGGTTCCATTTGATGAAATCACTTACACATAACCATTATTGCACCCATGCAGGTGATGCTGGCTATCCCTTGAAGAGGTGGCTCCTTACCCCTGTCCGGAACCCAAAGAACAGGCACAAAGAGGACTACAATCGTGCACATACCCGTACCCGTGTGGTGATTGAGCAGGAATTTGGCCTTTTGAAGGCACGGTTTGGCTGCCTCAGCACGTCGGGTGAGGCACTCCTGTACAGGCATGAGAAGGTGTCCAAGATCATCATGGCATGTGTCATGCTGCACAATATGTGCATCAGACGGAACGTTCCTCTGCCCCCTGATGTTGAACTGCAACCACCTGACGAGGAGGAGGAGGAGGAGGAGGAGGAGGAGGGAGGAGATGGGGCTGCACGTCAGGCAGGTGTTGATGCACAGGAGGGACGTGCTGTGCGCCAGCATCTGATACACCAATATTTCTAATACACATGGATGAAGAGGGTGCAATGGATGTGGGACTCAGGGCACTGGGTGTTGGGGGGACATGAACACTGTGCACTGTTCACCAATAAAGCACAGATACACAATAATCAATGTCCAGTCATGTGATTGTACTTGACACAACGGGTGTATTAACCATTAAGTGATTAGGAAGTGCATGAACCCTCCATCCCAAACACCCTCTCCCAACTCCCCCAAACAACCTCTCCCACCTCCCCCACAACTCCCCCAAACACCCTCTTCCACCTCCCCCCGCAACTCCCCCAAACACCCTCTCCCACCTCCCACCACAACTCCCCCAAACATGGCGTGCACGTCAGTGCAGCATTAGTATGCAAGAGTCACCAATGACAGGCTTCCCCTACTTCCCACGTCCTCTGCCATCATTGGGTGGTTGCAAGTATGGCCGATGCAAGGTCTGCGCGGACCTGCGCAGGGGGCTGGTCTGCCTGTAGCTGGCAGAGGAGGAGGTGCTTGGTTGCTCCAGTCCCTGTGCAGGACGCTGGCTCTCCATTGCATCCACGATGCGGCTGAGGACCTGCCTCACAGCTGCCAACTCATCGCAAATGCGTGTTGTACTTGTTTCAATAGCGAGTTTTATTCCCTTAGCAAATTCCTGACACTCCTCCCTCGCCCGGGCACCATCGCTCACGTGCTGTCAAACCAGCGCAGTGAGCTCCTCCTGGCGCTGTTGGATGAGGCTAATTCCCTGGTCTCTGTCCCTGCCTTTGGTTGGTCTTCACGCAGCTTGCGGCATGTGTCCACCATAAGGTGAGCTGTCCATGGGACTCCATCTCCCTGCCAATGATTCACCATCAGACAGCTCATGGCTGCTGGCATTGGATGTGGGGCGTGGGCTGTGGTGGGCTGACAGCTGCGGGCTGGGTGTGCGCTGTCCTACGGGTGTATGGCATGGTTCTTCTACATCAGACTGGGGTGTCGTGGCAGCTGCTTCTCCTACCGAGCTGTTGGCAGCGGACAGTGTGCCTTCTGCCACTGGCTCCTGTGTGGTGGGACTGGCTGGTGTGGGTGCCATTACATTGTCGGTCGCCCTTTCATGCCTTGGTGACGTATCGAAATGAGTGGCTTTGGGCCTCTGCTACGGTCCAGGTTTGCCATTGCCCCTTGATGTGCTGGGCCTGGTGCCTCCTTCCATGCCCCTGGCCTTTTTTTTTCTGGGCGGGACGCCGCATGTCTTGCGCAAACACAACCTCCGCATTTGCTGCTAGTGTGTCAGCAAGCATAGTTAGTTCCTCATTTGAGAAACGTTCCTTGCGTTGGTGCGCAGCACCTTGCTTCAGGGCCTCGGGCATTCTGATGTGGTGTTGGATGAAGTTGGGGCTGCTGTAGTGGATATGCAAGTCCTGGGGGCTGAGGATGGCAATGGATTGTGTTTTTAAAGATGGCTGTGGTGCTCTTTCCCGTTCCTGTGAGATGACGCTACTTGCAGTTCCGCTTATTTACGGTCACCGCTAATAGCGGTCACCGCTATTAACAGTGGCCGCTTTTAACAGTAACAGCTAATGCCAGATCCATGGATGCGATAGTGCTATCAGCGCTTTCTTTGCTGCCGGTAAGGGCGCTTTTGGGGTCTTTAGTGGCATGGCGGTAATGTCCTTACCGGCATGGTGCAAAGCTCGTGCCTGCGTACTCGTAATGGCACGCAATTAGCGGGCTGGTTACTACATGGACACGTTAATTGCTCCATGCCGGTAAGGGCCCTTACTTAACGCCTACCGCATAATCAGGCCCATTGAGTGGAATGGGGAAATACTTAATTTGTTAATGAATTACGCTTGGATCAGATAAATCCAGAGGAGACACGTTGATGATTGGGTAAGATGGTATTTTACATCTGATTATAGTTATGTTGGCCCGGAAGTGGACTATGGTTGTTCGAAACGTGTTGAATGTTGTGAAGGAATTAATTAACCTCTAATTTCATGTATTAAATAAGTATTTATACACATATTTGTCACCTTGAATTGCTGCTGGATACTATTTGACCTTGAGCTGGAAATATGGAATCCATGTTAACAGACTGCGCGCAATGAGATCTCGACCAACACTGTTTTACTTTGATGATATATTCTATGTGACATTGGGTTAGGGTTAGACCTGTGTCAGATCATTGGCTTCATTGTATATAGGCATTTGAGCTCAAACCCCAGATTAGCCCTTTCTTTTCTAGACTTTTCTGTTGATCTATCTAACATTGATGCAAAGAGGAAGGAGCCATGTAATGGCAAAGAACAAAGGGTCTCATTATGAGTTTGCCATTAATTATGTGTTAAATTTGTCGAATCACTGTCAAAATCTGTTGCCATTGCCGCCACTCGGTCCTGTGGATTAACCACAGGATTGTGAGTGGAATTAAGGTGGGGCAAACCCCATTTTGCGGGTTCAGAGGATCCCATGGGTATTTTGGTGGAATTACCTTGATCGGTAATTGCACTGTGGTATCTTTGATGATAGTTGGGAGATAAAGTGAAAGATTCACCCCCAGAATAAGATCAGTAGAGTGTTAAAAGTGGGGGTAACTCTGTTACCACCGAAAATGACACAGTGATTGTTTTACTGCCATTTGTTATGTTATGTTTTGATAAAGATTCTTATACCACCCACTGTCACCACCTGCATGGTCTCTTGGTGCGCTGGCAGATCTGTAACACAAGAGGGTAAGGTGGGGGTGTAAGTTAGTAGGTCTGAGTGGGAGAAAGTGCAAGGGAGCTGTGATGTGCTGTTGGCTGCTTCAGTTCGGTTTGCACCGTTCACTGAGCGAAGGTGTGTTTTTCGGTTGGTAGTCATCATGTGCTGTTGTGCAAGGCTATGTGGGGTGTGAGAAAGCTGTAGGTGTCTCACTTACTAGTCCCTGGGGATCTGTCATCCAGGTGGCTAGGACACAGCCATTGCTATCCAGGATCACCTGGATAAGGGGGCCTCGAGAGAAGAAGTGGGACACAGAGCGGTGAGACACAGTACCCCCTTCCCTTTAACACATTTTCCCCATCCTATCCCGTAGGGATATTCAGATGTTCTAACCCACCTTTTCCAACATGAACACTTTCTTAAACTGTGACAGACAACAGACTAACACCAGAGCCGTTTACCTGACACATAGCAACACGAGGGTCAGGTAGATTCAGGCAATTGACAATAACTACAGACAGCTGACAGCCCTTTACCTTCCCAACAGGGATAAAAGTCGGAGCACGAAAGCACACTTCGAGCAAGGCTAAACACACGAGGAAGCAGCTATTCCAGGCCGGCAGTTCAAATGGAGGAGAAAGGTGGTGAGACATGAAGGGACGATGAGGAAGGAATTGCCCTTGCCCTTTTCAAATGAGACCCGCAACGCCTCTGAAAGAGAAATCATGAGACCGGGAAGTCCAGCTGGCTTGTGGTGTGACAGGTGTCAATGGCACACAGGGCTCTCCCGCACTGATGGCGAAAGCGGGGAGAAGCGTTTGCTGTTGTGGTGCCAACTTTGACTCCCGAGACAAGAAACTCCAACAGTTCAGCACAGCCAGTGAGTAAGAGAATACAGCTAGAAAACCGCACTGTGCTGGGCCCAACGTTGCAGGGCACCACCCTGTTGTACAAAGAACTTGTGTAATTGAACTTTAAAGAAACCCTAGTACATGGTTCAGAAGCAGAGTGATCTGGTGTCGCAGGGGTGCTCATTCGAAGGACTCTGATAGAAGCCTTTTTTGGGTTGTGTTGTTTTGTTGAAACTACGTTGCAAGAGGCCATATGAGAGGCCGATTTGAAGTGTCAAAGTGGTCCTACAAGGGTCGAGCAAAACCCCTCATACACTTGAAAGTCTTTGACACATTGGAGAAAACGGATTGAACTTTTAAATTGGAAAATGTGAACCCAACAGAGGGTTGCCTGCGAATTGAGGGTCAACTGTGTTGTACCCGTGAGAATTGCGGTGACACGTGTGAACCCGGCTGAGGGATGTCCACAATGAATAGTGGTTAAAAAAGACATTGAGACTTTTGAATTATATGATTTTGAGTTTAAGGCCATAGAGAACCCGATTGAGGGAGGCTAACGTTGCAAGAAGGATCCGAACCTGGCCGAGGGCGATCCAATGGTTGCAGAGCATTTGCCCAACTTGAAAGATTACCAAAGGAACTTTTGTTTTGTTTATTGTTTATGGTTCAGCAGGCCTTCTAAGGAAAGAGACTTTGCTGAAAAGAGACTTGGCCCGAGGAGGTCCTGGCATCGTTGAAAGGAACTGTAACTTCATGCTGGCGAGGCCCATTCGTGTGCTGTGCTCAAAGGTCCTACCTTGTCCAGTGCTAAAAACATGGGGAAGGCAGACCCCAGCCATACCATCCAGTTTTATCATTTGGGGAACACTTCTTTCTTTTCTTGAGAACATTATTCCCCAATATTTTGTAACTTAGTTGTAAGGATTGGCAATTGGTTTTTTATTATGGGTCTTTTTTATTTGACATGATGCCACTAGGACTGCCTTATTATTATTTGCTTGCTCCCATATTAGATTTATGTTTAGATTAGGCGTTTTATTTCTCATCCATTCTAAAGTTTGTTAAACACCCTTGAAGTTTGATCACTTGTGCCACCATGAGTCACTTACAGTGGTTTGTTTTGTTGTTGCAGTGTGGTGAAGTTTGTGTGGTTTGTAGTGCTGTAGAGATGTGGTTGTGTTTAGTTCAGAATTTGAGAGGTGTATGCAGATGGGTGAGTTTTTTTTAGTAGGGTTGGTTAGTGGTGCTACCCTATCCTACCCCCACTATTTTGATTCACTATGACCTGTGTCTCTTCCCCTGCCGTGTATTCTGGGAATTGGGGTTGTTTTGCCGTGGCAGAAAGTTCTGCGACAGAAATGACTGCATGAGAAATGTAGGTTTTCATAAAGGTTTGTGCACTTCTCATGCTGGCATCCGTTGTAATACAACCCCAAATCATAACCCCTGCCCACACCCCCACCAACGCCCAAACCCCCAACACACATCCACCCCCGCCCACACCCCCAACACACCCCCACCCTTGCCCACACCCCCAACACACCTGCACCCCCCTACTTACCTTTCATATCAATGGGCTGTGTCCCTGTGAAGCAGGTTCCCTTTCACTTCCGTGATTAGGAACTGGCGCCGCAGGGTCCTTTTTTTGTTGCTTGGGTCAGCTGCAGGGGGGTCCCCGTAACCCCCCGCTCACTATACTATAATGTATAATGAGCAGAGGGTTTGCGGGGGACACCCCTGCAGCCTTTTTGTTTGGTTTGGTGAGTTGTAGGGGTGTCCCCCGCAACCCCCGTTCACTATACTATATAGTGAGCTTATACACTACATAGTATAGTGAGCTTATACACTACATAGGGCCTCATTCCGAGTAGGGTGGTAAGGGTTAACGGTCACCGGTAACGAGACCAGTGCCGTTAAACCCTTACCGCCCTACTACGAGTTCCCTTTGCAGGTCCTTCCTTAACGCCTGCTTTTAGCAGGCGTTAAGGACGGGACCCGCACAGGCACTTTAGTGCTAATAATGGTACCGTAATTTACAGTACCATTATTAGCGCCTTCCCCATTCCCATTGAGCCCTATGGGGGCTCAAATGGGAATGGGGAAGGGCCCTGGTGAATGGGGAATTACCGGTCCCTCCAACCTTGGAATGGACCGGTAATTACTCCATTCACCAGGGCGGAGTCGGAACGATTTTGGAGGCAGCCATGCCGCAAATAGCGGCATGGTTACCTCCAAAGTCGGAATGAGGCCCATAGTATAGTGAGCGGGGTGTTGCGGGTTACACCCCCGCAGCCTTTGTTTTTATTTATTTTTTTACCTACCCCACCAAAATATACATACCACAAAAGGTTCGAACTTTTGGTAGTTTGACCTTTTCGTGGTATGCATGTTACGTGCCTTGGTCGGGTAGGTAAAATGGATTTGGTCATTTTGGCTGAATCCTATTCTAGTGTGTTTATCACTCTTTTGTTATGTTCAGATAAGTGGGTCCTCAATGGGCTCTTCAATGTTGGTACCTTTCCAACCCCAGTGTTCAGACCAAGTGCTGCCCATATCCCTTCCCTTTTCACCAACCCTGGTGTGCAGCAACCACCACCCCCACAGGTTCCTCAAGCGGGACGCCTCTTTCTCCAGTGAGGGACCTCTCTCTCCCCTTTTTTATCTAGGATCCTCTATCTGAGGTTCAACTCAGTTGGCCCATTTCTCTAACGTGTTTCCGTCTTGATCCTCTATCGGATAGGTACCCTAGGCCTCCTTCCCCTTCAGATGCCTCTCTACGTCCCTGCACTTCACTCTGGTCCGGCCTACTCCCCAGTCATTTTCAGTTTTGTTTTCATTTCTTGTGGCATAGGTGTTGTTCATTTGTTTTCATCCCGTTCTGAGTTAAATTTCTCTGGGGAGGGAGTTCTAAAGTTTTACGGCTAGGCAAAAGAATGCTGATCCACCATACTTTTTCCTCATGTATGGTTTAGGTTCTAGGCAGATGTCGTCGCTGGATCTGAGTGTTCTAGTCAGTTGGTAGATGGTGATTGTCTAAGCGAGATTCTTGACTTTTCCCTGTGTCTACTCAATGAGGACCCCTTACAGACTCACCAGCTCTTAAGATTTAGCCATGACCACTCGCCCACCTACCTTGAACTGGTTTGGCTACAACTCCCAAAGGTGTCCCTGTCACTAAACTTGGTTGGCCTTCTAAACATTGGTCCACAAGGGTAGAGTATAGAAAATCACTCCTAGCACTTTCAGGATCTTCAACTTGGTGCTATAAGATGCCTGCTCCTACATTTGTGGGAAATATAATACAGTAACATATTTGTCTTTATTTCCCTACAGTTGTGATCCAGTTTAGAAGTGATCTTACTGCTGAAAACAATTGTTTTAGGTTTTCTTTAACAAGGAAGCTTGTTAGTTGCACAATTCTAATTATGAAAGCTTGTAAATGCCTTTCTAATTATCTGCTGAAAATATTCCAGTGCAACCATGTTTAAATGTTTCATTGACTGTTTCATTATCATTGCGCTTGGCAATTATTATTAGCATGTCTTTCCCTGCAGTTGTTCTGCACATCTAATTACACTGATCTAATTCTTAAATCCTGCGTTGCACATGATTCCTTGTTTCGGTAACCAGTAATTTATTTCAAGTAGGCAAGATGTCATTTTAATTTTAGCTTAGAGCATGCAAACCAAGGAATGTATTGTGTTGTATGTTTAGCTGTGCATTATATGAGCACAGTGGGAGCCGCTGTTAATTAAAATAACTCTAATCAGGTTTAGTATGCCTAATTAGAGGTGCTGAAATGACTTTCTACCATTTTGAAGCACCAGATATAGGAACACATGTAACCAGCTTTCAAATACTCTATACCCTATTTTTTCCAAACAAGCCAACATCAAAGTATACATCTGAGTTAAAAAGCATTTCAATAAATAGTTGAAGGAATTTTTGTATCGCCTCCTTGGGAAATAACACTTAGATGTCAACTCAGTGTCAATGGTGTCCCTTTCAGTCATTCCTGCAATTTTTAGACAGAAGCACTTTTCATGATGAGGCATGTGCATTTGCTTTTCTTCATTACAAGTATGCACTTACAATTTCGCACCATCCACCAACAACCGATTAAGTGTGGGTAGCATTGGTGAGGTGCTTATGCACATGCCTGAATGGCCAGTGTTGAATGGCATGTTTTTGGCCTTGCAGTCCTAAGTCTTGGGGTGTATTTGCCAAAACATCTGAATTCTCTTTGACCTGTCTGCTGCCTTTGACAATGTCCATCACTCTGATTCCCTTAATACTCTCTTTCTTTTTGGGATTCATGATCAAGCCCTTGCCTGCATTAAATCCTACCTTACACCTTGGCAATTCTCTGTCTCCTGGAGCAGTAACGCCTCTCAACTCACTCATCTAACTGTTGGTGTTTCACAAGGCATTGGGCCTCATTACACGGTAGGCGGTGAGCCATGGCGCTATTAGCGCCATGGCTCATGCCGGTAAAATACTGGCACCGCCTTGGCAGAAAGGGGATTTACTGCCCGATTCCAAGGTTGGAGGGGCGGTAAATCCCCTTTCCGCCATTGCCCTTCCCCATTCCCATTTCTGCCCCATAGGGCTCTATGGGAATGGGGAAGTCGCTAATTACGGCACCGCAATTTTGCGGTGCCGTAATTAGCTCCGAGGTCCCTTAGCGGGTTGGATTTTAACGCAGGCGTTAAATCCCCCAACCCGCAAAGGGACCTCGTAGTAAGGCAGTAAGGATTTACCGGTACCGGTAAATCCTTACCGCCATCCGTGTAATGAGGCCCATTGTCTTGAGTCCACTCCTCTTTATGCTTTATACGTCTGCTCTTGGGGCACTAATCTCCTCTAGGTTCTCTTCCCAACTCTTTGTGGCGGACACCCAAATCTTCTTCTCTTTTCCTGGACTCTTGTCAGAAATCTCTATCAAAATTTCAAAATGTCTCTCTACTACTAAATATTGGATGGCTTTGCAATCTCTGCCAAACAGAGGTGCTCGTCTTCCATGCCAAAAGCTCTCTCTTAACTCTTCCTCTGCCTATCTAGTTCTCACCTGACACTCTCCCCTTCTTTTCTTCAGCTAGAAACCTCAGCATCATCTATGACCCTTCTCACACCTTCTCTACTTTCATCTCCAGAGCTGAAACAGCTGCTCGCCTCAACTTCCTAAAGGAAAATCAGGCACCTCCTTCCTTTCAACAATGCTAAGCATATCTTAACCACTCTTGTCTTCCCTAAACTGGAAACTGGATTACTGTGCCAGCATCTTCTTTGATCCTTTCGACAAGATCATTAACTTCACTACCACGACTCTCTTTGAACTCCCTCACTTCACACCTACTTCCTCATACCATCACCGGGCTGGATTGCGGATGATGCAAAACAGGGCCATATCTACCTTTCTTCTCCTGGTTCTCAAATCTATCTATGGTAAGGCACCACTAAATCTAGCCTCCTCTATCCAATTCTACAAGCCTTCTTGTAATCTCCATTCTGCCTCTTCAATTAACCTTGTGGCCCCTCGCCCTCCCCGTTTTTCCTCTCACTTCTCCTCGTTCTCTCTTCTTGCTCCACTCACATGGAATTCTCTTCCCCTGTACATCCGAGAAACAGTCCACATGGATTTGTTCAAAACCAAAATAAAAAGTCTACCTTCTCACTTCCGAGTTACCCTCTTAACCTACCTCCCATCTGCTTGCTATTTTATATTTTTCTCTCGCCTCTAATCTGGCTCTGTCCCTCACTTCCTATGCCTCCACTCTAGCACTTCACCCATCAAGGTCACATCCCCATCACAGATGGCCGTACCGCCTACATGCACTTAAAGATATCCAATGTTCATTGTCTTTAATCTATGTATGTTGACTTATGTATTGTCCCTTTATTCCCCTCCACAACATGATCAGAATGTCCCTCAAACTCACCCCATTGTAAGGAGCTCACAGCTTCCCGTCAAATCTGACATTTTGTCTATTGGACATTCTTTTGTGATCAAAAGAGCATTGTTCCTCCTGTAAATAAATAAATTGGGTTTGGAAAATATTACAGACCGTAGACGTTTGCTGGAGCTCAGAATTGGAATTACTACCTCCTTGTCTCCACTAACACTGATGCAGACTTCTATTTCTCACATAAGCACCAACACCACCGAAAGATTTTAGAAAATATTGAGTCCTACCATTGCCTAATCACTCAAATGGTCATTAAAATCGTGCCCCCTGTTGCTTGAAAGAAAGAGCCCCTCTGGCAAATGTGCATTACTGAAAGAACAGACAGCCCTAAGATCTACACCCAGCTTGTACGGATAGCAGATCTGCACATGACACACATGCCGTGTTCAGTGATACTGTGGTGGGGAGGCCTAGAGCAACCCTTATCCCCACCTTCAAGAGTTAATCATTGACCACAGCCACACAGGAGAAAAGTCCTTTATTGTCCAGAGAAAGACATTCACTATGGCTCTCAAAGCAATACTGGCACAGAATCAATGATAATTCCTCTTCAGCGGAATTACTGTTACCACTGTGGAGTGTAGCAGAATTACTGCAGTATCACAACATTAGCGCGCACGCGCACCCTCCATTGGCATTAGCGCTAATTCCGCCCAGCACAATTTCCCCCAAAATACGAGCTAGCATCGGTTATTCCGGCAAAAATCTGTGGAATTACCATAACCGCCAAGTAAATAAGTGGAATTTCAGCATGATTTATTTCGGCATGGTGAGGTCATCATGCAGACAAGTCCCTCCATTGCACTGCAAGTTAGAAGTATCATTGCACATCTGTGGCTCACATCACAACCACCCCTTGCCCGCACATTGGTCACCCATACACATATAGCCCAGCAGGCATTGCACGAAACACATAGCGCATGTCCATCAAAGGACATCAGTGGACATGTGTGTCAGACCAACAACCACAGCAACTTGAAAGCAGCACAAAGGCCCACATTGACCCAACGATGTCCGACATCATGTCAACATGACACTTACACAACTAGCTAGTCACCCATCAACCAACAGCACCACAGGAAAATGAAGCAACATCCGTCCTGACGTGCATGTGCACAGGTGACCTTGTAGGACATCGATGCACAGTACTGGACACAGGTTCCCCACACTGACCATATGTTCACACTGAATCAATGTATATGACTTCCATATGCCCAGTCACAGTAGGCATGTCCCCCTGGGGGCCCAACACACTGTGACCCCATAGTACAAGTGACCCTACATGTTGACTTACCAGGCACATGACTAGCAATGACTTAATGCAGATTATCATGTCTCCAAACAGGCACACAAGACACCAAGAACCATCCGATGGAGACAACACCTCCATGACACCAGCACCAAAAGATGTCACACAGGCCACAGGCCAAGACAGGTCTAGGAGCGGAAGTGGGTCACCCAAGAGAAGGCCTTAGTCAACTGCAATGTCCACTGGTGCTATCAACACGACTGCAAGGCCTACACAGGACATAACTGAGCAAGCAGCTCCACCCACAACAGGGGCATCCACCACCACAGCTGGGACACACATCAGCCAGAGTGGGGACAACAGCCTGCCATGTGAGTAGCCCACAGCACCCACTGCAGACATGCTGTTGCAGCCATCTACACCCGACTCCAGTCAACCTCACTCACCGTTGAGGCAAAACCTGCCTGAATCCTCCCCCCTGCAAAGCCTGTTGCCTTTGCATTCCTCGCCCTCACATATGTCATCCAGCTGTGCACTGCAATATCAATACGACTCATCCTCTGATGACCAGGCCGGGCCACCTCAAAGTGCATCCCACAATTGTGGTCTTGGATGTTGACAATCCCCACAGCCAGTGCTGGGTCCCACGTTGCAGGCCATCTGGGATCAGCTTGAGATGATGGAACAATGTCAGGCCAAAATGCGCCCAATAGCCATATTCCCATATTACCAGGCCATGAGTGATGTAAGGATGGCAGGTGTCAGTATCAATCAATCGTCTGGGCAGGAGCACTGTTTACAATAGCACAAGCAACAGCCTCATCAGCCAGGTTTGGGAACTGGCTGGGCATATATCGGCCTCACCTGAGATCATGGCCAGGGGCATTAATCTCACTATGGCACACCACTGGGGCAGTGCACAAGGCAGTTCATTGTCCACTATCCCTTCTGAGGGATCGTGGGCCAGCACTTGAGCCAGGCACTCCCGTGCCTGAAGACAAGCGGTAAAAAACAAAGCAGTAGTGTACTGCTCATGGGACATTGTCATGTTATCGGGTTATAACAGTGTTGGGTGTTTGTTGATCTGAAAATTAAACACAGTTTAATCATATATATTTGTGCAGTGTTTATTCCATGATGGATGTACATGTGCACTCAGTGAATTTACAGTGACAGCAAGGGTGCATGTGTGCCAAGTCAAAGGAAATTGTCCATGAGGTCCTGGCGGAAAATCCATCTTTCCCTCACTTCCCCATGTATGTCCTGTGGTGCCCTGTATTTACCTGCAACAGCTTCCTCATTTAAGCCTGAGGGGAATGGTCCTCATCTGGAGGCATTTTTATGTTTCTTTGTAAGCACGCGTTGTGCAGCATTGCTCATATGACAACTATTTTGCCAACATTCTCAGGGATGTAGAGGCACCTGAATCTGGCTTTCAGCAATCCAAATGTGTGCTCTATGCATTCAATGGTCCTCCTCTGGGCCACGTTATAGGCTGTCTCCTGTGGTGTACCAGGGTTCCTCACAGGTGTCATCAGCCATGGTAACTGTGGATCGTCACCAGAAAAACATGATTAGCCTTTGTGAGACATGGCAGTGTGTGGGTTGGGAAGCATGTGTATGGTCCTGTTGTGATGTTAGCTAATAAGCGCACCTCAGTGCATGTGTATGGTGCACCTTGTTTAAATTGTGGTAGATGGGAATTGGCCTATATTGTACACTAACAAGGGGGGTTCCTAGGCATCTCTCTGCCAGACATTAGTCCTGGTTACGAGAGCCTTACCAAGATTCTTTAGCTCACTATCTTTCACAGAGAAGAAATATCCCAAACATATCAGTCTTTGTCCTGCCCAGGGCCAGTCCAGCACCGAAATGCTAGGAAATTCTACTGTGAACAAGAGTACCAACAGCAACCCCAGACACATGTTTTGGTCTGCTTGGACCTCATAAGTAGGGTGGAGCTGTGCCTCTCTAAGAATAGTGAGCAAGGGGTCCACGTCTGGATTCCCCTAGTAATTTAGGGTGAGACCCATAGCTACTTAAATTATGAAAATTAACAAGAGGGCTCCTGGGAGTCTCTCTGCCAGACATTAGTCCTGGTTACGAGAGCCTTACCCAGATTCTTTAGCTCAATATCTTTCACAGAGAAGAAATATCCCAAACGTATCAGTCTTTGTCTTGCCGAGGGACAGTCCAGCACAGAAATGCTAGGCAATTCTACTATGAACAAGAGTACCAACAGCAACCCCAGACACGTGTTTCGGTCTGGTTGGACCTCATCAGTAGGGTGGAGCTGTGCCTCTCTAAGAATAGTGAGCAAGGGGTCCACGTCTGGATTCCCCTAGTAAATTAGGGTGAGACACATAGCTACTTAAATTATGCAAATTAACAAGGGGGGTCCTGGGAGTCTCTGCCAGACATTAGTCCTGGTTACGAGGGCCTTACCCATATTCTTTAGCTCACAATCATTCACAGAGAAGAAATATGCCAAACATAACAGTCTTTGTCCTGCCCAGGGGCTGTCCAGCACTGAAACGTATATTGTACACTTGCGGTGATTCACAGAGTATGAGGCATCATTCATTGTGTATTTGGCTATGCAGTGTGATCACCAATGCAGTTATCACTATTGATGTGGTTGTCAGCCAGGTACGCCCCATGTCCATGCTTTGTCAGGGAATGGGTTTGATGGGTACCCTGATTGTGTTCTGCTGCCTTGCATGTCAGGATGTCCTGTGTCATCACATGAGTTCAGTCTGTGTACTGAGGAGAGTCATTCATAGTTTGTCGCGTGTTCTGTGCTTAATTGTTGTTACATCATGAGACTTGTAGTTGTGTCACATTACTACTCCTTCTATTCCACATGTGTGCAACAGTGATATGTCTAATTAGGACTGTCTTCTACTTACCCACAAGCCAGGTAAACTGTCCTCTGTGTGTGTCCATGTACACTGGTAGGGTGTTGTTCCTAGGTATCATAAAATCATGTGTGGAACTGGGACTAAGGCACAGCAGTGTCTGATTGTGAGGTCAGCATCACTTTTCCTTTGGACAGTCATGGAATGGTCATGTTTCTTTTTGCGGTATGCTTGCTCCAGTGCCTGCTATGGTGTTGGGGAACTACCAATGATATGTTATGATTGATTGATTGATATTTTATTTCTATCGCGCTCGTACACAAGTGTTTCATATGATATGATAGTTTATTTATATAGCGCCTATACACAGTGTGTTTCAAAGCGCTTCAAGGCAAGGGAGGGAACAAGGGAAAATACAATGACCTTCTTAAAGGCCATGAACACTAAGGATGTGAAATTAACTATCGTACTCGGCCCTATGACATTTCAGATAGTGCAAGAGCTGAGACAAAGATAAGGAAGGGGGAGGGAGTGGGACAGAAATGGAAACAGACAGGCGACTACCGTACTAGGCCTGACGACATTTCTGGTAGAGCCGGAGAAAAACAAAAGGTGAGGGAGAGCGGTGCAGAAAGGGAGGAGAGGAACAAAACAAGCGACTATCGTACTAGACCTGACGGCATTTCAGATAGTGCTGGGGGGGGGGGGAACAAGTAAGGGGAGGGGGAAGGAGACAGACGAGGTTGTCATCATACTAGGTCCAGGGACAATTCTGATAGAGTAGGTGCATAGAAGAATGTAAGGGGAGGAGGGTGGACACAGGAAAAGGGAGAAGGGAGAGAAGGAGAGAACAGAGTAAGCAGTCAAAAAGAGTGGAGAAGCAAGAGGTGAGAGAAAATACAATTGCAGAAGTCAGTAGTAAAGCATAATGTTGAAAGCCAGGATACAAGATGAAGATGGGAACAGCATGATTCAGGGCCACCATGAGTACAAGATGCAAAGGAAGTCCAGCATGAGAGATGAGAAAGGGTGAAACACCGTGAATCAATGAAGTCTATAATAGTCAAATCCAGCATTGGCCACAAGACGGTGATGGTGAAACAAGAATGTATCAGGGCAGACTCCTGCAGAAGTAGGCTGGATGGGGCGAGGGGGAGCAGGGTAGAAGAATCAGGCCAAACAGGTAACGTGTGTGAGAAGGGTGGGGGCACAAGGGAACATCACAGGGGGACGAAAGGGGGTGGGGATGGCCTGTGGGGACAGATGGAGTAAACACATGTTGGTGCATGCTTACCTGCTGTCTGTGCAGGGGGTCAGGCCCTGGGTCCTCCTGGTCCAAACAAGTTCAAACAGGAATTTCCATGTTCTTCATCTGCCCTTTGCTTCGGACGCAAGAGACGCCCTTTAACTAAGAGTTAAGAACAGGAAGGAAGAGGCAGGGCTAAGAAGGTGGATGGTGCTTAGGCCAGGTGACCTAGATCCACTTGCACCTGCTCCCCATCTGCAAAGAAAAAGAGGCTGGAGGACTCCTTAAGTAGGGAAAAAGAGCAGAACCCAGCAAGGCACAAGGTCGGCAGGGTTTGCTAAGTGGGGAAAAAGAGCTGCAACCTGGAAGGTGACAGATGGATGGGGCTTACACCAGGTGACCTCGATCCACTTGCACTTGCTCGCCATCTGCAAAGGAAAAGAGGCTGGAGGGCTCAATAAGTAGAGAAAAAGAGCGGCAACAAGGGAGGCACCAGGTTTGCCGTGCTTTCTAAGTGGGGAAAAAGAGCGGCAACCTGGAAGGTGCCAGGTGGGCGGGGCTTAGGCCAGGTGACCTAGATCCACTTGAACCTGCTCCCCATCTGCTAAGGAGAAGCGGCTGGAGCGCTCCTTAAGTAGGGAAAAAGAGCGGCAACCAGGAGGGCAACAGTTGGCCGGGGCTTGCTAAGTGGGGAAAAAGAGCAGCAACCTGGAAGGTGCCAGGTGGGTGGGGCTTAGGCCAGGTGACCTAGATCCACTTGCACCTGCTCCCCATCTGCAAAGGAAAAGAGGCTGGAGGGTTACTTAAGTAGGTAAAAAGAGCAGCATTCACGAAGGCACCAGGTTTGCCGGGGCTTGCTAGTGGGGAGAAAGACCAGAAATTTGGAAGGCACCAGGTGGGCTGGGCTTAGGCCAGGTGACCTCGATCCACTTGCACCTGCTCCCCATCTGCAAAGGAAAAGAGGCTGGAGGGCTCAATAAGTAGAGAAAAAGAGCGGCAACCAGGGAGGCACCAGGTTTGCCGGGCTTTCTAAGTGGGGAAAAAGAGCGGCAACCTGGAAGGTGCCAGGTGGGCAGGGCTTAGGCCAGGTGGCCTAGATCCACTTGAACCTGCTCCTCATCTGCCAAGGAGAAGCGGCTGGAGCGCTCCTTAAGTAGGGAAAAAGAGCGGCAACAAGGAGGGCACCAGTTGGCCGGGGCTTGCTAAGTGGGGAAAAAGAGCAGCAACCTGGAAGGTGCCAGCTGGCTGGGGCTTAGGCCAGGTGATATAGATCCACTTGCACCTGCTCCCCATCTGCAAAGGAAAAGAGGCTGGAGGGTTACTTAAGTAGGTAAAAAGAGCAGCATTCAGGAAGGCACCAGGTTTGCCGGGGCTTGCTAGTGGGGAGAAAAACCAGAAATTTGGAAGGCACCAGGTGGGCGGGGCTTAGGCCAGGTGACCTAGATCCACTTGCACCTGCTCCCCATCTGCAAAGGAAAAGAGGCTGGAGGGCTCCTTAAGTAGGGAAAAAGAGCAGAACCCAGCAAGGCACAAGGTTGACGGGGTTTGCTAAGTGGGGAAAAAGAGCTGCAACCTGGAAGGTGCCAGGTGGGTGGGGCTTAGGCCAGGTGACCTCGATCCACTTGCACTTGCTCCCCATCTGCAAAGGAAAAGAGGGTGGAGGGCTCAATAAGTAGAGAAAAAGAGCGGCAACCAGGGAGGCACCAGGTTTGCCGGGCTTTCTAAGTGGGGAAAAAGAGCGGCAACCTGGAAGGTGCCAGGTGGGTGGGGCTTAGGCCAGGTGACCTAGATCCACTTGAACCTGCTCCCCATCTGCCAAGGAGAAGCGGCTGGAGTGCTCCTTAAGTAGGGAAAAAGAGCAGCAACCAGGAGGGCACCAGTTGGCCGGGGCTTGCTAAGTGGGGAAAAAGAGCAGCAACCTGGAAGGCGCCAGGTGGGTGGGGCTTAGGCCAGGTGACCTAGATCCACTTGCACCTGCTCCCCATCTGCAAAGGAAAAGAGGCTGGAGGGTTACTTAAGTAGGTAAAAAGAGCAGCATTCAGGAAGGCACCAGGTTTGCCGGGGCTTGCTAGTGGGGAGAAAAACCAGAAATTTGGAAGGCACCAGGTGGGCGGGGCTTAGGCCAGGTGACCTAGATCCACTTGCACCTGCTCCCCATCTGCCAAGGAGAAGCGGCTGGAGTGCTCCTTAAGTAGGGAAAAAGAGCAGCAACCAGGAGGGCACCAGTTGGCCGGGGCTTGCTAAGTGGGGAAAAAGAGCAGCAACCTGGAAGGCGCCAGGTGGGTGGGGCTTAGGCCAGGTGACCTAGATCCACTTGCACCTGCTCCCCATCTGCCAAGGAGAAGCGGCTGGAGTGCTCCTTAAGTAGGGAAAAAGAGCAGCAACCAGGAGGGCACCAGTTGGCCGGGGCTTGCTAAGTGGGGAAAAAGAGCAGCAACCTGGAAGGCGCCAGGTGGGTGGGGCTTAGGCCAGGTGACCTAGATCCACTTGCACCTGCTCCCCATCTGCAAAGGAAAAGAGGCTGGAGGGCTCCTTAAGTAGGGAAAAAGAGCAGAACCCAGGAGGGCACCAGTTGGCCGGGGCTTGCTAAGTGGGGAAAAAGAGCAGCAACCTGGAAGGTGCCAGGTGGGTGGAGCTTAGGCCAGGTGACCTAGATCCACTTGCACCTGCTCCCCTTCTGCAAAGGAAAAGAGGCTGGAGGGCTCCTTAAGTAGGGAAAAAGAGCAGAACCCAGCAAGGCACAAGGTTGACAGGGTTTGCTAAGTGGGGAAAAAGAGCTGCAACCTGGAAGGTGCCAGGTGGGTGGGGCTTAGGCCAGGTGACCTCGATCCACTTGCACTTGCTCCCCATCTGCAAAGGAAAAGAGGGTGGAGGGCTCAATAAGTAGAGAAAAAGAGCGGCAACCAGGGAGGCACCAGGTTTGCCGGGCTTTCTAAGTGGGGAAAAAGAGCGGCAACCTGGAAGGTGCCAGGTGGGCGGGGCTTAGGCCAGGTGACCTAGATCCACTTGAACCTGCTCCCCATCTGCCAAGGAGAAGCGGCTGGAGTGCTCCTTAAGTAGGGAAAAAGAGCAGCAACCAGGAGGGCACCAGTTGGCCGGGGCTTGCTAAGTGGGGAAAAAGAGCAGCAACCTGGAAGGCGCCAGGTGGGTGGGGCTTAGGCCAGGTGACCTAGATCCACTTGCACCTGCTCCCCATCTGCAAAGGAAAAGAGGCTGGAGGGTTACTTAAGTAGGTAAAAAGAGCAGCATTCAGGAAGGCACCAGGTTTGCCGGGGCTTGCTAGTGGGGAGAAAGACCAGAAATTTGGAAGGCACCAGGTGGGCGGGGCTTAGGCCAGGTGACCTAGATCCACTTGCAAAAACAAAGAGGTGATGGCTGGAAGGTTTAGTATGAATCTAAACCACTGGCATTGCTCTGGACAACCCCCCAGACCATTGTTTGTTGCCTGCCAAGCCATTACAGAAGGGGAAAGACCATAAGCAAATCAGGCTTGGTGCCACCTCAAAGGGGCTGTCCAGCCTGAACTGCTAGGTCACATCCCTTCTGCACGAGACCACAAGCATCCCCAAACATGTTTCGGCCTTGTTGGGCCTCATCAGTGAGGAATAGCTTGGGTCTCTAGGCCCAGCAGGCATGGGACCCACGTCTGGGCATACCCGTCCCACTCGGGGTGACAAAGCAAAAACAAAGAGGTGATGGCTGGAAGGTTTAGAATTAATCTTAACCACTGGCATTGCTCTGGGCAACCCCCCAGACCATCGTTCATTGCCTGCCAATCCATTACAGAAGGGGAAAGACCATATGTAAATCAGACGTGGTCCCACCTCAAAGGGGCAGTCCAGCCCGAACTGCTAGGTCACATCTCTTCTGCACGAGACCACAAGCATCCCCAAACATGTTTCGGCCGTGTTGGGCCTCACCAGTGAGGAGTAGCTTGGGTCTCCAGGCCCAGCAGGCAGAGGACCCACGTCTGGCCATACCCGTCCCACTCGGGGTGACAAAGCAAAAACAAAGAGGTGTTGGCTGGGAGGTTTAGAATGAATCTTAACCACTGGCATTGCTCTGAGCAACCCTCCAGACCATCTGCCTGTGATGAGGAAACGTGCCTTTTCTGCATGCACCTGCGCCTGGCTGATGGGCATAGAGATGTGTTGATGGACATGCTTCATGAGTGTCATGAGCGCATCCAGGACTTGACCTGCACCTTTGAGAAGGTTTGCTGGGACATCCCATGCTGTGTCCCACCAGTGTGCTGGAATCCACCTGTGGCACAGAAGTGTAGGACTGACGCAATCTTCAGCAGGGGGCAGGGGTTCTGATTGCAGTAGCACTCTGGAGATCAGCCTGGATCAGGGCGAGCAGGTGCATGATGGTGGGATGGTCCAAACAGTAGAGGGTCACTAATTGGCTGTCCATCAATGTCCATGGGGATGGATGGACACGTGGTATGGGTGCCCTCCACAGCACACGTCTTCTGCATCTGTGTGGTATCTGTCTCCTTCCCTGCTGTGGTCTTGCATGCTGCTGTAGCTGGGTGTATAGTAGGAGGATGTGGATCCCATAATCTGCGTGTGGCTGCATGTTGCTTGGATGTATATTGGGGGGAGGTGTGGCCTTTTATACTCCTCCTGAGTGAGCCTGGTGCACCTGTGCCTTGATTTCTATCACCTGTATACATTTACCTCCACCTTTTTGGTGGAGGTAACTGTGCTGTATTTTTAGCTAAATTGCTGCTGATATTTGGAGGTAATTCCACTGATTTTCATCTTGTAATTCATAGAGTCAGAATTGGCTAAAAAGCCAGAGTGCTTGCAATTGTTAACACCAGTCCAAAAATCCAATACATGCAAGTCACCAACAGTGCACAGGAACATTAATACTTTCATTAATTGAATGCTTTGCTATTAAAAATGCCATGCCACAATGAAAACATGGCCAAAACATGTCCAACTGACTGTACAATGTAGACCAGTCTAGACATGTAATAACATATTACAGTAAAGCATGCCAGTCCACATTTAGACATACCTTGACTGGTTGCACCACAATTACAGGCAAATCAATAACACTGGTTGTTTTATCACAGATGCCCAGAAAAATATACAATGCCACAGTAAGAAATGGCTAAACTGGCAGCAATCAAATGCCAGTCTAACCAGGTATTACACTTAGCAGAACTGCTTTATCAGAGACGCCCAGTTAAAGAAAGTCAAGCCAAACTAAGAAATGACTAGACTGGCTGCACCAAAATGTCTCTCTAGCCACTAATACCACATATCATGCCTGCTTAGCCTGGAGATGGATTGCCATTATGATGTATCCCACAATCCCTTCCCCCACACATCCTCTCTCCATCCAACCCGCTGCTCCAACACCCAAAATCAGCACATCGGCCCGGAATTACCTCCACGTCCCTCTTCCTGATACAATAGAAGAAACCTATTGTGCGGGTGTAAGCTGAGGCCATGTGTCTCTGTATGCATGTATTGTTAAGTTATGTGGCAAGCAATCACATATTGTACCCTACAACCCAGAGCTGAACATAACACCTTTATGCCCTAGGCTTTGATACATGACCCTTCTTCAATCTTTTTTAACAGGGTGAGGTGTGGGGGGATGCACTTACCTCAAGAGTGGGACTCAGTGCATCTCCGAACTTTAGAGCTCTATGCGTGAGGTGCATTATTCAATGACCCCCCCCAGGAGGGGCCTGTGTATGAAGCTTCCACAAAGCCCTTTCCAAGAAGGAGTTTGAGTGGGGAGAGGGTGGGCCTCTCTCAATGGCCCTCTCACTTCCATGTCCAAATCGTATTTCCTTAAATAGTGTTGCACCAGAGACGGGTCCTGTTCATATCACACTTGAATGCGTTCAAGGTGAGAAAAGCCCAATCAGTGGTGTAGTACACAATTTACAATTTAGAGGCCCCCCTGTGAGCCATGCTGAGGGCCCACTACCCCCAAGCTCTTTAATAAAGCTCAGGGCACGCCACACTCAGGGCCGAACTGGAGCAACACGTATGTGCAATGTCCATGATGATTATGCCGCATCAGGCGCATGCACAACTCCAAGTGAAAGAAGTAAATAGCTTAAATGTTTCACCTAGCGTAGAAAGAAGGGGGCGGTGAATGGTCCCTGGTGAGATTTTATATTGGGGGGGTGTAAATAATTGCCACAAATATGCAATTACAATCGAGCATAGCAACATGGATCGAAGGAAAAAAGTGTTTGGGGGGTTCAGGAGGATTCTTCCCTCTCCCATGAGAAACTGTTTTGATTAATGGGTTAAAATGGTGCATTAAACAGCACACTTTCTGTGAACATTTTGGTAGAAGGCCAGATAGTTTGCAATCGGTTTTGTAGGGCAACTCATGGAAAAAAAGCACAACAGATGCAAGTCATCAAAAGTGCACAAGTGCGTTTCCCAATGCATGCTGTCATAGGATAAATATAGGTAAGTACCAGTTCAAGACTGGAGATGCAGCGCAGGGAGCAACCACCCCGCAGAGGAGCCCCAGGTGTAGAATGATGAAAGCATAGTAGGAAGGACACCAATGCAAGTCAATGTTGCTATATGGTGGAAGGGCTGCACCACCCCAATACTCCCAGACTGAGGGAAATCTTGATTATAATTCCAAGAATATATCAGGACCCCATGATCTGGGATTCAGCACAGGAATGTTGAGAGACACAGGGAATTGAAGGATATTTTTATGGGTCTGAGGAAGGGATCTGGTACACAGGGGCTTGAACCCTTGACCAGCGATGACCCAAACAGATGAAAAGAGGTATAATCCTTGTTACCAGGAGGACAACGCGCCAGGCAGAAGGTGCCAGAAAGACAGAGAAACACAGTAAAGTGGATATGGTCAGCTCAAGCGGTTAGAGGGGACAGCTAGAGAGCAAATAGCATTTCCACAATGGAGACATTGGTTGGCGTTGACCTGGGTGACAGAGACAGAGATGGGATGCAGTATTGGAAACCCACCACTCATCCAGACCTCGGAGATTCCCCACCTCGAGGTACTTGGTCAAGAAGGCTCTCACATGGAGGCAGCACAGCAACAGACATGGAAAAGTCCCAGAATGGGCCAGTCGTTGCAGACAACAAGGATGACTAAGGGAAGGATCAGGAAGAGCTAATGATTGGTTTCCATTAACCTTAGAAAGAAATGGGAGCAAGAGCAAAAAGCAGGGTCCAGCAAATATGGCAAAACCAGGTCCTTAGCAGGAGCCTATATGTGCAGCAGTCTTCCATTCATTCAGGTAAGAATCTGTGGAATGTGCAGTTTCTCGCATTGATAAAGCATTAATGCAGGGGCTGGTCAAAGCACCCACTCCAATTACACCACAAGCAGCACACAAATGTTTTGGGGCCAGACAATCAACCTGGCCTTATAAACAGTCAAACACATGGGTGCACCCATGCAGGATGTATATTGTGCATGCCTGGGGACGAAACAAACCAGGCTTACCCAGTTGAAAAGACTCCAGAGCATACCTGGGTTGGCTCAGAGTGTGCCTTCATCAGCACGAAAGCCATTTGAGTCATATCTCAAGATCCCCATGGGCAAAGAAAGGCATTACAAAAAAGGGCCAGGCCCAAGACTCAAAAAAATGTAAATGTACCCTCAACGCTACCATGTAGACCCATCTGCCTACTAATGCAGTAAAAATTACTAGAACCATTGGTTAAGACAACACTTAATTCAGTTCCTGTCAGCCTATTCCAAAGCACACTTGCAGTGTGGTAGTATTCTCCTGGGACCAACATTGGATTATTAAAACCGCCCCTGCCCAGGAGGACGTAGGAGCTACCAGGGCAGCATATCAGGAAAGAGGGTTAGCAGTGGCAGGAGGACTTCAGTAGAAGTCCCACTGGACATAAACATAAGGTCAAATATCCAAGAAGGGTCGGTGTAACTGTCACATAAACTGTGCTGCACCAAGGACACAGTGTGAGAGTCAGCACACCATGCTGATGCTAATTTTAAAAAACATTTTTACTTGTAGTCATCAGTCACACTTTCATGCAAATCTGTCCACTCTGTGCAATGTTTTCCTTTTGCACTATGAAGTACAAAACATTTTTAAAACATGAACAATTGCTTTTCAGTATGCCCCAAACCCGAGTTGTATAAAAGTAATCCAATGAGCCAATAAAAAATGCATTAGAAGCAAGAAAAACAAACGTTTACTACATACAACTTCAGCCAGGAACAATTCACAAATCATTCGACATTACATCGTTAAATGACAGTTTGTACAGGGAAGAGTGTGGTTTATTTTCACAGATTGTTGCAAGATGCATGTAAATGCACAGTCGCTGATTTGACAGTCTTGGCTGTTTTATAGGTGAATCTACCTAATACCTGGCCCTAGTGGCCTATCCTGTCCCTTGTGACCATGCTAATGGCTTCCTGTTGACAATGATCTAATGATTGGGTCATCTAGTTTCTCACTGTTGTGATTGGACAGTAGTCAGGTTAAAATGTTGTAACAGATAACTTGATTGTGGGCTGCTTCCACCTCAATTGACCAATTTCAGTGTGGCATCAAAAAAGAATACTTTATGTCCTTTCTCATGGGACCCAAAGGTTGACACCAACAACTCAAAGTTCATATTGTGACTTCTCGTTGGAAACATGTTACCCTTCTCAACCCTTCTCCTTCCTTTCCCATGATCTGTCTGCATGACCTCATGAGGGTGGTTCTCGGCCTCTTGCATTGGATCCATGTGTACATCTAAATTGTGTGTTTGTGTGCGACTTAGTGTGAGCAGTCCTAATACTTAAGAACACATGTCATTTAATAGGTGTCAGGTCGTCTTATGTATTCCTTATTATATTTCACATGAAACTTAATGAACTCTTTTCTTCTGTTATCATGAATACCCGTCTTTTCATTTACTTGATTGGAGTGCTTATATTGCTCAGTGTTTATGATCTCACATCTCGGTAGATGTTTTCCTACACGGGCAGTGTGTCTCTTCCCCCTGATAGACTTTATCTTTGCATCCTTCTGCTCATTATCTTTTCCCCTTTGCCTTGTTAGTTTCTAAAGCAATGCATAGGCACATTGTTATATGTTTCACTTGCTTCATACCTGGGAACTTTCTGCACCTCCTACTCCTAGCCAATCCGTGTGGAGCTCCTATGTATTCCCTGATGGGCTCTTCTCCATGTTGCAACATTTGATCGAATCACTGCTTCCTTTTCAAAGCCTGGGAGTGAGCTGCACCTCTGTGTTCTGACCAATCGCAGTGCGGCTTTATACCCTGCACGAGGCCACTGACCTTGTATGTACATGTCTCTCTAAGATGAACCGGACCTGGTGCCTTTTACTGTGTGGAATAATGCATGTATTCCATTACTACCTTCAGTGTTCCTAACTGTGTTTTCTATCCTGCTTAGTCCTGTATGTTGAGGCCTAATGCCCTATTGCACGTTATTCACCTGTGCAATTATTCTACATGAGCTATAGTCTAAGTGTGCGCATGTGTGTGTTGTGCATTCCTGTCTACGTTTCTTCGTGGGAAATTCTCAGAAATATAGCTATCCCTGTTGGCTTCGATTAAGGACTGTGTGTTGTGCATATTGGCTGAGTATCTGGCCTTCTGTGTGGCTTCTGCCTCGCATTATAAGGACATCCTTAACTTGTATTTTCTCTCGCATTTGGGACGTTGGACGTTCATCCCACCATTGCCTTAATACTTTTTGTTGCTCTTCCTAGTGCAAACATCGTAAATCCCTCCCACAAGTCATGCGTATGGGACACATGTGCAAGGAATTCAAATTGAATCTGTCTACAGGTGGATCCAAAATGAATCCATTGGTTTTATGTCAGCATGAAAAAACATGCTGGCATAAAAAAGATTTTTAAAAGGCGGGGGCAGCATGCATGATTTTGCTTTATGTCCCCACCATGCCTCCAAAAACCAGAACATTGCACGGAGAGCAAAACGTGGCGTTATGCCGGTTGTAACACTTAAACGCCTGTCTTTTGGGCCACTTTTTGCAATATGACCAGTTAAAAAAGAAATTAAAAAAAAGTGAGTCCCCCTTAATAAAGATTTTGCGGTTTCCTTTTGTGAGTCATGACCATAAAGAGCAGCAGCATAGTGATTAGAACGTTTTAAAATAGGCATATGTTTGACTTTTAAAACAAAAATCCTGGATTTTTAATGTGGTGGCTTCAGTAGATGTTTGAAATACACGACAATACACACTTATCAAGTGGAGGGAGCAGAATGTCCCAAGCGCGCTTCTTCGGCCTCACCTCCGAAGCAGCACCTGCTATCTTCACATGCACCTGGACAATCTTTCATGCAGGCAGGCGATTATTTTCAGAAAATGCTCTGGCCTGACGGCTGCTTCACGGACTCTTGCCTTGACTTTCTGCATTACTGCTTCGAATGTTTCTGCTGGAAGAACAGCAGATGAAGCTCAAGATTGTGAAAGCGCGCTCATTTTCCCGGACGCATTAAGAACCCATCAGCGTTTCTTCTGCAATGGCATCAGCGAGGTCACTGGCAAACAAGCATCTAAGAAGGTGAAATTACGGGGAATAACACAGGGATGCTGCTAGCTCCGGCACAGGCATGGCACGGCCAAGCCAAGTGCTGCGCGGCTGAATGGAGAGGGCACACAGCGATACCATACATGACTCGGACAATTGCAAACCCAGCTAATTCCCAGCTGCACGTGGGGTCCAGCTCACCAGCTGATAAGGATTGCCTAAAGTACTGCTACCTCCTGAAAGAATGTATATTACAATCAACAACAGCGTTGGATCTTTCTCAGAACCACCCCAAAATCGTTCCGCCTCATGGATGTCTTAAAAGTAATTAGCACACATATATAATAGATTTAATATACTGCCTCGTAAGCAGTGCTGGAAATGGACAAAATGTACTAGGAGAACTCTCAGCGCGGATTGTAAGTGGCGTTAGTAGGACTGGTGGGGGGGGGGTAGAGCTAAGTGTTGAATGATGTGCGTGCCTTGAATGTAGGATGCTGGCTGGTTTACATAAAAACAAAGTGCAATTTGGGAACATAAGAATGACCAGATTTATACTAATTGACATTTTCACAATTGATCGCTGAAGATTTGAACTTCTGCACAATTGATCGTGAAATGAAGGTGAATTAGGACACGAACCAAAAATAAAACTGCAACCCCCACCCAATCCCATTATATTATTTATTACCCCAAACACACCCCCCACACATATATATTTATATGGTTAAGTTGGTGTTTCCATAGGAAGAGCATTTTTCGTTTGGCTTATAACTTCGCTCCCTCAGGACGAATCCTCACCAAACTTTGCAAAAAAAGTATATGGCCCACTCGGATTTTTTTTGCGAAGTTTGGAGAGGTTTGGTCCAGGGAGGGCAAAGTTATAGGGGGGGTCCCAAAACTTTTGTTTAATCCCATAGACATAATGGGAAAAACTTTGCACACGCCTACAGCCCAAACCGCTGGACGGATTTACACCAAATTTGCGGCAGGAGCGGGGGCTTGGTCCTGAAAGCGTGCTTTTGCAAATTTGGTGTAAATCCATCCAGTAGTTTTTTTTAAAATGACCAAAATGTATGGCAAAAAAATTAGTGATATCTCCGTTCGCTCCGTGGACGGACTTCCCGGTTCGCTCCGCGGACAGTGCCCCAATTGGCCAAGCGGCTTGCGTGATATCCGCGGACATGCGACATGTTCACTGATTGGATGGCATGGTGCGTGAAGCACGTCAGATTTTCTGTGGCACCCGCCATCTTGCATTCGCGGACGACCGTGGACAGCGCAGTGAAACTTGGATTAAAAATTGTATTTAGTGGATTGTGTTGGTGTGTAAGAGTGTTTGGGGAGGGTGGGGGAGTATGAGATAGGTTCAATGTTCTGTTTTTTTTATGTGCTAGACACTTTTGTTGTGTTTGATTTTTCTGCGGACAACACGGCTGTTCGGAAATGTTCGTAAATAAACAGAATGGATTCGGTGTCAAGTTGAAAGTGTTCTAAGAGTCCTGGAATGTTCGCAGAGGGTATCCTGAAGACGTTGTCTGTATTGTTCGTTGTGAAGCTGAAAGTGTTCTAAGAACACTCGCGTTGTCCTGAAATGTTCGGACATAAAGAAAATGGGGGTGTTCTGAGGACGTTGTCCGTATTGTTCGCTGGCAAGTTCAATGGGTTCTAAGAACACTCGCAGTGTCCTGAAATGTTCAAAAATAAACAAAATGGGGGTGTTCTGAGGACGTTCTCCGTATTGTGTGCCTGCTTAGCTGTATCCAATGAGGGAATGGCACAGAGAATGAAGTGGAAATGGTAGAAGGGCTGTCTAAGAGTTATGCGGTCTGCGGATAGGGCGTGCTACATCCACGGTTTTCCAGCAAATCCAGCATGGAAAGAAGACTGTAGGGATCAGCCAATCAGATGTTGAGGTTGTGGATTTGTGTTCAAAGAGACAGTGTGTAGTGAAGATGGCAGAAGTGGAGAAAGTCAGGGTGTTGGTGCTCGGAGATATGTTTGTGCATGGTTTACAACAGTATGCTCAATGCAGGCATGTTGCTAAGAATTTTGATGTTAAAGGAGTGGAGGTGGTGTGGAGCACTGTGCCTGATTGCAATGTACAGGGAATTGTACAAGTTTGTGAAGATATGAGCAGGATCAACAGTCCCCATGTGGTAGTTTTGCACTATGGTGCTTTCCATTTGGGCTATGTCAGTGCCCCTACTTTGTTGGCAGATTTGGAACACTTGGTTCAAGCAGTAATGAACATCCTTCCAAATGCTAAAGTAATTTTATCTGGATTGCCTAGGGCAATATGGGACAATAGTTCAGTTTATTTTCCTCAGCAAAACAATGCTAGGTGTGTAATCAACCGAGGCTTGTGTGCCTTCATGCTTAGAGCTGGTATGTTCTTCTGTAATAATGAGAATATTGATTCCAGTAATGCTGTTTATTTTAAAGAAGATGGCATTTCTTTATCTTTTATGGGAAATGCCATTCTGTTTTGGAAGGTAAGGGTTGCTTTGGAGAAGGTTATGTGAAGATTTTAGGAGTAAAGTAAGAAAAATAAATTAAAAAAAAATACAAAATAACAGGTGTCTGTCAAGCATCTGCAAAATCCCCCCCAAAAAATGGCTCTTTTCAGAGCCAACCTCAAAGGGGAAATGGGGCACACTATTTAAATTTACATTCACCATGCTCAGATTTTCGATATGTCCGCGGACATGGCGTTAGTCCGCGGACACTAAAATCACTAGCTATGGGTTCAGTATGTTCTATGTTACATGTATATAAAGTCAGGGATATTATGGTTAAGTTGTGCTACTAAAAACATATGAAATTCACTAAAAAAACTTTGTTAAAGGGACGTTATGGTTAAGTTGCGCTACTAAAAAACCTATCAAATACAGTGAAAAAACTTTGTTAAAATGGACGTTATGGTTAAGTTGCGCTACTAAAAACCTATCAAATTCAGTAAAAAAACTTTGTTAAAGGGACGTTATGGTTCAAAGTAAAACCAAAAAACCCTTGAAATTCGGCAGTTATGGTAAGATAAGCAACCATAACTCGCACCACCGTGCACTGCTAACACTGACATCACTGGTGACATCACATGTGCATTTACTTTTCATGAAAACTCTGTAGGAGGGATTCTTATAATGTTGACCAAAAAGTGGCAAGGATCATTTGAATAAATATCATGAGCTAATTAGTGCATTAAGCAATGCATTGATATAAATAGAAAATAAATAGAAAATACTTCAGAAAAACCTGTTATGGATAACACTTTTCACAGTATAGAAGAAAAAATGGATTTATTGTTGACTAATTTTAATAATTTGAAAACTTTTGTGGAAGATCATTTTAAACCAAAAACCTCGTACCATTGCCCCACATGTACTTGTCCCTCCTCACCATATCCCAGTCAATTATCCCCAAACCCTCTCAATAACCCAAAACGTTTTGATGAGACTTCCATCCCTTCTTCACCTAATAACAATCATGATGAAACCCCTAATTCTCCTGTTTTTGTTTCTGTTTCTGCCTGACCTTCTCTGTCATAAATTATTAATATATGTTAAATAAAGTTTAATTTTTATATTGTGTTGTTTTTTTTTTTAAACAATGTAGGTGTCTGCGGACAGTGCAGGTGTTCTGAAATGTTCGTAAATAAACGAAAATGGAGGTGTCCTGAAGAACACTATACCTGTTCATACTGTTCGCTAGTAAGATGAAACTATTCTAAGAACACACGCGGTGTCCTGAATTGTTTGTAATTAAACGAAAATAGAGGTATTTTAAAGAACACTGTACGTGTCCGTAATGTTCGCTAGCAAGTTGAAAATGTTCTAAGAACACAATTGGTGTCCTGAAATGTTTGTACATAAACGAAATTGAACGTGTCCTGAAGAACACTATATCTGTCCTTACTGTTCGCTAGCAAATTTAAACTGTTCTAAGAACAAACGCAGTGTCCTGAAATGTTCGTTTCACGTGCGATGCAATTTTAATTAGTTCAGGACCCGAACACTGTCCGCAGAACATCAACGCGCATGCGCTAGCCAATCTCCGTGCATTTGGTGTCCTGCGGACATGCGCTTCCTTCGCGGACTTTGCGAAAAGATCATATGACCGCGCCCACGCTGATCGTGTGTTCTGAATGCGGACACTGTTCTGGTCCCCAAACAAATTAAAAGTACATTTTCAATTAATCCATAATATTCTTCAATAAATCTCACCATGGCACAAGTCCCATATAGTAATCCTGAGTTTCTACATACCTTTTGAAACTTTTCAAACTTTTTTTTGTGTTCGATCTGTCCGCGGACAGCGCGCATGTCCGCGACCGCGCACATGCACCCCTATAAAAGACCACACCCTAGAGTTATTCTCATTGTGTTTCTGGCTATTCTTCGAAACACAGCGATTTTTGCTGCCAACTGCAGATTTCCATCGCATCTTTGATGGCATCCCTGCTGGCTGCTGAACTGCCACCTGGTGCTGCACCTGCTTCAGCACCACCCCCTCCACCACCACCACCTCCCCAACGGCCTGAAGAGGGGAACAGGAGTGAGGATGCGGAGCAGTAAGAAGAGGATGATGAGAATGAGGTAGAGGAAAACCCTACTACCCGCACTAGGCATGAGTCTTGGCGCACTAGACGTGAGTCTTGGGTGTGGCGGTTATTTACCATTCATGGGAATGTTCCTAAGACTTGTGCGAACCGTGTTACCTGCAATGAGTGCAAAATGATACTCAGTCGCGGGAAGCAAGCACGGTACGTACAGCTTTGTGACCACTACTATGAAGCGACACCTGAGGTCATTTCACTCTGGGGCTATTCGCAGGGTTGTACCTTGCGAAGAACGTAGCAGGTTGATTTCCTCTACTTCATCCTCTGTTTCTGATCCTGTTACCACAAGGACCACCTCTGTGGACAGCGTCTTCCTCAAGCTGCCTCACAGGCCATACAGAATGCTGATGACCCTTACCTTTCGAGGGTCACAGTTCTATGTATGTACTGTGACACAGTACTCTGCAGGGGGAGTGACTTCGTAGTGCTTTTGAGACTATCGTCTCAGAGCACGAGAAGATCTGCTCACTACCCAAATAAAACCCACTCAACATCTTCCTCTCGCAGCTCACCCTTACTTATCCCTTTGGTTGGTGTCCCCCCCTTTACCTTCCTTTCCCCTCCTCTCCTAGTGTGTCGTGTATAAAAAACCCCAAAAAATACAAAATATCAAAAATCAAAAAAAAAATAAGGCTCTTTTCAGAGCCGCCTTTCACAGTTAAAAAATAGAAGTGAAAATAAATGAAGCAGGGCCCTTTGTATTTTTTAGAAGTCAGCGGACAGTTCGCAAACATTTAAAAAAATTGGGTTGCTACCCCATCACAAACATGCAATTTTCTCTGGGAGGAAGTGGTGGCTCTGAAAAGAGCCTTTGGGAGGTGTTTGTAAATCAAAAATTATAAATGCTTAACACCTACTTCAAAATGGATGTTGTAATTCCAAAAAAGGTCGCAATGCATTTTGTACATTTCTCAGAAAAATCTGATTGCCACCATAAGTAAGATGGACTCCATCTTTGCGAAAAATGTTTGTACTACGAAACAGAATATTTTCATTGTGAAAAGAAGACATGCCAAAATCTTTTAGAAAGGCACAAACAGCTTTATTAACATTGCATCTTGCCTTTTCCATTTATGGACCAAATGAAGAAGAACGAAGCCACATTTGTCTCTGCGCAATCCGTGAAAATATCACTTGAGAATTAGGAAACATGTCCACAACCTTCCCAAGTCCTTCTTTCATAGCAAATTGCAAAAAAAATCCAGTCACATGTCCTAAACTGTTCCCTCCACAATGAATTACAATTATGTCTGGATGTTGCACTGTCTCCAAAGTAGCACAGAGACGTAGCAAGTCCAACCACTTCATTCCACGTACTCCATGCCAGTGTACTTCCACATGTGGGAATCCAAGATCTACAGCTACTCCACAGCTTTCTGCATGCACCTTCAACCAATATATCCATGAATCTCCCATGCAATCCTTTTCCTAAAATACACAGACATAGCTATCTGTTGTTCTCTCAGCAAAAACAGTATATGAGAAACTCTCTTCTGGAACAACACACCCACTAAACTTTCCTGACCAATCCCTTTTAGTACCCATTCTCATTTGCATGACCTCTGAACCCAAAAATCCCCAGATGTAACTCCCGATGTCCGCGAACTACCGCCATGTCCGTGGACATATCGTAACATGAACAGCCCTTCTACCATTTCCACTTCACTCTCTCTGCCATTCCCTCATTGGATGTAGCTAGGAAATCACATGTCCATGCACCAATCACATTCAAGACCTCTACATCTAACTGCATCATCATAAATCATAAATCAGCACTGCAAATGTACTGTGAATCTCTCTGAGTACAAGTGTCATATCATTGGCAAGCACCATCTACCAGAAATACTGTACAAGACTACCAGATTTCTACTTGCAGCTCCATGCATATCCATATGCATGAACACAAACTTCAGGTATGCATATTTTCTGTACAGTAGATGAACACATTTTCAAACAGACTTTTAGCTTGTGTAATCTGTAAAATGAATTTACTGTATTTTTTCAATTTCCTAAAATCAACTATCACTTATAAACCTTTATACTATTTACTTTCTTTATACACACACACTCAAAGCATGTAAAACTAACATTTTTTAAATGAAATATATAGACTACATATATTCAAACATAATTGCATGCAAGCACAATCTATGTTTAAATCTTTAAAACAATACTTATACAATTTCATATTTTTTTGTTTTTATGTATGTATTTACTTAATTACTTTAATTTAGACATGGCATTGAGGCGCTGTTACCTAGAACAGATTAGTTACAGAAATAGTGGTATTCACTGGTATATTATAAATTTCACAAGACATAGTAAAGATATTTTTTTTTGCTACAGTTAGTCATTCAATACAATTTGTTCATTAAGAACATATCATATGTACTGAACTGATGCAATGTATCTTATGTAAATAAATTAGTTTAATGGTTTTAAAGAAGGCACTGATGATTTCAATTAAAACAATCAATATATAAATTAAAATCGCGCTATACAAACAAAGTTACTAATTTGAAGCTTTTACAATTGCAGTGAAGACCAGTATCCTGAAAAGAAGCAGCTGAAATCGAAGAACAAAGAAGAACTAAGAATTTACCTGTTAATTTAAGAAAAAAAGTAAGTAGAATATCACCATAATATTTGTATTATTAATCAAATATACTATAACGTTAATACATGCTATTTCTGTGCCTAAAAATAGAGATTGTGTACCATTTTGTCCAAAAATCTCCATGTCTTAAACGGCGATTTACAGCCAGAATGGCCCACAAATTCCAATTTTTGGACACACAAATTACCCAACTGAACCGCTACAATTTTCATATTATAGAACAAACAACTGTTTTAATTGTATACATTAGATTTACTATTTGTACTTTTCCACACCACTAGCTTACTTTTTTTTGTCATCTGAACCCCAGTTTAGTAACACATAAATTCAAGAATACCTATCCCTACTAGTTGTAGTTCCCAATGCACAATCAAACACCATTACATACATCTTTATCATCTTACTCAAACACTCATGCACACAGCACACATACATTCCAGAACACCCCAACCCATATCTTCTTTATTTTTTTCAACAGACCCTAAAGAATGCCTACCAAAAGTCAAGTCTGTAGAAAGCAACGCAAAAGTAGAGGAAATAAAAATAAAAGTGTCCAACATAAGCATCCATCTCTAGCAGAATTTGTAAAAAAAGTTGAAACAAAACAGCTAATACAGTCATTTAGTGAAACACAAGAAGTTTCAAGTACAAAACCTTTGCCTCCTCTATCAAAATGTAAAACAAACCAAAAAACAATTAACAGAAAATCACCTATCACTACAGATAAAACTACTTCTTCAAATTTTAATATAGTGCAAACTAAGCATACCAAGAAAAGTATTTTAGCCAAAATGTACCGTCACAAAGTCCTTCAAAATCTTATAAAAACAGGAGAGAAATCAGGTTCAATGCTTAAAACCTATCGTAGGAAATTAATCTTAGAAGCATTGAAGGACAGTGCAATTCTTCTCAAAAGAAAGTTATTTATTTTACTGTTAAACAAAATGAAACCACTAACAAAACTAATAACTAAATTACAAAAAAGACTTCTCAATAAGCGAAATGTCAACAGAAAGAACTTCTTAAGTATCTGCAGAGGTGAATGGAATCACACTACGAGCACAGAACCATATTTTAATGAAGAAGCGTACAAACAAAAGCAAACAAATACAATTGTCATACATAGCAGTGGTCGAGGTTATGAAAAAGTGAATAATACCATAATGGAACAAGAAGTACTCCTTACAAAAATATGCCCTGAAAACTTAGAATTACCCCTCCATTCAACTGAATCAGAACGTCTAGTGTACAAATGGCCATGCACGTCAATGTGTAACATTCCCAAACAATGTTTCAAATCTTTATGCCAATTCCTCAATAAATATGTAAAAAGCAAAGACAAAATCAAAATTAAATTACTGCAAAATATGGATACCTGTCCAGTGCGCAAGTACACAGGACTACAAGGACATTCATTGGCCTGCATTACAGGACCTACTTGTAAAACCACTTTCCATGATATCAAAAGGATATCAACACATCATTCAACTATAAGAAATCTAGTCTATAAAATGTACTATGCTAAAAGTCCTGCTTTAGCACTAGTAAAGTTAAATAACATCCTTCTACATGGTAGAGCAAAAGACCTACTTGAAGAAATTCACTATATATAGAAAACATATTTTGGAAGTGAAAGCCATTTACAGAATGAAATAGCTTTAAACCAATTAAGCAACAATTCTACACATGGCAACCTTTTGCTTAACACATACAAAAAAGAAATACTAAAATTTAAAAGTACATCAGCTGAAGTACCAAACCATGTATGTGTATGTTGCTGTAGAACTTTTTATAAAAGTAACACAAAAACTGTAGACCTATCATACAAAATAGAAGACAATGACGATTCTAAATGGTTTGAATTAGCTCTCTACCTTGTAGCAGAAAACAAATACGAAATAACTGAGCCCTTAATACTTTGCATTTACTGCACTACAAAACTTGACAACAACCAAACTCCTTCACGTGCCATCACAAATAATTTGGAATTATACCCATTACCAAAACCCCTACAACAACTTAATTTATATGAGAACATCATAATTCAAACAGTACACCCATTTCAAGCAATAATACGCCTTCAACCAAAAACAGCAAAATTACCTCCCTCTGAATTGGTAAAAGGCATTCGTGGAAAAGTAGTTTATTTACCATTAAATCTAAAAGAAAATGTGCATACTCTAGGAGTGCAATGTCCAATGCAGCAATGTTTAATTATCTTAGTAAATGGAGTACTTACAAAAGACAAAAGAATATGGCAACAGCTGGTAGATTTATGTACAGTTAGACAAGCCTTCCAATATCTTAAAGAGATTAATGAATATTAAAAAGAAATTAATATTGAAGAAAACTTAAAAGATAGAACTGAAATAATTCAAGAAATACAAGAAGCTGGTAAATTTGAGCTACTAGATCCTGCTACAATATCAAATACTTTAGACCATTATACAATTCATCCTTTGCACTGTAATGACACCGTAGAAGATGTACTGGAAACTTACCAAATGCGTCAAACAAAACGATCGCCAATCAGCATATGGGAAAAAAGTATAGAAGCACGTGCTTTTCCTCTACTCTTTCCTACTGGCAAAGGAGGAAGGTATGATGATAGACCTATTCAAATATCAGCTTCAGAATACCGCTCATTACGAATGTATTCTGAAGATCCCAGATTTAGAAAAAATGTGGAACACATATTCCACCTACTCTTTGAAAGTCAACTAGCAACTTTATGTTACGGAGTTGCACACATATAAAAATCAGGATCACACTTTCAAAATATGACAGCTACACAATTATTATAAAAAGTGCAACAAAAGGATGAGGTTTTATAATCAAATATTACAAATCTATTAGCAAATATGCGAGGTACTAAAGAGTACTGGTTTCGACGTCATGGAGATGTACGTTGTATGATCAGAAACCTTGGCCCACCCACTTGGTTTGTTACATTAAGTTGTGCATAATATGCATGGGAAGATTTACATGATTTACTACGCATATCAAATAAAAACAAAACAAACATAGATATACTAACACCTGGAGAACTTTGTTCTTTGGATCCTGTTAATGCTTCAAGATATTTTCACCATCGCTTCATTACTATGCTACATTTTATTTGTACTAAAACTGTTCCTCCTCTTGGAGAAGTGCAACACTTCTTTTGGAGAAAAGAATACCAAGCCAGAGGAGCACCACATATCCAAATGCTTTTATGGATTAAAGATGCTCCTAAATTTGGTCAAGACAGTGATGCCACTGTTTTACAGTTTATTGAAAAATATGTCACTTGTGAAATTCCATCAGAAGCCACAAATATTGATCTTCATGCACAAATTTTACAATTTCAAAGACACAAATGTGGAAAATATTGTCGTCGCAAATACAAAAACAAAGGGAAATACTACACCAAATGCCGATTTGGTTTCCCAAGACCAGTTAAAAAATACAGGTCAAGTGAACAACCTCATGTCTTCAGTTAGACATATTGTTAAAGGTAATTCACCTAAAATTACATATTACATAAAAAGAAAAGAAGAAGAAAAATATATCAATGATTATAATGCAATCATTGCCCACTTATGGAATGCAAACATAGATGTGCAGTACATTGCAGACAATTCTACTGCAGTTGCACAACATTTCACAGCATACTTAACTAAAGCAGAAAAGACAGAGCTCCAAGACTTCTGGAATGACCTGTCATCAGATAAAACAGTATCTCAGAAATTATACAGCTTGGGCATAAAAATGCTCACCCATAGAGAATGTGGATCATATGAAGCAGCTGATCGTTTAACTTGTACTGCATTGTATGGTAACTCTGAAAATATAGTATGGCTAAGTCTTGGTCCAGCTAAATCTAGAAAAAGAGTTCTAAAATCATATGAAGATATAGAAACAATAGCCAAACATGATCCCAACAGCCAAGACATTTTAAAAAACAATTTATTGGACACAAATTACCGAAACAGAAGTAATACTTTGGAAAACATGTGTCTATACCACATAGCCCAAAACTACACATACAAAAATAATATGAAACCTGATGAAAAAAAGGTAAATATAGAGTGACAAACTCTGAAGGCAGCTTAGTTAAACCAAATTTAATTAAACATATCAAATTGTCATTAAAGACTCCTCAACATAAAGAAGTATATTACATGTCCCTGCTACAACTCTTCAAACCATGGAGAAAAGAAGAACAATTACTAGATAACTATGACTCATATGAGGATGCTTTCAAAGCAAATGAAAGCACTATAACTGATGTAAACTTTACACAGTACAAAACAATGTTGCACAATGAACAGCAACACGAAGAAGAACTCCAAGCCCAACTAGATAAGGACACTCCTGACAGTAGTCAACCTTCTGTAACAGGAAGCCAAGAACCACTGGGAGAACCACTAATAATAAATGAGGCAGAATAAGCTATGATAGAAGTAGAAAACACCATGTGTCAGTATGAAGATAAGGAAGACTTAACTATTCTACAATCAAATCTAAACAATGAGCAAAGTAGCATTTTTCAAGAAGTAACAAAACAAATTGCACATGGTATAAAACATGAAAATAAAGAATGTTCCTGCCATAATTATAAACCTATACTACTGAACATCAGTGGTGAAGCTGGTTCTGGCAAAACTTTCCTAATCAAAATCATTAGTAAGTTCCTTCAACAATTGACAAACAACAAACTGTCAGCTGTTGTCACTGCCCCCACAGGTTTAGCTGCCTACAACATAGGTGGTGTTACATTCCACCGATTACTACTATTACCAGTAGAACACAAGAAAAAATTAGACTATTACAAACTTTCTGCAGAAGCTGCAATGGAATTACGCAGAGTATTGAAACAAATGAAAATGCTACTAACAGATGAAGTGAGCATGGTCTCCAACCTGATGTTAGCTTTGATTCACCTCAGATTACAAGAAGTACTCAAAACAGACTCTGAAGAGCTCTTTGAAGAAAAACACATTATTTTTTTTGGAGACCTGCTTCAATTAACACCAGTAAAAGGTGAGCCTATTTTTAAAACATTAGGACACAAACTCTGCCGTAAAACTGTTGGCAGCATTGGAAATGTCAACCTTTGGCAGCATTTCCAATAAAGAGAATTAACAGAAAACATGCGGCAATCTGCAGATCTCACTTATGCCAACATTTTAAAAAGTATCAGAGTTGGTATACTTTCGAAAGAAGCAGAAGCAATATTGAAAACCCGGCACATTAATGCACTTTATGACGATAATGCATGTGCTACAGATGTTATGGAACAATTAGCCCACAAAAATGTCAATTGTATGGCCTTAATGCCAACTCTTGCAAGCTGTTTCAAATTCAATGAAATCATGCTAAGTAAAGAAATGCAACCAATCATGGAAATTAGCGCCACAGACAAACTAGATGTACATGGTATGACACTACCCATGTGCGACCAAGCCACAACAAGACTAAATAGTTTAGAAAAATCAATCTCAAACACAGCAGGCTTAGAAAAGATATTAAAATTATCCTTAAATTGCAGAGTAATGCTTAAAAGTAACCTTGACGTGGACCAAGGACTAGTTAATGGAGCACTGGGTACAGTTGTTGGCTTTCAAACATACCCACGCAACAACAAAATTCAGTTTGTCAATATACTCTTTGACAAACTTTCAGAAGTAAAAAGGATAGGACGCTCAACAGCTAGATTCCTTCTCTTCAAAGATATGTATGTACACAGAGAACAATTTTCCCTAACTCTTGCATACGCAGTCACGATTCATAAATCACAAGGTCTTACCCTAGACAAAGCTATAGATAGATATTGGTAACACAGTCTTTAAAGAAGGCATGAGCTATGTAGCACTATCACGCTTACGTACACTTGACGGTCTATTTCTAATCAACTTTGATGCAAGTAAAATAAATGCTGATATTCCTTGCATTTTAGGATACAATAGACTTCGCTCACTATACACCCCCCACCTAAACACATATTTTGTTCCACATCATAAAAGAAAAATAAATCAAACAGAAATGCAACAGGATGTCACTGCAAATCCTCCAAAGAGAGTAAAAGAAACTAATACTTCATCAAGTACCACAAGAAAAAAAGAATCAATTAGGGAAAGTAAACCAGGTACTTCTTTAAAGAAGGATGACACACTCCAAAAAAAGCAGTTAGATACAGAACTACCTGGACCATTTAAATTCTCAAATATAGTTGGTGTAAGTTGCTACGCAAATGTAGCAATGAATATTCTATTTCAATTACCACCAATTGTTGACAACATTTACTTACACAGTACAGACCCATTGTGTTTGCAAATGTTAGTACTTCACAGAAATGCAGCTAACAATCCTGACAACACGTTTAGTGTTTATGGAATAAGACAACAATTTGACTACTGTGCTGGAATGGTGAAATTCACTATAAACTCACAGGAAGATCCACAAGAATTTCTAATGTACTTACTACAAGTACTGGAAAACAAAAACATACCTATAATTGAAATCTTTCAGATTTCATACATGTGCAAACATACATGCACTCTCTGCAACAATGTGACACAAGAAGAAATCCCCAATGAACGCTTCATATACATATCAATACCAAATTGTGAATCCATTCCATTTCAGCGACTTGTACAAAATGCAAACCATGGTAGATTATGCTCTACCTGCAATTCAGATAATCGCTCCACGTTAGTGATACAAACACATACTAAATACATAATACTAATGCTTCTACATTACAATGCAGATGGTACCAAAAACAACTGCAAGCTGACTGGATTCACACAGGGTCAAATATCACTTGGTAAGAAAACCGTCACAACAATAGGTATAATCTACCACGCAGGAGCCACAACCAATTCAGGGCACTACACTGTATATATAAAAAAGAAATGTGGATGGTTTGAATGTAATGATAGTACCATTACTCTAAAGCAGAGATTACCAGGAAATCTTACAAACGCTTATTTGATGTTCTTAAAACCAAAATTTGATAACTAAACTGTATTTAAACCCTAAATAAACTTGTGTTAAAAAATATAAACTGTTAGAATACTCCAAAAGCTATCTAACTGCTCAAAGATTCTACAACAACTAATCAGATAAATGAATACCACTAAATTAGACCAAAAAAATACACAGACAGAATTACGCCAATTGGTATCTAACTGTCCCAAAATTTAACAATATCCAAATAGATAAATCAATACCACTAAAATATATCAAAAAAATAGACAGTTAGAATACGCCAATTGGTTACTGCTCCAAAACAATACAACAAGCCAAAGTATAAAGCATTAGCCAGAAACAACAAGTGAACACTGAAAACAAACAAACAAATAAACTGTAGCATAACAGAAAAAGGTTTTTTTTTAATCCAACATGGATTTTTTTTTCTCCCACAGACCCAATGATTTTAGCAACAAATACAGAAACTGAGCAAATTGCACAGTACTCTGATTTGTAATATACTAAATATGAGGGTCCAAAAAAAAGAAAAATATATTGAATATACAATGTAATAAATCATTACAAAATACTAATACTAACATGCTATTTTCTTTTATCACAGAAATTAACAAGAAATACATGTACTCTGGTTACTAGACCAAACAGTAAGTATACAATAATAAGGAGAACCATAGCAGCATATCACATCCATAGTATCTATTACCTTTGTTCCTTATACATTTGTTTTTCACCCAAAGTTATAAGCAAATATGAATGTGATATGCTGCTGTGGTTGTTGCCAGGGCATAGAGTCTTGGGCAGCATATCACATCCATAGACTCAAACATTTCAACTATGGTCTATGGAAACTTTTAATGTCCGCGGACATTATGAGTGTTCTTAGAACACTTTCAACTTGCCAGCGAACAATACGGACAGCGTTTTCAGGACACCCCCTACGAACATTCCAGAACAACGCGATAGTTCTTAGAACACTTTCAACTTGACAACGAACAATACGGACAGTGTCCTCAGGACACCCCCATTTTGTTTATTTGCGAACATTTCAGGACACTGCGAGTGTTCTTAGAACACATTCAACTTGCCAGCGAACAATATGGACTACGCCTTCAGGACACCCTCTACGAACATTCCAGGACACCGGGAGTGTTCTTAGAAACGTCTTCAGAACACCCCCATTTTGTTTATTTGCGAACATTTCAGGACACCGCGAGTGTTCTTAGAACACATTCAACTTGACAGAGAACAATACGGACAGCGTCCTCAGGACACTCCCTACGAACATTCCCCGGGCACCGCAAGTGTTCTTAGAAGCGTCTTCAGAACACCACCATCTTGTTTATTTGTGAACATTTCAGGACACCGCAAGTGTTCTTAGAACACATTCAACTTGACAGGGAACAATACGGACTACGCCTTCAGGACACCCCCTACGAACATTCCAGGACACCGGGAGTGTTCTTAGAAACGTCTTCAGAACACCCCCATTTTGTTTATTTGCGAACATTTCCACATGTATGAAATCTGGAAGATTTCATTTATAGGTATGTTTTTGTTTTCCAGTACTAATAGTAAGTACATTAGAAATTCTTGTGGATCTTCCTGTGAGTTTATAGTGAATTTCACCATTCCAGCACAGTAGTCCAATTGTCGTTTTATTCCAAAAACACTATATGTGTTGTCAGGATTGTTTGCTGCATTTCTGTGAAGTACTAACATTTGCAAACACAAAGGGTCTGTACTGTGTAAGTAAATGTTGTCAACAATTGGTGGTATTTGAAATAGAATATTCATTGCTACATTTGCATAGCAACTTACACCAACTATATTTGAGAATTTAAATGGTCCAGGTAGTTCTGTATCTAACTGCTTTTTTTGGAGTATGTCTTCCTTCTTTAAAGAAGTACCTGGTTTACTTTCTCTAATTGATTCTTTTTTGTTTGTGGTACTTAATGAAGTATTAGTTTCTTTTACTCTCTTTGGAGGATTTGCAGTGACGTCCTGTTGCATTTCTGTTTGATTTAGTTTTCTTTTACAACGTTTTAGTTTTTGTGGAACATAATATGTGTTTAGATGGGGAGTGTATAGTGAGCGAAGTCTATTATATTCTAAAATGCAAGGAATATCAGCGTTTACTTTACTTGCATCAAAGTTGATTAGAAATAGACTGTCAAGTGTACGTAAGCGTGATAGTGCTATGTAGCTCATGCCTTCTTTAAAGACTGTGTTACCAATATCTATCATTGCTTTGTCTAGGGTAAGACCTTGTGATTTATGAATCGTGACTGCGTATGCAAGAGTTAGATAAAATTGTTCTCTGCGTACATACATATCTTTGAAGAGAAGGAATCTAGCTGTTGAGCGTCCTATCCGTTTTACTTCTGAAAGTTTGTCAAAGAGTATATTGACAAACTGAATTTTGTTGTCACGTGGGTATGTTTGAAAGCCAACAAATGTACCCAGTGCTCCATTAACTGGTCCTTGGTCCACGTCAAGGTTACGTTTAAGCATTACTCTGCAATTTAAGGATAATTTTAACATCTTTTCTAAGCCTGCTGTGTTTGAGATTGATTTTTCTAAATTATTTAGTCTTATTGTGGCTTGGTCACACATGGGTAGTGTCATACCATGTACATCTAGTTTGTCTGTGGCGCTAATTTCCATTATTGGTTGCATTTCTTTACTTAACATTATTTCATTGAATTTGAGACAGCTTGCAAGAGTTGGCATTAAGGCCATACAATTGACATTTTTGTGGGCTAATTGGTCCATAACATCTGTAGCACATGCATTATCGCCATAAAGTGCATTATTTCGTGCCGGGTTTTCAATGTTGCTTCTGCTTCTTTAGAAAGTATACCAACTCTCAAACTTTTTAAAATGTTGGCATAAGTTAGATCTGCAGATTGGCACATGTTTTCTGTTAATTCTATGTATTGGAAATGTTGCCAAAGGTTGACATTTCCAATGCTGCAAACAGTTTTACGGCAAAGTTTGTGCCCTAATGTTTTAAAAATAGGTTCACCTTTTACTGGTGTTAATTGAAGCAGATCTCCAAAAACAATAATGTGTTTTCCTGCAAAGAGCTCTTCATAGTCTGTTTTGAGTACTTCTTGTAAACTGAGGTGAATCAAAGCTAACATCAGGTTGGAGACCATGCTCACTTCATCTATTAGTAGCATTTTAATTTGTTTCAATACTCTGCGTAATTTCATTGCAGCTTCTGCAGTAAGTTTGTTCTGGTGTTCTACTGGTAATAGTAGTAATCGGTGTAATGTAACACCACCTATGTTGTAGGCAGCTAAACCTGTGGGGGCAGTGACAACAGCTGACAGTTTGTTGTTTGTCAATTGTTGAAGGAACTTACTAATGATTTTGATTAGGAATGTTTTGCCAGAACCAGCTTCACCACTGACGTACAGTAGTATAGGTTTATAATTATGGCAGGAACATTCTTTATTTTCATGTTTTACACCATGTGCAATTTGTTTTGTTACTTCTTGAAAAAAGCTACTTTGCTCATTGTTTAGTTTTGATTGTAGTATAGTTAAGTCTTTCTTATCTTCATACTGACACATGGTGTTTTCTACTTCTATCATAGCTAATTCTGCCTCATTTGTTATTAGTGGTTCTCCCAGTGGTTCTTGGCTTCCTGTTACAGAAGGTTGACTACTGTCAGGAGTAGCCTTATCTAGTTGGCCTTGGAGTTCTTCTTCATGTTTCTGTTCATTGTGCAACATTGTTTTGTACTGTGTAAAGTTTACATCAGTTATAGAGCTTTCATTTGCTTTGAAAGCATCCTCATATGAGTCATAGTTATCTAGTAATTGTTCTTCTTTTCTCCATGGTTTGAAGAGTTGTAGCAGGGACATGTAATATACTTCTTTATGTTGAGGAGTCTTCAATGACAATTTGATATGCTTAATTAAATTTGGTTTAGTGAGTTTAACTAAGCTGCCTTCACAGTCTGTCACTCTATATTTACCTTTTTTTTCATCAGGTTTCATATTATTTTTGTATGTGTAGTTTTGGGCTATTTGGTATAGACACATGTTTTCCAAATTATTACTTCTGTTTGGGTAGTATGTGTCCAATAAATTGTTTTTTAAAATGTCTTGGCTGTTGGGATCATGTTTGGCTATTGTTTCTATATCTTCATATGATTTTAGAACTCTTTTTCTAGATTTAGCTGGACCAAGACTTAGCCATACTATATTTTCAGATTTACCATACAATGAAGTACCAGTTAAACGATCAGCTGCTTCATAAGATCCACATTCTCTATGGGTGAGCATTTTTATGCCCAAGCTGTATAATTTCTGAGATACTGTTTTATCTGATGACAGGTCATTTCAGAGGTCTTGGAGCTCTGTCTTTTCTGCTTTAGTTGAGTATGCTGTGACATATTGTGCAACTGCAGTAGAATTGTCTGCAATGTACTGCACATCTATGTTTGCATTTCATAAGTGGGCAATGATTGCATTATAATCATTTATATATTTGTCTTCTTCTTTTCTTTTTATGTAATGTGTATTTTTAGGTGACTTAACTTTAACACTATGTCTAACTGAAGACATGAGGTTGCTTACTTGACCTGTATTTGTAACTGGTCTAGGGAAACCAAATCGGCATTTGGTGTAGTATTTGCCTTTGTTTTTGTATTTGCAACGACAATATTTTCCACATTTGTGTTTTTGAAATTGTAAAATTTGTGCATGAAGATCACTATTTGTGGCTTCTGATGGAATTTCACAAGTGACATATTTTTCAATAAACTGTAAAACAGTGGCATCACTGTCTTGACCAAATTTAGGAGCATCTTTAATCCATAAAAGCATGTGGATATGTGGTGCTCCTCTGGCTTGGTATTCTTTTCTCTAAAAGAAGTGTTGCACTTCTCCAAGGGGAGGAACAGTTTTATTACAAATAAAATGTAGCATAGCAATGAAGCAATGGTGAAAATATCTTGAAACATTAACAGGATCCAAAGAACAAAGTTCTCCAGGTGTTAGAATATCTATGTTTGTTTTGTCTTTATTTGATATGCGTAGGAAATCATGTAAATCTTCCCATGCATATTCTTCACAACTTAATGTAACAAACCAAGTGGGTGGGCCAAGGTTTCTGATCATACAACGTACATCTCCATGACGTCGAAACCAGTACTCTTTAGTACCACGCATATTTGCTAATAGATTTGTAATATTTGATTGTAAAACCTCATCCTTTTGTTGCACTTTCTCTAATAATTGTGTAGCTGTCATATTTTGAAAGTGTGATCCTGATTTTAATATGTGTGCAACTCCGTAACATAAAGTTGCTAGTTCACTTTCAAAGAGTAGGTGGAATATGTATTCCACATTTTGTCTAAATCTGTGATCTTCAGAATACATCCGTAATGAGCGGTATTCTGAAGCTGATATTTGAATAGGTCTATCATCATACCTTCCTCCTTTGCCAGTAGGAAAGAGTAGAGGAAAAGCACTTGCTTCTATACTTTTTTCCCATATACTGATTGGCGATCCTTTTGTTTGACGCATTTAGTAAGTTTCCAGTAAATCTTGTACGGCATCATTAGAGTGCAAAGGATGAATTGTATAATGGTCTAAAGTATTTGATATTGTAGCAGGATCTAGAAGCTCAAATTGACCAGCTTCTTGTGTTTCTTGAATTATTTCAGTTTTATCTTTCAAGTTTTCTTCAATATTAATTTCTTTGTAATATTCATTATTCTCTTTAAGATATTGGAAGGCTTTTCTAACTTTATATAAATCTACCAGCTGTTGCCATATTTTTTTGTCTTTTGTAGGTACTCCATTTACTAATATAATTAAAGATTGCTGCATTGGACGTTGCACTCCTAGAGTATGCACATTTCCTTTTAGATTTAATGGTAAATAAACTACTTTTCCACAAATGCCTTTTACCAATTCAGAGGGAGGTAATTTTACTGTTTTTGGTTGAAGGCGTATTATTGCTTGAAATGGGTGTACTGTTTGAATTATGATGCTCTCATATAAATTAAGTTGTTGTAGAGGTTTTGGTACTGGGTATAATTCCAAATTATTTGTGATAGAACGTGAAGGAGTTTGGTTGTTGTCAAGTTTTGTAGTGCAATAACTGCAAAGTATTATGGGCTCAGTTATTTCATATTTGTTTTCTGCTACAAGGTAGAGAGCTAATTCAAACCATTTAGAATCTTCATTGTCTTCTATTTTGTATGATAGGTCCACAGTTTTTGTGTTACTTTTATAAAAAATTCCACTGCAACATACACATACATGGTTTGGTACTTCAGCTGATGTACTTTTAAATTTTAGTATTTCTTTTTTGTATGTGTTTAGCAAAAGGTTGCCATGTGTAGAATTGTTGCTTAATTGGTTTAAAGCTATTTCATTCTGTAAATGGCTTTCACTTCCAAAATATTTTTTTCTGGATATAGTGAATTTCTTCAAGTTGGTCTTTTGCTGTACCATGTAGAAGGATGTTATTTAACTTTGCTAGTGCTAAAGCAGGACTTTTAGCATAGTACAGTTTATAGACTAGATTTCTTATAGTTGAATGATGTGTTGTAGGTCCTGTAATGCAGGCCAATGAATGTCCTTGTAGTCCTGTGTACTTGCGCACTGGACAAGTATCTATATTTTGCAGTAATTTAACTTTGATTTTGTCTTTGCTTTTTACATATTTATTGAGATTTGAAACATTGTTTGGGAATGTTACACATTGACGTGCATGGCCATTTGTACACTAGACGTTCTGATTCAGTTGAATGGAGGGGTAATTCTAAGTTTTCAGGGCATATTTTTGTAAGGAGTACTTCTTTTTCCATTATGGTATTATTCACTTTTTCATAACCTCGACCACTGCAATTTATGGCAATTGTATTTGTTTGCTTTTGTTTGTACGCTTCTTCATTAAAATATGGTTCTGTGCTCGTAGTGTGATTCCATTCATCTCCGCAGATACTTAAGAAGTTCTTTCTGTTGACATTTCGCTTATTGAGAAGTCTTTTTTGTAATTTAGTTATTAGTTTTGTTAGTGGTTTCATTTTGTTTAACAGTAAAATAAATACATTTCTTTTGAGAAGAATTGCACTGTCTATCAATGCTTCTAAGATTAATTTCCTACGATAGGTTTTAAGCTTTGAACCTGATTTCTCTCCTGTTTTTATAAGATTTTGAAGGACTTTGTGACGGTATATTTTGGCTAAAATACTTTTCTTGGTATGCTTACTTTGCACTATATTAAAATTTGAAGAAGTAGTTTTATCTGTACTGATAGCTGATTTTCTGTTAATTGTTTTTTGGTTTGTTTTACATTTTGATAGAGGAAGCGAAGTTGTTGTACTTGAAACTTCTTGTGTTTCACTAAATGATTGTATTAGCTATTTTGTTTCAACTTTTTTTTACAAATTCTGCTAGAGATGAATGCTTATGTTGGACACCTTTATTTTCATTTGCTCTACTTTTGCGTTGCTTTCTACGGACGTGACTTTTGGTAGGCATTCTTTAGGGTCTGTTGAAAAAAATAAAGAAGATATGGGTTGGCGTGTTCTGGAATGTATGTGTGCTGTGTGCATGAGTGTTTGAGTAAGATGATAAAGATGTATGTAATGGTGTGTGATTGTGTATTGGGAACTAAAACTAGTAGGGATAGGTATTCTTGAATTTATGTGTTACTAAACTGGGGTTCAGATGACAAAAAAAAAGTAAGCTAGTGGTGTGGAAAAGTACAAATAGTAAATCTAATGTATACAATTAAAACAGTTGTTTGTTCTATAATATGAAAATTGTAGTGGTTCAGTTGGGTAATTTGTGTGTCCAAAAATAGAAATTTGTGGGCCATTCTGGCTGTAAATCGCTGTTTAAGACATTGAAATTTTTGGACAAAATGGTACAAAATCTCTATTTTTAGAAACCAAAATAGCTCGTATTAATGTTATAGTATATTTGATTATTAATACAAATATTATGGTGATATTTTACTTACTTTTTTTAAAATTAACAGGTAACTTCTTAGTTTTTCTTTCTTCTTCGAATTCGGCTGCTTCTTTTCAGGAAACTGGTCTTCACTGCAATTGTAAAAGCTTCAAATTAGTAACTTTGCTTGTATATAGCACTGTTTTAAATTTAGATATTGATTGTTTTAATTGAAATCCCCAGTGCCTTCTGTAAAACCATTAAACTAATTTATTTACATAAGATACATTGCATCAGTTCAGTACATATGATATGTTCTTAATGAACAAATTGTATTGAATGACTAACTGTAGCAAAAAAAAATATCTTTACTATATCTTGTGAAATTTATAATATATTAGTGAATACCACTATTTCTGTAAGTAAACTGTTCTAGGTAATAGCGCCTCAATGTCATGTCTAATTTAAAGTAATTAAGTAAATAAATAAATAAAAACAAAAAATATGAAATTGTATAAGTATTTTTATAAAGGTTTAAACATAGATTGTGATTGCATGCAATTTTGTTTGAATATATGTAGTCTATATATTTCATTTAAAAAATGTTAGTTTAACAGGATTTGAGTGTGTGTGTATAAAGAAAGTAAATAGTATAAAGGTTTATAAGTGATAGTTGATTTTAGGAAATTGAAAAAAGTACAGTACATTCATTTTACAGATTTTACAAGGTAAAAGTCTGTTTGAAAATGTGTTCATTTACTATACAGAAAATATGCATACCTGAAGTTTGTGTTCATGCATATGGATATGCATGGAGCTGCAAGTAGAAATCTTGAAGACTTGTACAGTATTTCTGGTAGATGGTGCTTGCCAATGATATGACACTTGTACTCAGAGAGATTCAGAGTACATTTGCAGTGCTGATCTATGATGATGCAGTTAGATGTAGAGGTCTTGAATGTGATTGGTGCATGGTCATGTGATTTTTGAGGCACATCCAATGAGGGAATGGCAGAGAGAGTGTAGTGGAAATGGTAGAAGGGCTGTTCATGTTACGATATGTCCACGGACATGGCGGTAGTTCGCGGACATCGGGAGTTACATCCAGGGATTTTTGGGTTCAGAAGTCATGCAAATGAGAATAAGCACTGAAAGGGATTGGTCAGGAAAGTTTGGTGGGTGTGTTGTGCCAGGAGAGATTTTCTCAGATACTCTTTTTGTTGAGAGAACACAAGATAGCTATGGCTGTGTGTTTCAGAAAACAGATTGTTTGGATTTTAGGAGATTCGTGGATACATTGGTTGAAGGTGCATGCAGAAAGCTGTGGAGTAGCTGTAGATCTTGGATTCCCACATGTGGAAGTACACTGGCATGGAGTACGTGGAATGAAGTGGTTGGAATTGCTACCTCTCTGTGCTACTTTGGAGACAGAGCAACATCCAAACATAATTGTAATTCATTGTGGAGGGAACAGTTTAGGACATGTGAATGGAATTTTTTTGCAATTTGCTATGAAAGAAGGACTTAGGAAGGTTATCGACATGTTTCCTAATTCTCAAGTGATATTTTCACGGATTGCGCAGAGACAAATGTGGCTTCGTTCTTCTTCATTTGGTCCACAAATGGAAAAAGTAAGGCGCAATGTTAATAAGGCTGTTTGTGCCTTTCTAAGAGATTTTGGCATGTCTTCTTTTCACAATGAAAATATTATGTTTTGTAGTACATACATTTTTCGCAGAGATGGAGTCCATCTTACTTATGCTGGCAATCAGATTTCCTCAGAAATGTACAAAATGCATTGTGACCTTTTTTGGAATTACAACAACGATTTTGAAGTAGATGTTAAGCATTTACAATTTTTGACTTACAAACACCACCCAAAGGCTCTTTTCAGAGCCACCACTTCTTTCCAGAGAAAATTACAATGTTTGTGATGGAGTAGCAACCCAATTTTTTTAATATTCGCGAACTGTCCGCGGACTTCTAAAAAATACAAAGAGCCCTGCTTCATTTATTTTCACTTCTATTTTTTAACTGGGAAAGGCGGCTCTGAAAAGAGCCTTTTTTTTTTTTATTTTTGTAATTTTGTATTTTTTTTGGTTTTTAAGACATGACACACTAGGAGAGGAGGGTAAAGGAGGGTAAAGAGGGGGACACCAACCACAGGGATAAGAAAGGGCGAGCTGAGAGAGGAAGATGTAGAGTGGGTTTTATTTGGGTAGTGAGCAGGTCTTCTCGTGCTGTGAGACGATAGTCTCAAAAGCACTCGAAGTCGCTCCCCCCTGCAGAGTACTGTGTCACAGTACATACATACAACTGTGACCCTCGAAAGGTAAGGGTCATCAGCATTCTGTATGGCCTGTGAGGCAGCTTGAGGAAGACGCTGTCCCACAGAGCTGGTCCTTGTGGGGACAGGATCAGAAACAGAGGATGAAGTAGAGGAAATCAACCTGCTACGTTCTTCGCAAGGTACAACCCTGCGAATAGCCCCAGAGTGAAATGACCTCAGGTGTCGCTTCATAGTAGTGGTCCCAAAGCTGTACTTACCGTGCTTCCCGCGACTGATTATCATTTTGCACTCATTGCAGGTAACACGGTTGGCACGAGCCTTAGGAACATTACCATGAATGGTAAATAACCGCCACACCCAAGACTCACGCCTAGTGCGGGTAGTAGGGTTTTCCTCTACCTCATTCTCATCATCCTCTTCTTCCTCCTCCGCATCCTCACTCCTGTTCCCCTCTTCAGGCCCTTGGGGAGGTGGTGGTGGTGGAGGGGGTGGGGGTGGTGCTGAAGCAGGTGCAGCACCAAGTGGCAGTTCAGCAGCCAAGGATGCCATCTCGATGATGGTGTAGTCTGCAGGTGGCAGCAAAAATCACTGTGTTCTGAAGAATAGGCAGAATCACAATGGGAATAAGCTCTTGGGCGTCGTCTTTTATAGGGATGCTTGTGCGCGGTTCGTGGACATGCGCACTGTCCGTGGACAGATCGAACACAAAAAAAGGATCGGAAAGTTTCAAAAGGTATACAGAAACTCAAGGTTGCAATGTGGGACTTGTGCCATGGTGAGATTTTATTGAAAAATATTATGGATTAACTGAAAATGTACTTTTAAATTGTTCGGGGACACGAACAGTGTCCGCATTTCAGGACACACGATGAGCGTGGGCGCGGTCATATGATCCATTCGTGAACTAGTCCGCAAAGGAAGCGCCTGTCCGCAGGACACCAAGTGCATGGAGATTGGTTAGCGCATGCGCATTGATGTCCTACGGACACTGTTCGGGTTCTGAAGTAATTAAAAGTGCGTCACACGTGAAACAAACATTTCAGGACACCGCGTGTGTTCTTAGAACAATTTAAACTTGGTAGCGAACAGTAAGGACAGATATAGTGTTCTTCAGGACACATGTAATTTAGTTTATGTACGAACATTTCAGGACACCAATTGTGTTCTTAGAACAGTTTCAATTGTGTAGCGAACACTACAAACAGGTATAGTGTTCTTCAGGACACCTTCATTTTCGTTTACGTACGAACATTTCAGGACACCAATAGCGTTCCTAGAACAGTTTGAAGTTGCTAGCGAACAGTACCGGACAGGTATAGTCTTCTTTAGGTTTTGAAATATTGTGACAGTTTATATTTTTTTACTACAAGTGTACTTAAGGTTTAAGTACAGTTCAGTTATCAAATTTTGGTTTTAAGAACATTAAATACGCGTTTGTAAGATTAGCTGGTAATCTCTGCTTTAGAGTAACGGTACTATCATTACATTCAAACCATCCACATTTTTTTTTTATATATGCAGTGTAGTGCCCTGAGTTGGTTGTGGCTCCTGCGTGGTAGATTATACCTATTGTTGTGAAGGTTTTCCTACCAAGTGAAATTTGACCATGTGTGAATCCAGTCAGCTTGCAGTTGTTTTTCGTACCATCTGCATTGTAACGTAGAAGCATTAGTATTACGTATTTACTATGTGTTTGTATTAGTAACGTGGAGCGATTATCCGAATTGCAGGTAGAACATAATCTACCGTGGTTTGCATTTTGTACAAGTTGCTGAAATGGAACGGATTCACAATTAGATATTGATATATAGACAAAGCGCTCGTTGGGGATTTGTTCTTGTGTCACATTGTTGCAGAGAGTGCATGTATGTTTCCACATGTATGAAATCTGCAAGATTTCATTTATAGGTATGTTTTTGTTTTCCAGTACTAATAGTAAGTACATTAGAAATTCTTGTGGATCTTCCTGTGAGTTTATAGTGAATTTCACCATTTCAGCACAGTAGTCCAATTGTCGTCTTATTCCAAAAACACTATACGTGTTGTCAGGATTGTTTGCTGCATTTCTGTGAAGTACTAACATTTGCAAACACAATGGGTCTGTACTGTGTAAGTAAATGTTGTCAACAATTGGTAGTAATTGAAATAGAATATTCATTGCTACATTTGCGTAGCAACTTACACCAACTATATTTGAGAATTTAAATGGTCCAGGTAGTTCTGTATCTAACTGCTTTTTTTGGAGTTTGTCTTCCTTCTTTAAAGAAGTACCTGGTTTACTTTCCCTAATTGATTCTTTTTTGCTTGTGGTACTTGATGAAGTTTTAGTTTCTTTTTGAGTTCTTTGGAGGATTTGCATTGACATCCTGTTGCATTTCTGTTTGATTTAGTTTTCTTTTAGAAAATGTTCCTTTTTGTGGAACAGGATATGTTTGTAGATGGGGGGTGTATAGTGAACAAAGTCTATTGTATTCTAAAATGCAAGGAATATCAGCGTTTACTTTACTTGCATCAAAGTTTATTAGAAATAGACCGTCAATTGTACGTAGGTGTGACAGTGCTACGTAGCTCATGCCTTCTTTAAAGACTGTGTTAGCAATGTCTATCATTGCTTTGTCTAGAGTAAGACCTTGTGATTTATGAATGGTGACTGCATATGCAAGAGTTAGAGAAAATTGATCTCTGCGTACATACATGTCTTTGAAGAGAAGGAATCGAGCTGTTCAGCGTCCTATTCTTTTTACTTCTGAAAGTTTGTCAAAGAGAATATTGACAAACTGAATTTTGTTGTCACGTGGGTATGTTTGAAAGCCAACAACTGTACCCAGTGCTCCATTAACTAGTCCTTGGTCCACGTCAAGGTTACGTCTAAGCATTACTCTGCAATTTAAGGATAATTTTAATATCTTTTCCAAGCCTGCTGTGTTTGAGATTGATTTTTCTAAACTATTTAGTCTTGCTGTGGCTTGGTCACACATGGGTAGTGTCATTCCATGTACATCTAGTTTGTCTGTGGCGCTAATTTCCATAATTGGTTGCATTTCTTTGCTTAACATTATTTCATTGAATTTGAAACAGCTTGCAAGAGTTGGCATTAAGGCCATACAATTGACATTTTTGTGAGCTAATTGTTCCATAACATCTGTAGCACATGCATTATCACCATAAAGTGCATGAATGTCACGGGTTTTCAATATTGCTTCTGCTTCTCTAGAAAGTATACCAACTCTGATACTTTTTAAGATGTTGGCATAAGTGAGATCTGCAGATTGTCACATTTTTTCTGTTAATTCTCTGTATTGGAAATGTTGCCAAAGGTTGACATTTCCAATGCTGCCAACAGTTTTACGGCAGAGTTTGTGTCCTAATGTTTTAAAAATAGGCTCACCTTTTACAGTTGTCAATTGAAGAAGATCTCCGAAAACAATGATGTGTTTTCCTGCAAATAGCTCTTCATAGTTTGTTGTGAGTACTTCTTGTAATCTGAGGTGAATCAAAGCCAACATTAGGTTGCACACCATGCGCAATTCATCTATTAGTAGCATTTTCATTTGTTTCAATACTCTGCGTACTTCCATTGCAGCTTCTGCAGAAAGTTTGTAATAATCTATCTTGTTTTGGTGTTCTACTGGCAGGAGTAGTAATCGGTGTAAAGTGACACCACCTATGTTGTAGGTAGCTAAACCTGTGGGGGCAGTGACAACAGATGACAGTTTGTTGTTTGTCAATTGTTGAAGGAACTTACTGATGATTTTGATTAGGAATGTTTTTCCAGAACCAGCTTCACCACTGACATACAATAGTATAGGTTTGTAATTTTGTCAGGTGCATTCTTTGTTTTCATGCTGCACGCCATGTGCAATTTCTATTGTTATTTCTTGAAAAATGCTATGTTGCTCTTTGTTTAGTTTTGATTGTAGTGTTGTTAAGTCTTCTTTATCTTCATAGTGACACATGGTGTTTTCTACTTCTATCATAGCTAATTCTGCCTCATTTGTTATTAGTGGTTCTCCCAGTGGTTCTTGGCTTCCTGTGACAGAAAGTTGACTACTGTCAGGAGTGTCCTTATCTAGTTGGGCCTGGAGTTCTTCTTCGTATTGTTGTTCATTGTGCAGCATTGTTTTGTACTGTGCAAAGTTTACATCAGTTATACTGCTTTCATTGGCTTTGAAAGAGTCTTGATATAAGTCATAGGTATCTAGTATTTCTTCTTCTTTTCTCCGTGGTTTGAAGAGTTGTAGCAGGGACATGTAATATATTTCCTTATGTTGAGGAGTCTTTAATGACAATTTGATATGATTAATTAAATTTGGTTTGGTAAGTTTTACTAAGCTGCCATCACAGTTTGCCACTTTGTATTTACGGTTTTGCTCATCAGGTTTTATATTATTTTTGTATGTGTAGTTTTGGGCTATGTGGTATAGACACATGGTTTCCAAAGTGGTACTCCTGTTTGGGTAGTATGTGTCCAATAAATAGTTTTTTAAAATGTCTTGGCTGTTGGGATCATGTTTGGCTATTGTTTCTATATCTTCGTATGATTTTAGAACTCTTTTTCTAGATTTAGCTGGACCAAGACTTAGCCATACTATATTTGCAGATGTACCATACAATGCAGTACCAGTTTATCGATCAGCTGCTTCGTAGGATCCACATTCTCTATGGGACAGCATTTTTATGCCCAAGCTGTATAATTTCTGAGACACTGTTTTATCTGATGACAGGTCATTCCAGAGGTCTTGGAGCTCTGTCTTTTCTGATTTGGTTAAGTATGCTGTGACATATCATGCAACTGCAGTAGAATTGTCTGCAATGTACTGCACATCTATGTTTGCATTCCACAAGTGGGCAATGATTGCATTGTAATCATTGATATATTTTTCTTCTTCTTTTCTTTTTATGCAATATGTATTTTTAGGTGACTTACCTTTAACACTATGTCTAACTGAAGACATGAGGTTGTTCACTTGACCTGTATTTGTAACTGGTCTAGGTAACCAAATCGCCATTTGGTGTAGTATTTCCCTTTGTTTTTGTATTTGCGACGACAATATTTGCCACATTTGTGTCTTTGGAATTGTAAGATTTTTGCATGAAGATCACTATTTGTGGATTCTGATGGAATTTCACAAGTGACATATTTTTCAATAAACTGTAAAACAGCGGCATCACTGTCTTGACCAAATTTAGGAGCATCTTTAATCCATAAAAGCATCTGGACATGTGGCGCTCCTCTGGCTTGGTATTCTTTTCACCAAAAGAAGTGTTGCACTTCTCCAAGGGGAGGAACAGTTTTATTACAAATAAAATGTAGCATAGCAATGAAGCGATAGTGAAAATATCTAGAAACATTAACAGGATCCTGAGAACAAAGTTCTCCAGGTGTTAGTATATCTATGTTTGTTTTGTTTTCGTTTGATATGCGTAGGAAAGCATGTAAATCTTCACATGCATATTCTGCGCAACTTAATGTAACAAACCAAGTGGGTGGGCCAAGGTTTCTGATCATACAACGTACATGTCCATGGCGTCGAAACCAGTACTCTTTAGTACCTCGCATATTTGCTAATATATTTGTAAGATTTGTCTGTAAAACCTCATCTTTTTGTTGAACTTTTTGTAATAATTGTGTGGCTGTCATATTTTGAAAGTGTTATCCTGATTTTAATATGTGTGCAACTCCGTAACATAAAGTTGCTAGTTCACTTTCAAAGAGTAGGTGGAATATGTATTCCACATTTTGTCGAAATCTGGGATCTTCAGAATACATTCGTAATGAGCGATATTCTGATGCTGCTATTTGAACAGGTCTATCATCATATCTTCCTCCTTTGCCAGTAGGAAAGAGTAGAGGAAAAGCACGTGCTTCCATACTTTTTTCCCATATGCTGATTGGTGATCCTTTTGTTTGACGCATTTGCTACTTTTCCAGTGCATCTTCTATGGTGTTACTAGAGTGCAATGGGTGAATTGTATAATGGTCTAAAGTGTTTGCTATTGTAGCAGGATCTAGGAGCTCAAATTGACCAGTTTCTTGTGTCTCTTGAATTATTTCAGTTGCATGTTTCAAGTTTTCTTCGATATTAATTTCTTTTTAATAATCATTATTCTCTTTGAGATATTGCTGGGCTTCTCTAACTTTATGTAAATCTACCAGTTGTTGCCAAATTTTTTTGTCTTTTGTAGGTACTCCATTTACCAAGATAATTAAAGATTGTTGCATTGGACGTTGCACTCCTAGAGTGTGCACATTTTCTTTTAGATCTAATGGTAAATACACTACTTTTCCACGAATACCTTTCACTAATTCAGAGGGAGGTAATTTTGAAGTTTTTGGTTGAAGGCGTATTATTGCTTGGAATGGATGAACTGTTTGAATTATGATGCTCTCATATAAATTAAGTTGTTTAAGGAGTTTTGGTAGTGGATGTAATTCCAAGTTATTTGAGATAGCACGTCAGGGAGTTTGGTTGTTGTCAAGTTTGGTAGTGCAGTAACTGCAAAGTATTATGGGGTCAGTTATTTCATATTTGTTTTCTGCTATAAGGTAGAGAGCTAATTCAAACCATTTAGAATCTTCATTGTCTTCTATTTTGTATGAAAGGTCTATAGTTTTTGTGTTACTTTTATAACACGTTCTGCGGCAACATAAACACACGTGGGTTGGTACTTCAGCTGAAGTGCTTTGAAATTTTAGTATTTCTTTTTTGTATGTGTGTAGTGAAAGGTTGCCATGTGCAGATTTGTTGGTTGACAGCTATTTCATCTTGTAAGTGGGTTTCATTTCCAAAATATTTTTTCTGTATATACTCGATTTCTTCTAGTACGTCTTTTGGTGTACCATGTAGAAGAATGTTATTTAAATTGGCTAGTGCTAAAGCAGGACTTTTTGCATAATACAGTTTATAAACTAGATTTATTATACTTGCATGATGTGTTGATATCCTTTTGATATCATGGAAGGTTGTTTTGCAAGTAGCTCCTGATATGCAGGCCAACGAATGTCCTTGCAGTCCTGTGTGCTTGCGTACTGGACAAGCATCCATACTTTGCAGTATTTTAATTTTGATTTTGTCTTTCCTTTTCACATATTAATTGAGGAATAGGCGTAAAGATTGGAACATTTTTTTGGGAATGTTACACATTGACGTGCATGGCCATGTGTAAATTAGATGTTCTGATTCAGTCGAATGGAGAGGTAAATCTAAGTTTTCAGGGCATATTTTTGTAAGGAGTAATTTTTGTTCCATTATGGTATTATTAACTTTTTCATAACCTCGGCCACTGCTATGTATGGCAATTGTATCTGTTTGCTTTTGTTTGTATGCTTCTTCATTAAAGTATGGTTCTGTGCTTGTAGTGTGACTCCATTCACCTCCACAGATATTTAAGAAGTTATTTCTGTTCACATTTCGTTTATTGAGAAGTCTTTTTTGAAGTTTAGTTATTAGTTTTGTTAGTGGTTTAATTCTGTTTAACACAACAATAAATATGTTTCTTTTGAGAAGAATTGCACTGTCTATCAACGCTTCTAAGATTACTTTCCTACGATAGGTTTGAAGTGTTGAACCTGGTTTCTCTCCTGTTTTTATCAGATTTTGAAGGACTTTGTGACGCAACATTTTGGCTAATATACTTTTCTTGGTATGCTTACTTTGTACTATATGAAGATTTATAGAAGACGTTTTATTTGTAGTGATAGTTGATTTTCTGTTAATAGTTTTTTGGGTCGTTTTACTTTGTGATAGAGGAGGCAAAGTTTTGACTGTATTAGCTGTTGTGTTTCAACGTTTTTTACAAATTCTGCTATAGATGGGTGTTTATGTTGGAGACTTTTCTTTTCATTTTCTCTACGTCTGCGTCCCTTTCTACGGAGTTGCTTTTTGGTGGGCATTCTGTAGCGTCTGTTGAAAAAAATACAGAAGGTATGGGTTGGGGTTTTCTGCAATGCATGTGTGTTGTGTGCATGATTGTTTGAGTAAGATGATGAAGATATATGTAATGGTGTGTGATTGTGAATTGGGAAGTTTAACTACCAGCGATGGGTATTCTTCAATTAATGTGTTACTAAACTGGGGTTCAGATGACAGAAAAAAGTAAGCAGTGGTGTGGAGAAGAATAAATAATATAGGTAAAGCTATACAATTAAAACAGTTGTTTGTTCTACAACATCTACATTCTAGCGGCTGAGTTGGGTAATTTGTGTGCCGAAAAATAGGAATTTGAGGGCCATTCTGACAGGAGATCACTGTTGAAGACGGGGGGATTTTTGGTCATAATGGTGCAGAATCTCTATTTTTAGGCACAGAAATACCATGAATGCACCGTACAGTGCGTGTGAGTTATAAATCAAATATTATGGTAACAATCTACTTACTTTTATTTAAAAAATGAGTAGTTTTCTTCTTAGTTGTTCTTTGTAAATCAAAATCGGCTGCTTCTATTCAGGAGAATGGGCTTCACTGCAATTGTTAAAGAAAGAAATTAGTAATTTGGTTGCTATATAGCACTGTTTTCATTTCAGACATAGATTTTTTTAAATTGAAATGCTCAGTGCCTTCCTGAAAACCATTAAAACTATATTATGACTAAGAGTAGGAAAGAAAATATCTTTACTATGGTTTGTGGAATTCATAATCTACCAACGTATACCACTATTCTTGTAACTAAGCTTTTCCACGTAATAGGGAGTCATTGTCCTAGCCTGCTTTTGCACGTAACAGTGAGTGAATGTCATAGTCTGCTTGGCCTATATAAATGTATGTAAGTACTTATATAAACGAAAAAAATTAAAACCAATTATGTGTTTGTACAAATATTATTGTTTGAGATTTGATCATAGAGTGTGTATGTTATTTTGTGTGATTATATGTCGTGTATATATTTTATTTCGAAAATGTTAGTTTAATAGTATTTGCATGTGTGTGTGTGTGTATGAAGAAATTAAACGATATAAAGGTTTGTAAGTGACAGGTCATTTTAGGACAATGAAACAATGATCGTCCATTCATTTTTCAGATTATAGAAGGTAAAAGTCGGTTAGAAAATGTGTTCATGTACTGTGTAGAAAATATGCATACCTGTACTTTCTGTTCATGTATATGGATATGGACCAAGCTGCAAGTAGAAATATTGGAGATTTGTATAGTATTTCTCGTAGATCGTGGTTGTCAATGGTATGAGACTTGCACTCCGAGAGATACACCGTACATTTGTAGTGCTGCTCTATGATGATGCAGTTACATGTAGAGTTATTGGATTTGATTGGTGGATGGTCATGTGATTGCTTAGCTACATCCAATGAGGGAATGGCACAGAGAGTGAAATCGAAATGGTAGAAGGGCTGTACATGTTACGATACGTTCGCGGACATGGCGGTAGTTCTAGGACACCGCTTATTACATCTGGGGAATTTGGGGAGGGGAGGTATGGAAATGAGATTGGATAAAGCAAGGGATTGGTCAGTAAAGTTTAGTGAGTGTGTTGTGCTAGGAGAGGTTTTCTCAGATATTGTTTTTGCAGAGAGAAGAACAGATAGCTGTGGCTGAGTGTTTCAAAACACAGATTGTATGGATTTTGGGAGACTCGTGGATTCATTGGTTGAAGGTGCATCCAGAAAGCTGTGGAGCATCTATAGATCTTGGATTCCCACATGTGGAAGTGCACTGGCATGGAGTGCGTGGAATGAAGTGGTTGGACTTGCTACCTCTCTGTACAACTTTGAAGATAGAGGAACATCCAGACATAATTGTAATTCATTGTGGAGGGAACAGTTTAGGACACGTGTCTGGAATTTCTTTGCAATTTGCAATGAAAGAAGGACTTCAGAAGATAATGGACATGTTTCCAAACTCTAAAATAATTTTTTCACGGATTGCGCAGAGACAAGTGTGGCTTCGTTCTTTCTCGTGTGGTCCACAAATGGAGAAAGCAAGGTGTAATGTTAATAAGGCTGTTTGTGCCTTCCTAAGAGATTTTGGCATGTACTCTTTTAACAATGAAAATATTTTGTTTCGTAGTACATACATTTTTCGCAAAGATGGAGTCCATCTTACTTATGCTGGCAATCAGATTTTTCTGAGAAATGTACAAAATGCATTGAGACCTTTTTTAGAAATACAGCATTCGTTTTGAAGTACGTCTTATGTAGTTAAAATGTTTTACATTCAAACACCTCCCAAAGGCTCTTTTCAGAGCCACCACTTCCTGTTAGAGAAAAATGCATTGGTTTCAATAGGGTAGCAATGCAATTGTTTTTCTGTTCGCGGACCGTCCGCGGACTTTCACAAAATGGGAATGGCTATGCTTTATGGATCTTCACTTCTATTTTTTAACTGTGAAAGGCGGCTCTGAAAAGAGCCTTATTTTTTTTTGATTTTTGTTATTTTGTATTTTTTTTGTTCTTTTTTATACACGATACACTAGGAGAGGAGGGAAAGGAGGGTAAAGGGAGGGGGACACCAACCACAGGGATAAGAAAGGGCGAGCTGAGAGAGGAAGATGTAGAGTGGGTTTTATTTGGATAGTGAGCAGGTCTTCTGGTGCTCTGAGACAATCGTCTCAAAAGCACTCCGAAGTCATTCCCCCCTGCAGAGTACTGTGTCACAGTACACACATACAACTGTGACCCTCGAAAGGTAAGGGTCATTCTGTATAGCCTGTGAGGCAGCTTGAGGAAGACGCTGTCCCACAGAGGTGTTCCTTGTGGTGACAGGATCAGGAACGGAGGATGAAGTAGAGGCAATCAACCTACTACGCTTCTCGCAAGGTACAACCTTGCGAATGGCCCCAGTGTGGAATGAGCGCAGGTGTCGCTTCATGGTAGTGGTCCCAAAGCTATACGAACCATGCTTCCCGCGACTGAGTACCATTTTGCACTCATTACAGGTGACACGGTTCGCATGAGACTTAGGACCGTTTCCATGAACGGTAAACAATCGCCACACCCAAGATTCACACCGAGGGCGGGTAGTAGGGATTTCATCTACCTCATTCTCGTCATCCTCATCTTCCTCCTCTGTATTCTCATTCCTGTTCCCCTTTTCACGCCCTTGGGGAAATGGTGGTGGTGGAGGGGGTGGGGGTGGTGCTGAGGCAGATGTAGCACCATGTGGTAATAGTCGAGCCATGGATGTCATAGGCTTGGAGATGGAAATCTCAAACTCTGCAAAGTATGCAGCAAAATGCAGTGTGCTCTGTGGAATAGTCAGAAACACAATGAGAATGCGCTCTAGGGCGTGGTCTTATATCGGGGTGCTTGTGCGCGGGTAGCGGACATGCGCGCCATCCGCAAGACAGATCGAATATCAAAAAAGGTTCAAAAAGTCACAAAAGCTATGTGGAAAGTTAGGATTAGTATGTGGGATTTGTGGTATGGTGATTTTTTAATGAGAAATATTGTGGAAATGTGCTTTTAAACTGGTCAGGGATACAAACAGTGTCCGCATTTAGAGCACGAGATGAGCGTGGGCGCGGTCACATGATTGTTTTGTGAGCATGTTCGCTATGGTAGCGGTCGTCCACAGGACACCTAATGTACGGACATTGTTTTGCGCATGCGTGTTGATGTTCTGCGGACAGTGTTCGGGTCCTGAACTAATTAAAAGAGCGTCACATGTAAAACGAACAGTTACGGACAGCCGTTTGTTCTTAGCACAGTTTAATTTATTTGCTAACAATACGGACAAACATAGCGTTTCAAGCACACCTCCATTTTCGTTTATTTACGAACATTTCAGGACACTACGAGTGTTCTTAGAACATTTTCAACTTGCATGAGAACATTACGGACAGATGTAGTGTCCTCAGGACAGTCACATTTTCGTTTCTTTACGAACATTTCCGAACAACCGCGGTGTCCGTGGACACCTAAATTGGTTTTATCACAAGGAACTGAAAGTAATTACAACACAATATAAGAAAAGTAACTTTATTTCATATATATATACACAATTATGACTGGGAAGGTGGGGCAGAAACGGAAACAAAAACAGGAGAATTAGGGATTTCTAGACAACTGGGATCAGGTGAAGAAGGGAAGGAAAGCTCACCGAAACGCTTTGGTCCATAGACAGGGTTTGGGGTTAACTGCGTGGGGTAGGGTGAGGGGGGATCAGTGCAGGTTGGACAATGGTGTGCTGTTGGGGGTTTCACATAATTTTCCACAAAGTTTTTCAAATCCATAACATTTTGCAAAAGGTCGTCCATTTTTTGATTAATCTGCTGTAGAGTGATATCCTCTGATTGTTGTTGTGAGATGCTTGGAATTTTTGTATGGTCTGTAATAAAAAAAATGTATATGTTAAATGTATACAGAATAATATTTATTAATTGGTTTATATAGTAAAGTGTGTACCGTTAGGTGGACTATTTTCTAACATTTCCTCTCGTGGGAAATGCTCCTCTAGCCAGTCGAGAGTATTACACATTTCTGTGAGAAAAAGAAAGGTAATATGTTTTTTTTCTAATATAGAAAGTTTATAAATATATGAGTAAAAAGAAGTGCACTTACTATGTCTGGTGAGATATGTAATCAGTAGTGTATACGTCTGGTCTTGCTGTTGGTTGTGGAGCGTCTGTGAGGTAATTATGGTGGAAGCCACTTTATCTTTTTTTGGTATATTCCATTTTAAAACATATTGTATTTACATGAATGGTTAGTGTGTTACATATATGGGTAACATTTTTTAAGTATTACTACATATACTTTGTACGTGTGCTGCTTTGTGAATTTGTTAAATGTTCCTATTTTATGATATAACTATTACACATACCCCCCCAGAGTTTTTAGGTGGTGGTACTGTTGTCCAAACATGTCTGCGGACCGTCAAATTCAGTAGAAAGGGTTCAGTATTTTCCATATTATATGTACATAAAGTCAAAGTTATTATTGTTAAAGGATAGTTCCGGGACTTTTTTTTTATTGTCCCTACGGGTCGGCCATGTGTTTGTAAGCATAAATCGGTAGATCGTAGGAAACTTTCCTATGGACCTTACCCGACTTTTCGCCCATTATCGCACTCGAAATCAGCCTCCATTTTGTGATAATCCTATCATTCCGCCGCATCGACCTGGCTCACCTGCCTTTGCGGCACTAAATCAAATCCCCCGCCCCTGAAACAGACTTTATCAAAACATTCATATTCCCCGCCTCTATCCGTGACGTGACTGAGCTGCGTAGGCAAACGCGCCCAGGCGTCTTCTACGCGACTCCACACAGACCCCGGAAATCAACACAGATCAGCTCACAATACAGCGCACCACAATTCGGAATATGAAACTGTACTTTGAAATCAAACCGCAAGATTGTAAATGTGGTAAAGTACATTTATTTGACATCAAATGTTTAGAGAATATTCAGCGATTTGCATTTTTATTTGCTCATGTTCCAAAAAGTTCGTATTGAGGAACGCGATGGTCCTTTGCTGTACACAGGGTCTTAGAGCATCTCACAATACAGCGCCACAATTCGGAATGTGAAACCGTGGTTTAAAAGCAAACGGCAAGATTGTACATTTGGCAAAGTACGTTTATTGGACATCAAATGTTTAGAGAATATTCAGTGATTTGCATTTTTCTTTGCTCTCGATCCAAATTAGTTCGTCTTGAGGGAAGCGATGTTCGTGTGCAGTACACAGGGTGTTGGTTTACGATAAAAATAAGCTCTTCGGTCGCACTGATAATCGCATGGCTGTTCCAACAACGAGGCACTAGGCCACCACAACGGTAGGTATGTTGCATCTAACCGTTAGTACCGCGTAAGGGCATACTTGTACTTGGCGATCGTCCCATAAAATGGTCAGGGTGGTAACGTTGTTCGCGCGGAGAAGCAACTGGCGGCTGTAGAAGCCGTCCGCCGGTGTCTGGTACTCGTGACACAGACAGTAGTGAATGATGTACCTAAAAACATAAAAAATGAAATTAGTCTCACCATCAGATCCTTATTAAAATCATAGCGAGGACAGCGCTACTGGGTGTACACAAGTGTTTAAAGGCGTGGCGAGGCAGGGAGGGGGGGGGAGTGGAGTACAAGGTAAGTAGCATAAAATAATAAATAAATAGGGCCAGCTGGTGGCAAGTGCAAGGTAAGTGCAGAACAAGTGCTGGGAAGGGGGGGCTGTAGGATACTGAGACAGTCCCCCAGTGCAGGGGTTGACAGGGAGGCAGTGCAGGTGGAGAGTGGAAGGGCCCAGGACCGAGGTCGCAGACAGTGGACCAGTAGAGCAGGGGAGAGGGAGAGAGAAAGCAGAAGCAAAGAGGAAGGTTTTGAGGTGCTTCAGTAAAAGCAGATGTTTCTCCTCAAGATAGTGCACGGTAGAAAACAATATGCCACATAGAACGAACAAGTACAACTGAACCCGTCTTTAAAGCCACTGTATAGTAATGAAATTGCGGTATAAACTCATCAAAAGTTACTTACATTATATTTGCATTTTCCATTGTGTCTCTGTGTAGGGCAGACCCGAAACACCACTCCTTCTTTGCCGACGTTACTTCTTCTAATGAACGTGGCTCATCGTTTCGTTTCTGAAATTTTATTCATTATCTTTTCTTAGTCTTTCAGGATGGTCCCGGCCTGTCAAGGTCAAATCACAATAGAACCTTATACTGGGTCGTGGGCCGTTCCGCCACCCGAGCAAAACATCAAAGCAGCTGACCTTCACTTTGAGCGAGCACACATTTCTAGTTAGCTGCAGTTAGTGTAAGGGCATCTTGTCTGCGTGCCTTTTTTTTTATTGTCCCTATGGGTCGGCCATGTGTTTGTAATACGGAAACATTCTATAATTTTTGTAAAAATGATTTATATTACTGTTTGGTTTAATTGCAATGGGCCTGCAACATGAGGAGACTCGAGAGAACAGACAATCAAATTACAATCATTTAAACCGTGATGTGTATTTCTCAATGAGCTCTGCTTTAGGTGGACATGGAACAGAGGCAATGTTGGGTGGCAATGCAGTTGTCCCCTGCATAGGTTCGTTCACCACTCCATGTATGTGCCTATCGAGGACATCTACGATAAGTCTCTCAATAAACTCATATTGCATATCCTCAAACACTGGTTTGATCACCCATTGTTTACTTCTTTTAGTGAAGGCCTTATTGTAGCGAAGCATCCCTAAAGTTCCGGTCGTCCTACTTTGTTGACGGCCAACATTATGGTTATGTGCCAAGACCGCTAGAAGAGTCCGATTTATCATGCCTTCCATGCCAAAATGCAATCTTTTGGGCCTGTACTTTAGGCACATATTGTGGAACACCTCCAAATCTCCTGTGTGGCAGAATTCCGTGAGTCCCCTCAAATCTCTTGTTATAGTTTTATCAAATACAATCTTTTCAATGGCCTTGTGAGTGGGTGATGAAGGAATCAACCACTTCTTCTTCCGTGCCTCCTCTGTGGACAAATGGCCATGTTCACATTTGTGGAAATGCTCATTTGTCGACCATCGATGTACGTTGCTACAGTGCAACATTACTGACCGCCATTTTTCCAGTAGAATTTCCAACGACCCTTCACATGTTTTTGAGCTCCACCAAAGATGGTTGCTGATTGACTTGGACCACTGTGAAATACCTTGCATATCTTTTTTTTTTCCTGCAGCCGACAATTTTTTATTGATTGTTTTTGCAAGATGCCATACGTCAAATTGGTGATTTATATTTTTGTACTCTTCTCTCATTGTCTTGGCAATTGAAACGTGTCTGTCCGTGGCTATCAGGTCGATCACCATTCCCCGCGATTGTAGTTCTTGCAATGATGCTACAAAGCCAACTTTCTCCATGGCCACTGATGATGTACTTTGTGACACCTGCACGACCACCGAACTCACAATTTTCTTACTTTCCATGTCCTGAAAGTGGTAGGTGCAGTACTTGGCTGAAAATCCTGGGCTGTCGCACTGTCCATCACCGGCTAGCCTGAAGCGTTTGCCCGCGAATGTACTTTCCATTGACATTTTTTCCATTCTCCAAGCTTCGCTGATGGCTGGAAATAGATAATCGGTTTGGTATTTGTAGAACTGACTTTTCACAATGAAATGGATTCCCACAAACTGAAAGAAATACTGTAACTTTTTAAAACTTGAACCACTAAAAAGTGCGGCCGCTGCACAAAGTAGATTGCCTGCTGGCAGTTGCCCCAGCATGGGTTGTGCAGACCATGCGAACGGATGATATTGTGTACAGGTGGCATGTATTTTAAGGTTAGTGCCTCGAATTGCACGAGTCACATTAATCAATGGCTCCCCACATACTTCCCCACCAACCCAATGCCCACATTTCATCATCATAATAATATCCATCAAACAGCTATCGAATACAATGAATTTGGCCTCTTTCCTTATACTGTCACTCTGCATCCCAGCTGGTTCGGCCTGTAACGTTGAGGACATGTCACTCGCATGAAAGGTACAATCTCTGATATCGTCTTCCGCTATGCTGAGTGATATTGATGGTGTTTCATTGTCGTCCACTTCATTCTCTTCCATTGCAACATCTGTTCCTTGTCCGGAGATGGGAGAAAAAAACAATGTCTTCAACTTTCGCGCGCTCTTATTTTTTGCGGGTGTGGATTCTGTGAATTGATCTCCGACTGCATCCAAACTACCAGGAGGACATTCACTATCAATGGCTGGTGGTGGTATAGCTCCGTTGTCAATCACTTCATATTCTTCCCATTGGCACGATGCATCTCCAGTCTCAAGTCCCTGCCAAAAGGTTTGACAAGCAACATCTCTCGTTCGCTTCACTGTCTGTGTAGATCTAGTTCTTACACCCACTCGCAACTAGAGGACAGATTAGAAAAGGGATGTTCAGTTTAAACACAACTTACAGCATTGAACTATTGACAGTGAAAGACAACATAATATAGTGAACAGGACACTAACCTTCTTTTGCTTTCTTTTCTTTGAAACTTTCTTGCCTCGAACTTCAACATCTGGACGCTGTTGCTCCGACTCGTGTGTGCATGTCTCCACTTCCTCTCGCGCTGCAACGACTATATTTTCATGATAAGCACATCCATCACTCACTGAGGCTCCATCGACTCCCTGAAACATAGAACTTTCATTAGTATGTATAATAATATTGAAAACACAAAATGTACTTGGGGACCAATACCCATACGTACATCTCAATAGCAAAACACGAATGAACGCATTGTGTAGAACATTCAAACGACAATAGTTCACGCATTGTTGATCTAGTTAGATTGAACTGTCAAGATCCATACCTCGGGCTCCGCATAGACTTCCATTGATGATATTATTGAAGATGACGCTTCAGCAACTCCCTGAAACACAGTAATTGCATTAGTATGGTTTTCTATTTTGTTTAAAAGAACATAAACTTTCTGCAGGCGTCAACGGCTCATCTAAATAGACCTGCACAAATGATCAGTTGTCTAAAATAAATAATGGATATCTAAATATGATTCGATTTGCTCCATCGTTGGAAGTGTCACCACCCAGAGATCTGCATCAACTACTAGGGGTGATGTTCTTGTTGAAGAAGCTCCGTCAGCTCCCTGAAACATAGTACTTGCGTTAATAAAGAAGGAAGTATAGCGGATGTAATCACGTCATTTGATCTCGCATGATTGATCTGTCAGTATCCATACCTCGAAATGCATAAGAACATCAAGGGACGCTGTAACTGCGGTGCACACTTCTGCAAGCTGTTGCGCCGACCCGTAACTGCATGCTCCCCTTTCTTCTTGGACTAATGCTCCATCGACTCCCTGAAACATAGGACTTTCATTAGTAATGAACACAATATTGAAAAAAGAAGACACATAGGAGGGCGACGACAGAAGGACATACCAATGGCTAAAAACGAAAGAAACATTGTGTGTAACAATCACGCTACAAGAATGCAAGATCTGATGATCTCCATCGATGGAACTGTCCGGAAACGTACCTCGAGCATCTGAGTGACATCTACGGTTGTCGTCAATGCGTTGGACTCCTCAGCATCTCCCTGAAAGACAGTACTTGCATTATTTTGGATAACAATAATTATAACTGAAAACAAAGACTAGAGGACGAGTACTGTGGTGTACCATTAGGTAAAATAATTACACGATCAATTAAAACTATTGATTTACATGCCTAAAACAAGTCAGTGTCAGAATAGCTAAGTAAGATTACCCGATAGGCGCTTGAAGTGGCTGATGACTGCAATAACGACACGGATGGAGAATCTTCCGCCTTCATATTGAGTGGATACATAAATGGGGAAATTATTGTTAGCTAATGCTACACACTACCGCAAGGCCGAGAGACAAATATGTAAACTTGACTCACCAGTGGAGGGATGTGGACGAATAGAGTGGGAATAGCGGTTGAGAGCAATTTTCGCCTCGCTCGCGGTGTTTTCTTCTTTATTAGCAATGATGTGGAGTACATGTCTGGGCTAAAGTGCCTGCTGCAGATGCGGTATCGATCACCCCTCTTGTCCGCAAAGACTTCTAGGACTCTACTTTCTAGCTCAGAGGCTGGATATCCGCAATATCGGACCCGTTCTCTTATCTGATCTATTGTCTTAGGGAAAACATGCATTATAGTACCTTCAGATTTGTTATGGGTCTTCGAAAGGCAACCGCCAATGGAACAGGCAGGCATTATGGAAAGTTCTGAAAAGTAAAGATCAACAATTCTCTATGAATACCAATGTGTTAAAACATTAAATGACACATAAAAGGTTCAATGCAAGGTCCGTTTTGGTTCTTGGAACTATACACGTTATTCACATGCGGATAAGTATTTCAATAACTTTCAAAAAATAGAAAAAGTAATTTGACTAAACTCAGAACATGTGACTAGTTCCTTGCATGTACTGTCGTGAACGAAAAGAAAACATGGATGCAATTTGATGACTACTAGCAAATAGATATAAATTAAAAAATTGGACGCAAAATGATTATGGTACATGGACTTACCTTGACGAACAAACAGTTAGATGCAGGGATCAGAGTAGTTTCTTGTCGTAGAATAGGGAGCAGTTCACAGGTTGCAAACTGACGAGTTTGCTCAAAGTGGTCACGGAAGTTCACAGAGACGAAGAGCAGATAACCAGCACCTTCACGGGTTGACTAGCAAAGCGCAAAGAAGTTCTCATTAGAAATATGAAGTGGGTTATAAAGAATTCGAAACAGGGGTGTGTTTGTGAATGAATGACGTGTATATGTCGTGGCATTATGCGGATTGCAGGGGGGCGTCCAGCGTGAGGGGGGATGCTTGGCAGGAGACACGGGGTCTGGAGGTAGACATGGGAACAACAACCCATGCTCTATAGACCACTTTGAAGTGTACATGGTCTTTGGCACCTCTTGGCCTTTATCGCTCCCTGACAGCTCCACTTGCCAGCAGCGCAAGTACCCTGGTGCGAACTGCCTTTGATAGGGCGGGGGGGTGGATCGGGGCGGTGGTCGTGCAGACAAGACACAGGAAGACTTGTGAATGGAGACACACTTATGTGGATTGCAGGGGGGCGTCCAGCGTGAGGGGGGATGCTTGGCAGGAGACACGGGGTCTGGAGGTAGACATGGGAACAACAACCCATGCTCTATAGACCACTTTGAAGTGTACATGGTCTTTGGCACCTCTTGGCCTTTATCGCTCCCTGACAGCTCCACTTGCCAGCAGCGCAAGTACCCTGGTGCGAACTGCCTTTGATAGGGCGGGGGGGGGGGTGGATCGGGGCGGTGGTCGTGCAGACAAGACCCTTTTGCCGCAGGGCCTCACCAAGGAGAGGCCATCTAACTGAATGTAAGAGGATGGCTGCAGGATCTACTACATGGAAGGCAGGGGGGTGAGTTTATAAATACCTCACCCTCCCAGGAGAAAATACACTAGATTCATTTAAAAAATCAAAACAACCATTGTTAAAATATATGTTGGGCTTTATTTTAGATTTTAGTTAAACATAAATAATAAACATTACACATTGTAAAGTTGAGGTTGCAGCACATCGAGGGAAAATCCGCGGTATTGTCCACTGTCACTGGGGAAATGTTGTCTAGTGGCAAGTACCGCACAGGCAGGTATTACTCTCCGAACGCGGTGTCCGAGCCTCCCGTGAAGCCACCAAGTGAAGCAACGATAGGCCACCAGCCTGTACCACCTGTGAAAAAAAAAGATGCAAACTGTATTAAACTGACCAAACTTTCTTATCAATGTCGATTCAGGTAACACATGTCATTTTTCTTAGAAAAAAATTATATCTAGAAAATGCACTATATGGAACCAATTTACATGCGTTCGAATGATATGTAAATGTAATTTTATATGTGGGAGACGACCATGAAATAGTGGTGGCATCACTGACATCACAAACAGAGTATACTTACTCGTTACTCGGATTACGCGGACGAACAGTGCCACGAAGTTCGTGCATAAGCACCATCATCATCCTCAACACTGTCCGTGAGAGGCAGGCTTCCCTGAACTCTGGCAGCTCGGTGATGCATTGCGGACTTTGCTCGCCTTCCTGCAGACTTTGCTCGCTTTCCGAAATGTAGGCCAAGCACCCGGAATTTTCACGGCAGCAGCAGTTCTCCTCCTCAGTTGGCATTAGCTCGCACCGATTGCACGTGCACCAGGTGGAGACGCCGTCCATGCGACATGGTCCAGGCTCTTCATCCGTTGACTGGTCCTCCCAACTGCCGTCCGAATCCCCATCGTTTTCGCGTGCTTGCCTTTCCAGTAGTTCCTCCTCGGTGTACTCGGGCTCGTACATATACGGCATTATTGTGGCCATTGTGCGGTAAAGATAGTAAAATAATTTACAGAGATGGTACAGGTGTTCACACGGGCTACAAGCGGCGAAGGTAGCTGACCAGAGCACTGAAACGAGTCACAGAATACTCAAAGTAACACAGAGAGAGGAATGGAATCGAAAATCTGCTGCTGTATGTTGTGAAACGGTCTGTTTATACTTATTGGGGAAAGAGGCGTCCTGCCATTTCCATGGCAACACGTCAATAGCTGAGGCGCAGCGATTGTTGACACGAGACGTGCTTGAAATGGGCAGTACGCCTCTGCTGATGTCAGGCTCAGGGGCGGGGGATTTGATTTAGTGCCGCAAAGGCAGGTGAGCCAGGTCGATGGGGCGAAATGATAGGATTATCACAAAATGGAGGCTGATTTCGAGTGCGATAATGGGCGAAAAGTCGGGTAAGGTCCATAGGAAAGTTTCCTACGATCTACCGATTTATGCTTACAAACACATGGCCGACCCGTAGGGACAATAAAAAAAAAGTCCCGGAACTATCCTTTAAGTTGTGCTACTAAAAAACTATGAAATTCAGTAAAAAAACTTTGTTAAAGGGACGTTATGGTTAAGTTGCGCTACTAAAAACCTATGAAATTCAGTAAAAAAACTTTGTTAAAGGGACGTTATGGTTAAGTTGCGCTACTAAAAACCTATGAAATTCAGTGAAAAAACGTTGTTAAAGGGACATTATGGTTCAAAGTAAAACCGAAAAACCCCTGAAATTCGGCAGTTATGGTAAGATAAGCAACCATAACTCGCGCCGCCACCATGCACTGCTAACACTAACACCCAGGACATCAAAGATGACATCACAAATGTCATTGATGACATCACTGATGACATCACATGTGCATTTACCTTTCATGAAAAGTCTGTACAAGGGATTCTTAGTGTAATGTTAATAAAAAAAGTGTCAAAGATTATTGGAATAAATATCAAGTGCTAATCAGTGCATTAAGCTATCCATTGATATAAATAGCATTCTGTTATTAACTTCAATCCAGTATACTAAGGTACTCATGTAGAAACATAGGCATTGTGTGCAGAATACATGATGGAGGTGCAATATTCATAAGCTTGCCAAGTTGAATATTGAAATGATAACTGTTTTCATATTAGAGTTTTGTGTACAGTGAAACTTGTGATAAGTAGGTAATAAAACCCACTTACTACATAATTGCATTATTATACACAAATCACAAAGAGACAACACCACATACAAATATGAATATATACAAGGGAATTGAAGTAGGAAAAAGAAACAGCAATAGTAGCAGAAAGTGTTCATAACCTAACTGATTACCTTTATGCAGAGAAATGATTGCTCTGTTTCAAAGCTGTTACTTACCCTATCTATATATATCACATGATGTGTCTGGACCATAAGGAAAATAGTGTGAGTACAACATATATAAATATGAGCATAAACAGGGAAAGTACAGTAATAAAAAAACATCAAAAGTATCAGAAAGTGCTGATAAATCTACTGATAATTTTAATGCACAAAAAGGATTGCTGTCTTTCAAGGTTGTGACTTCTCCTATGTATATGTTTCATGATATGACTGGACCATAAGGGAATTATTCTAAGAACATACTTGAAGGATAAGTCTACGAATATAGTAATTTACAATGTTTAGTTCCTGACTGTTACTGAAGAAAATCATGTGGCCTAGATATGTCAGGAAAGGAAAAAAGGGGGAGTCAGACATGTGATGTCATCAGTGATGTCATCAATGACATTTGTGATGTCATCTTTGATGTCCTGGGTGTAGTTGTTAACGTCCCTTTAACAACATTTTTTCACTGAATATATATATATATATATATATATATATATATATATGTAAAATAAAGGTAAAGATCAATTGTGCAGCAGGTCAATTAGGACCACTATTATTAGGTCAATTAGGACAAAAGGTCAATTGTAAAAGGTCAATTCGGGTTTACTTTAGTTTAGTTTATTATTTATAGAGCGCGCCAGACCCAAAAGACAGGAATATGTTCAACTTAGTTGCAGGTACATGGTAAATACAGAAAGTACAGGGACATCAGAAATGTTACAGTAGGCAGGTATACACAAGGCAGGATCAAGGTCGAGTAACATAATTACAGGGTGCATGTATACTGGATAGTCATAGGATTATAATATACAGTTATATACAGTGTGACTTAGCAGGTCGAGTGGCACCAAGATCATTACATTGCAAAAAGAGAAAACAAGTTCAAGTATCATAGTAATAAGGTGCGCACAGTACTTCAAGCACATAATAAATAAGTTCCGGGAGCAGAGGGTAAGTGTCAAGAAAGATGCGTCAAGAGAGACGTGCAGGTCAGGGTAGTTAGATATCATTTACTCTCAGCCACTTGGTCAAGTTCTGTCTGAATTTAGCGAAGGGCTGAGGTTCTCTAATGCCAGGGGGTAGGGAGTTCCACAGCTGCGCAGCCTTGACTGGGAAGCTGTGTCCTCCTATAGTAGAGAGTTTGAATCGCGGAACTTGGAGGCAGTTCGTGTTGGCTGTTCTTGTTGATTTGGACGAGGTTCTTTTACATAGCCTGTCCGTGAGGTAGGGTGGTGCTTTATTGTTGATACACTTGTGGGTAAGGGAGGCGATCTTAAGTTGAATTTTATCAAAAGTGGATAGCCATTTGTATTCTCTTCTTACAGAAGATATATGCTCATTTCTGTTAATCTTAAGAGCTGCTCTCAGGGCATTGTTCTGGAGGACCTGAATTTTATGGATGGTCTGCTTATTCGCCCCAATGTAGGGTCCATTACAGTAATCCAATTTGGAAAGTATAAGGGCTCTGGCAAGCGTAATGCAGCTTTCTGTGGAGAGGAATTGTTTGCTAGCTCTGATAAGTTTGCATGTGTATGCAGTAGCAGAGGCTAGTGAGTTGACTTGTTTAGCAAATTTCATGGTGTCGTCTAGGTAAAAGCCTAGGGTCTTCACTTCATTAGCTACTTTTATGTTATTCCCATCGATAGTGAAGTTGGCATAGTCAGGGCTGAGTTTGGATATGTAGGTTGGGGTGACTAGGATAATGAGCTCAGTTTTGTCATCGTTCAGGCATAGGCCGTGAGTGGCCATCCGTGCCTGAACGATGCTATAGATTCTATTCACTAGAGCCAGATCCTCAGCGTAATCTCCTGAAAGCGGAAGGAGGATCTGGGTATCGTCTGCGTTGTTAGTGTAGGCGATACCCAGATGATCCATTTCGTCAAAGAGGGGCTTAGTGAATACATTGTAAAGAGTAGGTGACACACAAGATCCTTGTGGTACACCGCAGGTTATAGGGATCGGGTCTGCTGAGGCTGATGGAGAGAAGACTCTCATAGTTCAGTTACTCAGGAATGACTTGATCCATGTTATAGGCTCTTTAGAGAAATGGGCTGCAAAGTCTAGGTGGCTGCATAAGACTGTATGGTCAACTAATTCAAATGCAGCTGAAATGTCCAGAAGGAGCAGTAGGGCTGCTTGGTCATTGTCTCTGCACTCATCTATTTGGGCCTTAAGATCAATTAAAGCTGTCTCAGTCCTGTGTTGCGGGCGGAATCCAGATAGGCGGGTTCTGAGTAGGTGGTTGGATTCTAGGAAGTTTTGTATTTGCATGTAAGCCACTTTATCAAGACTTTTTAGAAGAAAGGGCACAGTCGTGATAGGCCTGAAGTTTGTGGGAATGGCCGGCTCGATGGTTTGCTTCTTTAATAGTGGCAGTACCCAAGACTCTTTTAAGTTGTTCGGTACAGTGCCTGTGGTAAAGGAGGAGTTGATGAGTGTGGTTATGAATGGCGATAATTCTCTCGCAGCATCCTTAATAAGTTATGCTGGGCATTGATCGCCTTTACAGTTGGACGGTTTAAGTCCCAGAATGACCTTTTCCACCTCAATGGTCGATACTTTAGAGAAGCAGAATCGAGATTCTTGTTTAGGCTGTGGAGGTGGCGCTGTACTCTGAGGGATGTGAGGCATTAGAGATGCTTTCTTGAGGCCAACTTTAGTTTGTATGTTAGCTATTTTATTCATTAAGGCATGTTGTATACTGGAGCACCATTTTTTGTCCTTGGTACAGTTTTCTTGTGGAACAATAGGTATTTCCAGTTCTTTCAGAATGCTGAACAATTCTTTGACACTAGATTTAGATTGAGATATTCTAGTATTATAGGTTTCCTGGTTGGCTAATAGAATGTCTTTCTTGTATTGGGATGAGGCCTTGGAAAGGTTGAGTTTGTTTTCGGCTGAGTCTCCAAACGGTTTCAAGTTTTCTTTTAATCAGCCTAAGGTTTTTTAGATGAGGAGTAAACTATGAGTTGAGATGCTTTTTCAGTTTGCTATTCCTTAATTTGAGCAGAGCTATGTGGTCGAGGGCTAAATTCATAGCTTCATTGTACTGTTCAACTAGCAAATTAGGATCCATATTGTCTGGGACCGAGTTCAGTTTAGGTATTATGACGGGCATCAATTTTTCCACTGTCATGATTTTTTTGTTTCTCGTGGGCACAGGTGGGGCGAGTGAAGACTGGGCAGTGGCAGGGTTAGTTGTCAATGTAAATAATAGCAGGTGGTGGTCAGTCCAAATCTGAGGTACAGTATCCGTGATATTTACTTCGTAGTTGTGTTCTGCTATCCAATCAAGGATTCAACCTTTATTATGCGTGGGTAGGTTAACTTTCTGGGAGAATCGCAACTCTTTCAAAGTCAAAGCAATAGCCGTTGATTGGATATCCTTAGTGTCATTGTAGCCTAAATTAAAGTTAACTAGCACTATTGTTTGGGAAGTATTTTTTAGGTTATTGGACAGGGTCGTAGAGATATCCTCAGCGAAGGTTCCAATAGGACCTGGTGGTCTAAATATAACAAAGATGTTTAGTGTTTGGGAATTGGCGGTGGCGATTTTGACCGTGAGGCATTCACAAGATTTCATAGTATGAGTTGTGATCATTCTCATGTCTAGCCTAATCTTAGCTATAATTGCTAGACCCCCACCTCGAGAGGTGTGTCTGTCAGCTCGCAGGATTGTATAGTTATCCGGAACTGCTAATGATAGGGCAGGGCCTGCCGCGTCATGTAGCCAGGATTCTGAGATGGCCAGGAAGTCTAGGTTGTCTGTAAGAATGATATCTGAAATCTCTGTTGCGTATGCGACTAGAGACCTAGCGTTTATAAGTGCTCCTTTGAGTTTGTGGCTTTCTGAGTTGGGATGAGTGGTACTAGGTATATCTTTAGGGGTCAGTTTAGTGCAGTTTTGTATGGGACTTTTGGGATTGGAGTATTTCCTAGTAGGCTCTGCAGTTACCTTCAAGGGTAGGTGTTTTTTTAGGAGATTTAGTTGTTCAGTTTTCTTAGCTGGTAACTCATGCAATTTGGACAGGCGAGCGCGTAATCTTAGGTTTCTGTTCGCAGTATTACATGGCCTTTGTATGGTAGTACCTTCTTGATGCTGGTTCACTTTAAATCCTGTATTAAGTTGTGTGTCAGGCATAATAGGGTAGGTGAGATGGGTTGGAGAGGTCATGGCGCAGAGGATCAATGTGTTAGCTTTGGTGGCCAAGCTGTGGGTTTGCACTGCTAGTATGATGGAGAAGGCAATGTAGAGTGGTAACCAAGCAGTCCTGTAGTGGGCAGCTATAATACGTTTACCTAGACCTAGAGTGTACATGCTAAATGGCTGAGTACAGGCAGGCTAGATGCGAATATCAGGCTAGGTACAGTTTCAGATGTCAGACTGCAGACAGGCTAGGTGCAAGTATCAGGCTAGGTACAGTTTTCAGATGGCTGGACATAGATAGGTTAGGTACAGTTCTCAGGCTAGGTGCAATTTCATAGGTCAGAATGCAGACAGGCTAAAAGCAACTATCAGGCTAAGTACAGTATCATCTGGCAAAGCGTAGACAAGCTAGATGCAGCTATCTGGCAACACGTAGACAAACTAGGTGCAGCTATCTGGCTAGGTGAAGTTTCAAATGTCAGAATACAGACAGGCTAGATGCAGTTGACAAACTGAATGCAATTTCAGTTAGCAGGATTGCATATTCAGGAGTCAAGTTTAAAACCCCTTCTCTCTTAGTAGTGACCATTATACTGTATGCAGCTATCAATCGAGGTGTAGGCATGAGTTGGTCATGTGCAATTGGCTGAATACATTTTCATTTACAAACATTTGCGGCAATAGACACCTGAGTTAATGAGGTCGGGCAGTGCGTTAGTGGGCAGGTGGTCAGAAGCTGGTTGGCTAGTGAGTACAGTACAGAGGCTAGTTGCAGATTCTACTAGTAGCCGAACAAAGCAAGGGCATGGAGCTAAGCAGACAGATCGGCAGTGAAAGAGGTTGAAAGAGGAGTATCAGTCTGAGTGCCTGCGGAAGGTTGGTCTAGCTTAAGCATGTAGGGCATAGGTAACCATTGGCGGCATGGCTCAGAGCTCAGAGCTGGTGGGAGAGATTGAGCGTAGAGCGAGTAATATGCAAGCCGTTCATTAAGTAAACAGGCAGAGCGGTGAATGTAATATACATGCTAGCATTCGAAGGAGTGATGTCATGCGGCTGAATGCGGTAACGTGTGGGGATAAATCAGTGAACCTAGTGCAGTTAGTAACTGTGCAGCAGCAAACAAGATAACGCGATAGTCCATATGTTGTGTGTTATGTGTCAGCGGCGACGCATAATCAAGGATAGCAGCCAGGGAATAAAGTCACTGATAATGGCTGTATTAATAGGTAGCAGAATGGTGCGAAATACAACAGTACCTTGGGTCTGTGCCCTGGTTTCAGATCCGACGATGGAGGGTCTCTGGCAAGAGGTAAGATCAGGGATAGACAGGCTAAGACAGGAAGTAGCCTTTGTTCCTGATAGTCTTCGTTCCGGATGCCGGCTCACGCCTCCCAGCTCCGGATTGGTTCCTTTATGTGCAGTGCAGGCCAATCGATGGGGTCCGTGGCCAGGCTGGCAGAGGAAGCCAGGAAGTGGGGACCAAAGGGGCTAGGTGGCCATCTTGGAATGGTTGCCATGTGCATTCAGCAGGGTGCACGAAATGGAATGGGCTCAGCTGTGGATTTGAGCAGCTTTGCAGGGCCGGATAGTGTATGCACGGCGTCGGTGCGCATAGCCCGCACTTATTGAAGAAAAATAGTGCTAAATATGTTGCGATCAGCGGCGGTGGGCGGAAATAAGCTCCAAGCTTACCTTGCTGAAGGGAAGCTCCTGCTTCACCTTCACAAGGAGGTGCACTGCTCCAGCAGTGTGGTTGGGAGCTTCTGCTCCATGCGACGGTCTGTGCGTATGAATACGCACAAACTGAATGACCACCAATTAATCAAACATGTCTGTGCTAGTAATTCAAACGTTAATTCCTTCTGAGCATGTAATGCACACTTGGTATTATGCTCATTTCTTCTGTCATACTAATCACCCTGACAGTAAAATGTGTGCAAAGCATGATTGTTGAATAGAAACTTTGTGTCTGGTATGCAGCCGAACATATTTAATATGCCCTGCGGCACTTTGGGTCACTACCAGACACAAATAAGCAGTGGAGTAGGGCATGTTCTAGGCCCCCAGGGGGATGGCATCAGCCTCAATTCACCCTTATAGCAAATATATTTCAGTGCTTTATGGCTTCAAACTTTTCATGGTGCATATCTGGAAAAGTATGAAACGTTTGTGAGACCTTGAACCACCAAATATCCTAGTAATTCGGGTTATCCGCAAACTAGTTCCAGCACAACTGAATTCCGATTACTTCTATCAGACTGTAGGTCCTAATACTACTAATGAACTCGGTGATGCTCATTTGTATCAGCTTAATAAAGATTAAAACTGGAGACAAGCTCACATGGATACGCGGTTGTGAACTTTAACTTCCACAAAACTCTTTGCACTCGCAACTGAGCTGATTTATTAGCATAAACAACAGGGATGTCATTTCAGCAAAATTCCAGGGATAGCGGAAGTGACAGCACACGACCCTTGACCTAGGATGACATCACCGCAAGTGATGTCATTTGACCCCACCCCAAAGTGAGATTACGGGAAGCGTTGGAATGCGACCTTTCACCCCTTGACAAAACAGTAAATGACATCACATAGCATTGTTCCTAAGTACACTACGGAGAATACGCTTACAATATCACTACAATGTGATATACATTTGATACAAGAATGGATCGCCATATGTATCTTTAAGATCAGTGTGTATAGGCGCATATTACCAAATTATTGTGAATGCAAGCAGACGTCCATTGTCAAATGATAATGATGTGTTATTATATTGCACTTACGCTTAAGCCCCATTCGGGGCCTCGAGTGAGTTACATTGTTAAATTTCTCTGTGTACAGCGCTCCAAGTGCGTGATGTGTTTTCCTCCTCCCCCCTCCCGTTGCAGCCTCTTCCTGGTGCCTTCCCAATCCCGCCTCCCTGCCCGCCCACCTCCCCCTCCCCTTATACTGACCCTCCTGGGCAGCCCCCTGCCCGGCAGCCCCCACGGATAAGGGCCCCTTAGGCAAAGGGCGGCTCCCCCGGCTGCGGCTCCTGTTGGTGTCTGCAGGTGTCCGCAGGGGACGCCAGGCGCCGTTCCGACACTCCTTCTTGTCAGCTCCACCTGCTCCCCGGCCCACCCCACCCACCACCTATCCATTTTTTTAGGTTGGTGTTCACACTTCACTCTGATCTGAAATGTGTGGTAAACTAGGGCTTCCCCCCGCCCCCTTGCAGGATTCTCAAACTTAGGTGGCCTTTTCACTGGGTACCAAATACGCATTACTGTGTTACTGTGATCTGAAATGTGTGGTAAACTAGGGCTTTTTTCCCCCCTCGCAGGATTCTCAAACTTAGGTGGCCTCTCCACTGGGTACCAAATATGCATAATTGCGTTACTGTGATCTGATATGTGGTAAACTAGGGCTTGCCGCTCACTCCCTTTCCGCTTGCTCTCGTCTATTCCCCCCCTCACTCCTATTCCATGGTGCTCTCTATCTCGCCTATCTTCTCTAACTGCTTCTCCATTGACTATCCTGCTCTCCTCACTAAATCTGGCAGGAAAAAGTTTAAAAAGGACATCCTGGTCTCCAACCCAGGCCTCCATATCGCTGAGGGCCTCCTCCAAGGAAACTCTCACTGACATCCTCTTTTTCGTGCCTTCACCTGACCTATGGACCCTTAATATAGTCTCTGTGCTCTCTCCTTTCTCCTCTTCTCCCATTAATGGTGGCACCCGTTGGGATGCCCTCTTGGCCTCCTTCCACTCCTCTAAGGTCATTATTAATGTCTACGCTAATGGGACCGTCTTGGTCCAAGGTCCTCAGGCCAACCTTCACCTCTTTGATAGATGCTTCCCGCACCTCATCAACTTCCATTCCTCTCCTGCTGTCCACTCTCCTCTGTCCTCGGCTACCTTGCCTCCACCCTCCCACCCTGCCCCCTCTTGTCCTCCTTCACCCCCGCAGGGTGTACCTCTGATCTGTACCCCTCCGCGGAAATCCTTCAAGGCTGGCAATCTTCTCCACATTGCCACTCTTAACTCTCGCTCTGCCGTCAAACATTTCTCTGACATCTGTTGCCTCCTTGAGGAACTGGACCTTGACATCCTCGGTCTCACCGAGACATGGTTCACAGCCAGCTCTGTCACCAGCTTTGACACACTCCTACCTGACGGCTACAAGATCCTCTCCGTGCCCACGGCCAACCATGCTGGGGGGGTGTGGCCCTTATCTTCCCTGAGTGGATTCTTGCCACTGTCACTCCTACACAGACCTACTCCTCTTTTGAATGCCTTGTCTGCCGACTCTCTCTCTCTCCTAGCCAGTCCCTTACCGTGGCTACTATCTATCGACCACCTGGTCAAATTTCCTCCTTCCTCTCTGAGTGGGCGGACCTCTCCTCCTCACGCCTGTCCTCAACCACTCAACTCCTCTTTCTTGCAGACTTCAACATCCACCTGGATGCCTCCTGTCCCCCCTCTGTACTCTTTCGCGACCTCTGCGACGCTCTCTCACTCTCTATTCTCCCGTCTGGGCCGACTCATTCTGCAGGGCACACTCTTGATGCTCTGATCTCTTCTGACCTTCCCCTCTCTGTCCCTCTCTCCACTCCTCTCTCCTGGAGTGATCACTTTCTCCTATCCTCCCACCTCACCTTCCCTACCCCACAGGCAAAGCCACCCTCATCACTGCCACCCTCCTTCTCGGTCATCCGACCCATGAAGCGCGTGTCAGTTGAGGCTTTCGCTGCCACCTTCTCGCCCTCCCTCCCCCTTCGGCTGACTCCCACCCTGCCACAGCCCTCTCCAAACTTCACTCTGCTATATCTGATACTCTTGATATCCTTGCCCCTGTCATGAGAATCCGCCTGAAGCCCAAAGCCAAATGTAACTCCTGGTATGACTCGGATCTCGTCACCCTTAAACGCAAGTGCAGGGTGGCAGAGAGGAAATGGCGTGCTTCATGTGCATCCTCTGACAAACTGGCCGGCCACCTGCTCCAAAGGCAATACCGGCTCTCCGTTCTCACCAAGAAGAGAGCCCTTATCCAAGCCCGCATCTCTGCGGCATCTAATAATTCAGCCGAACTCTTTAAAATCTGCAAGGAGCTGGCCAACCCTGTTGCAGTCTCTACCGCTCCTGTCACCTCCCAGCCCCTCTGCACGGCACTGGCCTCTCGCTTCATTTCAAAAACTCAGGACATCCTGTCCTCACTCTCCTCCTATCACCTCCCCCCCTCTATTCCCTGCTCTTCTTCTGGCCCTTCTGCAGCCACCCCTCCTCCCTCCTTCTCTGCCTTTCCCCTTTTTTCTGCCGACGAGGTTTCGAGACAAGTCCGATCTATGAAAGTCTTGTCAAAACAGGTCCACCCTTGGCTCCTGCCCTGGCTGACTTCTGCAATCACTCCTTCGCCTCTGGAGTCTTCCCATCCCCCCCTCAAGCACTCCCTTGTGCACCCCCTTCTTAAGAAACCCTCCTCCGACCCCTCCTGCCCGGCTAGCTATTGCCAAATCACTATCACTCCCTTCCTGGGCAAGCTCCTGGAGAAACTGGCTGTCTTCACAACCATCAGTCTGGCTTCAGAGCTGCCAGAAGCACGGAAACTGCTCTCCTGAACATCCGTGAGGACCTGCTCTCGAACACTCCTTGTGTTCTCATTTTACTTGATCTCTCCTCTGCCTTTGATACTGTCAACCATACCATCCTGCTCAACCGTCTCCGTGATAACCTGGGTATCACTGGTCAGGCTCTGGCGTGGCTGTCCTCTTTCCTCTCCAATCGACCTACTAGGTCCAACTGGGGTCCTTCCTCTCTGACATCTTTTTCTCTACATGTGAGTCCCCCAGGGATCTAACCTCTCTCCCTGGCTTTTCAACCAGTAGTTGGCACTTCTTGCCCACCGCATCGCCGCTCTCTGCCCCAACTTTCAGTGCTATGCGGATGATACCCAGCTCATTTTCAGGCTACCCTGGGCCTCCTCTTCTCCTTCCCTCATCTCTGACTGTCTTTCTGCTATCCAGGAATGGTGTGCGGCCAATGACCTCTGCCTTAATGCCAGTAAGACTGAGATTCTACTCATCGGCACACCCACTCCCTCCTTCCCTGCAGCTCTCTGGCTGGCCTCTCTTGGCCCCCTTCCTGCTCCTACCTGCAAGGCTAAAAACCTTGGGGTCATCTTCGACTCCACACTCTTTCTCTCATCACATATCTGACGTCTCTAAGAAGTCACACTACCAGCTTCACCTCCTCAGAGGTATCCTTCCTTTCCTCTCCTTCCCCCAGAAGCTCACTGACTCTAGAGCCCTGGTTCTCTCAAAGCTGAACTACTGTAACAGCCTCTATCTAAATCTGACTGCCTCTACTCTCCGCCCTTTGCAACTCATCCAGAACAGGACTGCGAGATTTGTCCTTCGCCTCAAGCCCAGGGACCGTATCTCTCCAGGACTGAAATCGCTACACTGGCTCCCAGTGGCTGCGAGGATTACGTTCAAAACCCTCTGCATGGTCCACAAGGCCTTCTGGGGCCTCGGGCCAAAATACCTTCAACTCTCTCTTCCTAAATATCTTCCTTCCCAAGCTCTTCGCTCATCCACCTCCAACTCCCTCAGGGTCAGCCGCTTCTCCAAGCAACGAGTTGGGGGTAGATCTCTCTCCGCAGCAGGGGCCTCCCTCTGGAACATCCTTCCTGCCTCCCAGAAGCACCTCAAAACCTTCCTCTTTGCCTCCGCTTTCTCTCCCCCTCTCCCCTGTTAATATTACTGAAACTGCACTGAATCTGCAACGGGGCCACTCACCTATCCCGGTCCTTGGCCCTGCCACTCTCCCCTGCACTGCCTCCCTGGCAACCCCTGCAATGTGGAACTGTCTCTGTATCCCTACAGCCCCCTCCCAGCACTTGTTTGCACTTATCTTGCACTTGCCACCAGCTGGCCCTTATTATTTATCTTGTTTCTACTAAACCTGTACTGCACTTCTCCTCTCCCTTTCCCCCTTGCACTTTTCCCTTCCCCTCCACCCTGCATTTGCGCGATCTGAATGACACCTGGCCTAGTAGGATCGTTGTCTGTCTCCCCTTGTTCCCCCCTCCTGCCTTGTCGCGCCTTGAAACACTTGTGTATAGGCGCGTTATAAATGCCATATCATATCATATATCATATCATATAAAACAAACATACATACAATATCACCCAACCTGTGTTGGTACTCATTTATCGACCTCAGAAGGATCAAAGGCTGAGTTGAGGTGTTTAAGAACAGACTAAATCAGTGACTCACTCCCTGACATGTGCCTGAAATAAACCTTTAATGAGTCTAGCAATTATTGTATTGAGTTCCAGAAAGAAAAAATATTTGGTATTCCTGTTCTTTCTTATTTAGGGTCACTGCTGAAAGGGTGGAACCGTTATTTATTTATTTATATTGAGGCCTGAACAAGAAAGTCAGCCACTCAAGAAGGCAAGAAGGAAAGAACCACATGGGATTGGCCACAGCCCAGGACCTTGCATTAACAAAATATATATGTATATCTTTATTTTTATTAGGGGTAGCAAGGGAGACCACAGGGGTAGCAAGGGAGACCTCGGGGGTCACAGTTGTGACCCCTTTCGACCCCTAAACAAAGCCAACCCCTGATAAACAAGGCCAAATTTAGGACCAGACGAGCAAAGGATAAACAAAGGAAATGTTAAGATTAAATTTGTATGAAACCACCCATCCCTTATGTGGTCTAATAACATCAAATACGTTAAAATGGCCCACTTGTTCACACCTGAACAAATCAATCAAAGGATAGATAAACAAACATAAAACACTCGAACATGTGTCCAAGGATGGTTACCCTTTTAGCACCACTGCAAAAAAGCAATATCATTAACAAATATACAAGTAACAGATACAAAAAGAAAGTTGTATAAAAGTTATGCATCTCAAAATCTCCCAAAAACGATTAGATTGTATTATTTTATCAGTGTCAATTTTCAGTGCTTCAATTCCACACAGCAACACCAATCTTTTCCCTCATTCCCGCAATGTATCTCCCTGCCCACCAGCATACATGCCCTCCCCTCTTTTCCCCGCATCTCTCTTCCCACTGATATTTCTTGATGCACTTTGAAGCAACCTGTTGTAAAAATACATCTTATAAAACAGCCGTACTTTTTAAAGCAAAGCAGCAACAGTACACAATGTCTGCCTTCACCTGTATATGAGGGCATGTCAAAGTGGGCGCAGAACCTGCCTATGTACACTAAAATCCACTGCAGTGGGAGAACTGAATTAAGAGCCGGAAATGCAATATTTATTCTCACAGGAAGAGTGCAGTGCATGTGTCTTCACAGAGGAAACCTGAACACATTTTTATTTTTTTTAGGTCGCCCAGGTCGACATACAAGAAGGCATGCACATGCTGGGCTTTAGTCCTTCCACAAGTGCAATAGTGTGGCAACCATATCTTTTTTTGAATTTTTTTTATTTGTTTATTTATAAAGTTTACACATATAATCAATCAAACAATCAGAACAATAAATACTCAGCAAAAATACACAGAATAACAGAATATTATATATACATAACTTGCAATAAATCAGTAAATACTCAGAAAGTCATCCCACACCTTTCCGTACAACCTCAACTTCCCTTGCCTCTTGTAAACCACCCTTTCCATGGATGCAAGGGCAGACATGCCCTCCACCCAATCATCAAGAGAAGGCGCATTCCGCGACTTCCAGCCCCTGAGGACCAACTTTTTACCCAGACAAGCTCCACGGAGTAAAAACTTTTTCCGTGACATAGAGAGATCATCCAGCTAATCTCCACCTCCCAAAATCATTGTCATAAAATCCAATTCAACATCCAAATTCAAAACACGCAGACAGGCACCACAAACATCGTGCCAAAATCCCCGTACACGCACACATTCCCACAACAGATGTTCCAGACTTCCCTGTCCATTCCCATAACACAAGCATTCATCCGAGTCCATCAGCCTCCTCTTAAACATTCGCTCCGGGCTCCAAAACACTCTATTGAGGATCTTTATGTGTCTTGACCGTTCCACCATATCAATTGCACAGAGTTTAACATTCGCACACATATCCAACCACATCTCAGGCGAAATCTCACACCCTAACCTCCTTCCCCATTCATCTCTCAAATTTGAATTTTCCTTATAAGTAGACACAATACAATTATATATCCTTCTAGCAATGGAACAACCACCTGGCTCCCTCTCAATAAGATAGAGATTCACCATTGAACTTCCTAGCTCTGCCACATCACCGATACATCTTTTCAATTTCCTGAAGTCTTCAGTTCTGAAATTATCAATGTGAAACTTTGCTCGTAACTCACGTTCCCCAATCCACCCTCCATCCACCAGAACATCATCAATCCAGAGCACCCCGCCTAGAAACCAATCCGGCCAGAATAAAGACCTGCCCCCGATAGCAAACAATGGGTTCAACCAAATGGATGAGTGAATGGTCCTTGAAGCAACCGAGCCCAACAATTCATGAACCTGTCTCCACGTCTCTCTCAGAAAAACCGTCAAAGGCGATTTATTGCATGACTTGTTTGTTGCCGTGAGAATAGCCCTTGGAGGGAGCGGACCCAACATACTTGCCTCTGCAATTACCCATTTATCAAGCAAATACATCAAAAAAGGCACAATAAAATGACTTGAAAAGGCTAAATGATATGCCCTGAAGTTCGGTACTCCCAGACCACCTTTTTCTACTGGCAACTGAAGTTTCCACAATTTAAGCCTAGGCGGCTTATTATCCCACAGGAATGACTGCAACAAACCATCAATTTTTTCCAGTAATGTTGACCAATTTTCATCGGAAGCATACCTAGAACAAAATTAATCTTTGGAGCTGCATTCATTTTGATAGCGTTCACCTTGCCCCATAGGGACAAATGAAGCAAAGACCACCTCAAGATGCTCATTTTCAAATCAGCACATACCTCATTCATGTTTACCACAACCATCTCATCCACCAGTGGGGTTAGCCATATACCCAGGTATTTCAGTTTCCTTTCACACCATTGAAACCCAATCCCAGTAATCAAGTTCTTGTCACAATATCCTGAAATTGGCAACACCTCAGATTTAGACCTGTTAACCTTAAATGCAGCCACCGCATGAAATCTTTCCAAAACATTCAGCAAGGCCGGAAGGGACACTGTTAAATTCCGTAACAACAAAAGTAGGTCATCCGCATAAAACCAAACTTTTGGTCAGCACCATGAAAACTCAGACCCTGTATCCCACGTCACTCCTTAAGGCAATCCTTAAACAAATATCAGGGGGGATAAAGGACATCCCTGTCTCGTACCCCTCCGTAGCACAAAGGAATCTGACAATAGCCCATTAGTTCTGAAGGCGGCAGTCGGACAAGCATAAAGCAAGACTATCCATGAAATAAACTCCTCTCCCAAATTCATAGCACGCAATACTGAAAAAAGATAGTTCCAATCAACACGATGAAACGCTTTCTCCGCGTCCAAGGAAAGCACCGCAACATCATCATCCATATCCTGTGCATGTGTCATCAACAACAATAAGTTCCTAATATTGCTAGATGTCCTCCGGCCATGAACAAAGCCCGATTGATTAGTGTGCACTAACTTAACAAGAAGATTCTGCAAACGAAGGGCCAATAGTTTTGCAAGGATCTTATTATCAGTATTAATCAAACTGATCGGACGGCAATTCGAAGTCAAACAACCATCTTTACCCTTTTTTAGAAAAAACAATATAATGGCATGACTAGTAGAAGCAGGAAGCAAACCTCCCACCCTGGATTCTATGAACATATCCCGCACAAGTTATACCACTGAATCAGGTAAGATTTTATAAAATTCAGCAGGCAGACCATCCGGTCCCGGAGACTTGCCCGAGTTCAACTTCCCAATCGCAGTTTTCAATTCATCCACAGTCAAAGCCTCACTCAGCATTGCATTCTCCAAATCATTCACTCTAGGTATCTCCAATCCATCAAAAAAGGAACCATTCAATCCATTGACACCCAACTCACTTTGATAGAGTTTCATATAATACTCCTTAAAAGTCTCATTAATCAATTTCAGGTCACAAGTCACCTGACCATTCTCTCTATTAATAGAAGTGATAGATCTTTCTGATTGCTGTTGTCTTAATCTATAGGCAAGCCAGCGATCGCACTTTTCACCATATTCAAAATACGAACATTTCAATTTAAACAAATCCTTCTCAGACCTTATTTTCAAAGTTTCATTCAATTCTCTCTGTAGTTCTCTCAATCTTCTCTTTTTTTCCATGTTCCCAGAGTCATTAATCATCTTCAGAGAAAGTTGCTTAATACTTTTTCCCAATCCATACTTATGTCCACCATACATTTCTTCCTGCTACTGGACAAACCTAGAATTAAGCCCCGCATTGTACATTTAAGTACCTCCCATACTGTCCCAACAGCCATACCATCTGTCCTGTTTTCCACAACAAAATGATCAGCCTCAGATCTGATTTTCTCCACAATCTTTTCATCTCGAAGAATTGAGGTGTTCATTCTCCAACAAAACGATCTAGGAGTACTAAACTGCAAATCTACGTTCATAAACACTGGTGCATGGTCAGTGACAGCAATACAACCAATCTCACAGCTTTTCAAATTCAGGGTTGCTGAACCAGCCGAGAAAAACATATCTATATGAGAATGTGAGCCATGAGAACTAGAATAAAATGTATATTCTCTCAAATCCTCATGAAGCAATCTCCAACAGCCTTCTAATGCAAATTCAGAAATAAGTGAGTTAAAGGAACAAAAAGTCGGTCTCTCCTGATAGCAATATGCCGCCCACTGCGATCCTTGACATTATCAATAACCAAATTAAAGTTGCCTCCCATAGTAACATTCTGACAAGCCAAATCCTGTAACATTTGAGCCACTCTCCCAATAAATGTGCCATCATCCACTGGAGGGGCATAAACATTGCAAAGAATATACTGTACTCCCTGAACTTCCACCAAGAGCACGATGACCCTACCCTCTTTATCAGTACGAGATTTCAAAACCTTAATCGGGGAGTTCTTCCGAATCAAAATAGCAACCCCCCTACTCCTGGATGAATAGCAAGAGACAAAAAATTCCCCAATCCAACCTTTGCGGAGCATATTAGCATCCTCTAACAGTAAATGGGTCTCTTGGAGAAAATGTACATCACTGTGCATATCTTTCAAACAATTAAAAATCGTTTGCCTTTTGAGCGGATTATTTAGACCATTGATATTCCACGAGGAAACAGACAACTGATCATCCCTCTCAGATGGCATTGCAAGGAAAAAGAAAAGACAACAAAAAACCAAACAAAAAAATCTGTACTTATAAAAACCAAAAACCCATCCCCACCCCCGCTCGCAGAAATATGAATCCAACGTCAACAAGAACTAACAAACCCCAAGCCACCCCCGATACCCCTCCCAATCATATATTGATTACTCCAACCAAAAAACACCAAAATTGAAAAGAGCCACCTAGACTCTAATAAACTTAACAGCAACACAAAACCTGAATCCTAATTAACAGCATCTCAAACAGCAAGGCAACAGATGAAAAAGGATAAAAAAAAAAGAAATTAAACTGTGACCCAACAAAATAGTAAAACAAGGTATAATGCAGCAAAACATATAACTTAAATTCATCTTACAACCTAAGATCTAATCAACGACTAGGTAATAGTACATTTAAAATCCACTCTGTCACAGAGAATGTCAGTACCAACTTTAGGTCACAGCAGAAGCAAGCCAGATCTATAGTATGTAAGATCCACAAACTCCGACAGATGAATGTGAAAGGGACATGTTGAGCAACTGACGAAGAAGTCAACTGCACCATATGAAGAATGTCTGTAGTAGTTCTGTGTGTCACAAAACCTTCGGTCGACATCAAGGCGCAGTACCAATTATCCTCTAATTCATGCTGTGCAGCGATGAGATTACATTGAAGTATCTTATGAGCACACTCTTTCAAATGCCTGTGTGTAAGCCTCTAATGCCTGGAAGTGGCAACAGAGATCCATCCCCCATTCATGTGGAGGTATGGGTGACCAGCTGAATGGCCTGGCAAGTCTGAAAGGCTGTCCACTTGACGGAGAGAGGCCCACAACTGCTACTGCACACCTCCCAAAGTCAATGCAGGCCATAATCGCCACCTCCTGAGACACTGGGCCACTGATCCTTCCCATGGCCAAAATACTCAGGTTCAGACTGTATCAGGATAAATAAACACCCAAACCAACTACCCAAACTTCCCGCAAAGCAAAAAAGACCATCCCTCTTATAGCGTCCTATTCTGTGCCCAAGTTTATAAAGACAGAGAGAGGGCCTTCCATTACGTCTACAGGGTAGGCATGATTCATTGTCTGCACTGTATTCACAAGGCAACCATATCTTGACCTGAACACTGCACATACTGTAGCACTAACTACCAATCACAAGATTAGGAAGAACCCAGTTCTGTGGTCACTCTTGTACAATGATTAGGAATGGTGAGTCGATTTGTGAAAACTCTGTACTTCCAGATTCCTAGTTTGCGAAATAGTATGAAGTGTTATGAGCACCAGTGAATATTTAGATGAACGCAGTAAAAGACTATTTGAAAGGTGGCCGCGTTTCCTAATTGATGCAACGCCCAACAAAGTATCTGTTGATTTCAAAGCATATACATGATTTTTATCTACAAGCACCTAAAATGACAACGTGCATGAGTCAGTCCGCAACAGTGAGAAATTCATTTTTTGAGTTCAGCTGTTAAAACAGATCCTACCAAATGACTCAATCGGTTACGGAAGCTGTAGCAGAGAACAATGTGTAATCAACTGACACCTGGTCCATTCTTGGGCTGAAAAGTCAATTACATTTGGCAGTTTTGCATTTTAGCTCCTAGTCTCACCTGATTAGGTTTCCAGACAAGTCGGTCTATGACAGTCTCATCCAAACAGGTGTCCCTCTGCCCCACCAGAATGATAAAGGACAGCATTGACTCTCTCGCTAAAGCCTTGGATGATCTCTGCAACCACTCTTTCGACACTGAAGTATTCCCCTCTACACGCAAGCACTCACTTATGCACCCCCCACCTAAATGAAAATGTCTGGCGACCCCTCCATTCCGGCAAACTATCGCCCGATCTCTATCTCTCCTTTCCTGGGCAAACTCCTGGAGAAATTGGCTATTTCCCAGATAACCCTCCACACCGAAGCTGTTGGTTGTCTTCATGACCATCAGTTTGGCTTCAGAGAAGCCAGAGGCATGGAAACTGCTCTCCTGAACACTTGTGAAAATGTGTTGTTTAACCTTCATCTGGTATCATTCTTCTTGACCTCTCCTCTGCTTTTGACACAGTGAACCACAACATCCTGATCACCCGTCTCCGAGGTACCCTGGGCATCACAGATCAGCCTCTGGCGTGGCTATCCTCTTTCCTCTTGGACTAACCTTCCCAGGTTGAACTTGGGTCCCTCCTCTCCTCCTCCACACTCTCCATATGTGGTATTCCCCAGGGCTCTATCCTCTCCCCCTGGTTTTTCTATATCTGTCTGGACCCCTTGGGCATTCTTATCTCTACCTTTTCCTCTAACTTTCAGTTTTACACGGATGACACACAACTCTCTTTCAGGCTACCCTTGGCCTCCTCCTCGCTCGTCACTGACTGTCTCGCCGCTATTCAGGGATGGTGTGCCTCTAACAATCTCTGCCTTTATGCCAGCAAGGCAGAGATCCTATTAATTGAGACCTCTGTTCCCGCTTTTCCCATCTCACTCTGGCTGGTCTCCCTTGGCCCTATGCCCTCCTCTTCTTGTGAGGCAAAAAACCTTGAGGTCACTCTCTCCTTCTCTCCACACATCACAGACATTGCCAAAATGTAAAATTTCCAACTGCACTTCCTCAGAGGTATTCTCCCATTTTTCACCTTCCCCCAGAAGCTTACCGTCTCCAGAGCCTTGGTTCTTTCTAGGCTGGACTACTGCAACAGGCTCTTTCTCAATCTACTCAACTCTACACTTTGCCCTCTTCAGCTCATCCAGAACATGATCATAAGACTTATATTTGGCCTCAAGCCCAGGGACTGCATCTCTCCAGCCCTGAAATCCCTCCACTGGCTCCCAGTGGCTGCAAGGATCAAGTTCAAGACCCTCTGCATCTTCCACAAGGCTTTCTGGGGTCGGGCCTGTACTATCTCCAATGCTCTCTTACTAAGTACTTCCCTACCAGAACCCTCCAGCCGACTACTTCCAGTTCTCTGCGGGTGAATCATGTTAATAATTCCAATCGGGCGTCACACACCAGACCAGGACCCTTGCACTTAGCCTAGGAGGGAGCACACAATTAAAATACTTTTTCTTTATTTCCTAGAATTCGGATTGAGCTGGCACCCAACCCATCTCACACCCCCTTTTACAAATACCCCAGGTCACAATAGACCATGAACCAGTCCGGTGGGTGGGAATACAATATTTATTTATTTTAAGTTAAAGAAAATCACACAATTTTAATATTGGGCAGCAATCACCAACAGGGCGATAATTAAAATGTAAAATGATGAAAAATACTTGGTTGAACTTCTACTATAACATATCCAAAGCACAGATGAATGGGAGCAATTTTACTGTTCGAGTAGAAAGCCCCAGAGTTATTAATCAAATTTTTTAGTGGATAAAAGGAGCAGCAACGACTCAGGTATACTAGGCAGCAAACACAATTAAAATCCAAACTTTCCCCATGAAATGAGAGGCAAAATGGGATTCAAAAACCTTTGTAATTGTATAAATAACACTTGGAATTGGTAAATAATTAATTTACATGTGCATTTGAATAAATGAGGTAAATATGAGTTATAACAGTATCAGAGATGTAAGAACACTAACAACTACAAGGCAAGGTATACAATTCAAAAATCAACTTTGAAGTAAGAATCCAGTGCAGCCAAAATCACACACATCGAAATTGCATTTTTTCCTTTTTACATGTTTAACTGTCAAAACGGTTTGAAAAACGGGTGGAATAGACACAATTGGAATGCGGTTTCTAGGCTGGGGGATAGAGGCACATCACAGGGATAATATGGCTGAATAACTGGATGGGATTTTCAATGTGAAAGGTAATTCGGTTTTAAAAATAAAAGCAATTGACAGAGAACATCGGTTTAAAAAGGAAAGAACAATTCTGACAGAAACTATATTTTAATGGCTAGAAAAGAGAAACACCACCCGTGAATAGAAAAGTTACGCTGCAGTTGTAACCCTTCACGCAGTGTGCCTCTTTTCAGGGAAAATTAATTTATTTATTCAAAATAGGACTATCGACAGAAATGAGTGGATGAATAGTGCTAACACTAGGAAATCAAGAACAGGGTGCACAGAGGATTCTGACAGTTTTAAACAAGTTATCAGGGTATTCATGGGATTACTTAGAGAGTGGAACAAAGGCAAGGTATCAAGATGGGGTATACCATGTGTTGCCATGGGATGGGAAGATACTCACAATCAGCGCTGGAGTTTGGGATTTGGCACAGCCAACCGGGTTTCTGGACTCAAAGGATCTGATCATGGCACCACAGCAGGGCTCTCCTAGCAGAAAACAGCTGGCCCTGTCTCTTCACGGCACTGCGACATGCAGGTGTGTGGGCAAAAAGCCGGTCTGATCACAGGATACTCTCAAAAAGGGTACCACAGCTTTTCCCCATTCTCCCTGAGTTAGTGAGATTTTGTTATGGGGTTTCTTTTTCAGGATCAATGGTCCTGCCTGGATAGGGTCAGCTATGGTTTGGCATGGCAGTGGAATCAGGAATCTGGAGTCTGGCAGAATGAAAATGGAATGTCTGGATACGCAAGAGCTGGAAAATTCAGAAGAGTGTGTCCTTTGTCTCTGTGAGCTTCCCACTTTTATAAGGTGGGTGACATCACAGGATTTATTGTTGGGGCAGGCTTAGGCTGGACATGCCTCTTACAGTTGCATAGGTCAGACTATGTATGTTGCCTCCTTCCTTGAAGCAGATTGAACTGAAGGAGGGAACTCAGTTTTATGGGGTGTGTTTTTATGAGTTACAGAGCCATCCCACAGTCGCATTTGCCAAAAATCAGTTCTGACCTAAATCACATAGACAAATGGTATATTTGGTACAGAGCATGGCAGTCCAACTCCCAGGTCTATATGACATTGTTTCATCCTTCTAATAGTCTTTTGCGCTTTTTGGTGGGAAATATTCCACTTACAATTCTGCAATTTTATACAGGTGTACCTATTACCACAGAGCATGTTTGCATTACATTTCGAAGTTATCCCATTAACACTTTTCCCATGAATGACATTATTCCGCGGTTTGTGTCCCATACATGCTAGGGAAAGCCACAATATCTCGTTTTAATGCCCCCAAAATCATATTTCAACTGTTAAACTCTCGCAATACTGCGTTGTCCGGTTGCAGAAATAAAGACTTAAAGTTTATTAATTCAAAATTGTCTTTTGCCCCAAATGGCCAGCATTGTCACCCAAATAAGGGCATAACTTCCAAGGTTGCTCTGGAGTTATCTTTGAAGCATCTCAGTTTGAGTTAAGGGGAGGTGTCAGAGGATTTCACAGCTATGTGTCCTGGAAATTCTTTGTCTAGGCTAGCTCTCAGTCACAGAGTCTGACGAGCATGTAACATGCTTCCTCTTGGTCCATTCATAGTTTCCAAAGGGCTGGCCCTTTGGGGGAAGGCAAGGCAGGAAAACCTGTTCTGTGGCTCCACAGTAAATGCACTTCTTTATTTAATTATTTCTTTTTTTCTGAATAAGGCGCAAATCTGTTGAAATAAATATGCTACATATGTTTTCAATCAAACCCCCCCTTACATTTCTAGGCAAGGACAGGGCCATAACTCAACCATTTACTTTTAAGCAGATAGTTTTCTTGTTGGTAAAAGCGCCATTTTACACGTGGGTTAATTCAGCTGGGATGTCACTTTCAAATGCAGTTTTCTCTTACATCTAGATTCCAACATTATTTGCAGCATTTGTAAATTTCTCATACACAGAAAACTGTTCAAGGCAAAGGTCCACTGACACTAACATAAGCACAGAGAAATAGGGCTTCTTTTGAAGAGTTCAGCTGTGATTTTCTTTGCAAATTAACATATTTTTCCGTGCGGCTGGAATGAAAGTTCTTTGTGATATTGCAGATCTTGCCTGACACAGCCTATCATTCAGTGAGAAATGCTTTCTTTTGCTGGAGCACAACCTGAAAATGGCTGGGCATAGCTGAGTCTCACTAGAACCAACTGTGCAATGCTGAAACAGTGGAAAAAGGCATCAAGGGGCCACCATTTTAAATGCAAAATATTTCCTTTTTTGATGGGAAATTTTGAGCTAGCAGCAGAGCGGCGATGCTTTTCAATTCTTTTCTTTGGTGCACATAAGGAACACACTGGCAGCCTTTTTCGGTGTGTTCCATGTTCCATCTTGCCTCATATGTGCTTGGCAAAGACAGCGCAGCCATCATTTTTGTAGCTGCAAAACATAGTTTTGATGCAAGGAAAGGGTGCTCTGCAGAGCCAGCGCAGCCATTCTGCTGTTAACTGCTGAAGTGCAGATTGGTGATGCAGTGGAATCCTGCTGGGTGGGCAAATTAACCCCACAGTCTCTTCTACAAACAAAGACTAGGTGGTAGATATCTTTCCTCTTCAGGTGCTCCCTCTGAAATGGCCTCTGTGACGCTCTCCACCTTGAGCCGGATCTCCTAAAGTTCCATATGCTCCTCAAGACCTTCCTTTTCTTCTCTTCCTTCTCTCTGCCTCTCCTCTGCTACCCTTTCCTCTCCTCCTTTCTCTCTGCCTCTCCTCTGCTAACCTTCCCCTCCTTCAGCATAATTATGCCGACTGGCTGCCTGGTGCTCCTCTGATTCATACAGGACACCATCCCCCCACCCCCGTCCAGTCCCTTGCATTTCCCTCCAGGCCTTCCTGCACTGCCTCCTAGACATCCATGCACTACATGGGTTTGATTCGCTAGGGAAGCCCTGCCCTCTTTGCACTTAACTCTGCTCTGGGTGCACTTCTCCCCTTCCCCACCCCTGCAATTATTGTCTGTGCAATTGCACAATCTAAATGATATTAGGCCTAGTAAGATCATTTGTCTTGTCTCTCCCTTGTTCCCCACTGTTGCTGGTTGCGACTTGAAACACTTGTGTATAGGCACATTATAAATAACTTATTAATCAATCAATCAATCAATCAAATCAATCAATCGTCGACCAACTTAATACAAACTTCGGCATCTTCATGAGTGTGAAAGGTTGAGGTTTTCATGCCCAATTTCAAACCAGTTACACCCAAAGGTAGCACCCACATCTCGGAAGCCTGCTTCATAGCAGGTATTATCAGCAATCAGTATATCTCATTGGGAATGGTCCTTGTAAACTGCTGGCTAAGCACATATCTCTGCAACAGGCATTCAACACAATCTGCATGTTTCACACCGCTCACAAAGTTGTAGGTGATAAGACACCAAGCCACCTCTTTATGTTGTTGTCATCCTTTTGAATAAATCATTTTTCTTTCCTGGAATGGCTACAATCATTATACTTGCAGGCCTTTTGACGCAAAAGCATCTCAACACCTGATTGATAAGACTAGAACATTACATGACTTTCTGACCATTAACACCACAGAGGGGCATTGTTCTCTCAACCACACCAATAATTAAACCAAGATATGTTTTTCACTAACTTTTTGATCACATTATCATATCAGTTATAAAGTGAATGCATGTTTTTGTAGGGTGCATTGGTCTATCACTCACTAAATTGATTTTGTCAAGCGACAGATAAAATCAGTATTGACCAGGGAGAAAGTCTGGTGGTGTCTTCTGCCGGTGATGGAAATCCCAAGGAGTCAGCCTCAGGCGGCAGCAGCTTTGCATGGCCAGTCACAAGAAGAGACATCTGCCTAGATGGCAGGGACTAGAGGCTTCTAGATGCAGATGGCATCCCACACAAAAGAGCAGAGGAGACCACAGAACACTGCTTTTTTCAATGTGGTCCAAAGCAGGAGCCATCTGGGTTTAGGAGAGGAAAAACCCTACCACATCATGCATAGAAAAACAATACCTGCCACACAGACTAACTGGCGAGGAACGGTAGACAAAAGCCAACCCAACAAACCAATGCAGAAACCCAAGCAAGAGCCTAGATTGCGGTGTTGTGCCAGCCAAGAATGCCGCTCCTCACAAGGAACCAAGGTACGCAGTTGTCCCAGGGAACATGGAGGAGGGCGATTTTGTATTTGTGGTAGGGACAGCACTTAAGTTAGATTAGGTTTGGACAGAGTAGTTATGTAGTAAGACATCCTGACAAGCATCCTTTGTTGTTTTCTTTATTGATAGGGAAGAGATCTTACTAGAAGTAGGGTTTAGTGGAGGCCTTAATTTGGTTTAATAATACACCAACTTGCAACATGACCTCTTGCCCATCTCCTGAGTCTGACTTACTCCAGCTGCTTAAAACCTCAGCACTGAAGATGGATAACTTTCCAAGTCTTAAGTGCCAGAAGGACTGCGAGATACCGTTGCTTCGCTCAGGATATTCAGTTGGGCTTCTGGGCACCTAATTATTGGGATTTCCACCCCTTTAAGGCACTCATGCGTACATAAGTGACAATATTTATGGTAAATATGCAACACATTCACTGAAGAACTGTGTTTGTTGCACTGCATGGGTAGGGTGCAGTACATTGACCCATTAAGAAGCAGGGAATACATAAACACAATAAATAGCAATAAAAACTGAACAGATTCTCTGTTGGTATTCCCCACACCAAACATGAAAATAGATTTGAGAAAAAAGCACACCTGAAAAAAAAGCGGGGGCTACAACATAAAAGTAAATATTATGTTATGGCGCATTTGTATGTGTTATGGGGCATTTGTATAGCGCCTCATATACCATTGGTAGGATCTCAAAGCGTTGTGGGATGAACACCCTTGGGACCGTAGTCCAGGTCAGCAGAGAGAGTAGGGTAGCATAAACTGCTTGGGTGCACTTGGTATGTGTGCAGCCAGAATGATTTGTGCAGGGTTGGCTGCATTGTAATACTAGGTGTCATGCAGTGGTTCTGAGAGATCAGGGTAATGTGTGCAGCATGGTGGGTGCTCTCCAATTCTGCATTCTGGCTGCCGTGAGGCCTGTGTAGGAAATTATGTGTGCAGCTAAACTGATTGGGGTATAGCTGCGTTTTAACATGCTGTTGAGGTGTTCAAGGAGTAGTGTAGGTATGTGTGCAGCTAGGCCAAAATTGATTGAGTGTATTGCTGCGTTCTATTTTTTTGTTGGTGTAAGGTGGAGACTGAACATATCAGTAGGAATGAGTGTCTGCGATTGCCTCTATGGGGCCATCTGGTTACTTTGGCCGCTCAATGAGCAGGTTGTGTCTGGCCTGGTGGTTGGTGGTAGTGGATTTCCGAGATAGGTACTCTGGCTGGTGCAGAGTATGTTGTGTTAACCCGGTGGGATGGTCCATTTTCCAGAGGCTCTGTTGCAGTTGTCAGAGGGCCCATTTTCTGGGTCCCTGGTCGTAGTTTGTGTGCGAGAGGCAGAGTGTTTTCTGATACGTTTGTGGTGATCACATGATTCTGCAGCTCTGTTGTAGGTGTTAGAGAGCCCATTTTCCGGGTCCCCAGGGATAGTTTATGGAGAGAGGCAGGGTGGTTCTTGACATTTTTGTGGTTATTGGATGATTCCGCGGCTCTGTTTAGATGTTAGAGAGCCTATTTCCCAGTGCCTGGTCATAGTTTATGGATGGTGTCTCGATAATTCCTGACATGTTTGTGGTTATCGTATGATTCTCCGGGTTTCCTAGGGTTGCCAGATATGATCATATACCACCTTGTGTGCGTGATAGGTGACGTGATATGATCCAACCATAATATTAAACCATAAGTGCTGTGAGGCTCTGTATTGCTGACTCACTGACTTGCTACCCAGTTGGGTTGGGTTTGACATGGGTTAACAGGGAACAGAGCCTAACATATTTGTTTGGCAGGAGGATCTGTGATATTTTCTTTCTGTCTTTAGTTCCCAAATGTGTAAAGTTTGACAAGAGCGGATCGAGTCACATTTGAATAATAAGAGGAGCTATTACATGTGTATGGTAGCGGTTGGCAACTCCTGGAGTGGTTACGCTATGCTTCCTTTTGGGAAAGTAGTGAGTACGATTGGCTGTGGGCATTGAGTTCTAGTATCAGGTTAATATATGCAGAAGACATCACTTGGTATTAAAGCATGGGGCATGCCTGTTTGGGAGGCGGTGGGCTTGCCCTGTCACAGCAGACAAATATGGTGAAGTCACGTCTTGGGACTGGAGTCATGAGCGACGGGATTTGGGCGTTGGGCTGGCATTTTCAGCTACATGGCAAAAGGCCCTTTTTGGTCGAGCTAGTTTGCAGACAGCCCACAGCTGCCTTGCCCAGAGTCTGCCAGTCACTGAGGTCAACTTATGCCCTTAATTTCTTAGTCAATTGGGCCTCATTACGAGGTCCGCGGTAACTGCCGGTGCTACTGGCAGATTGCTGCCAATCTCGTAAGACCATTCCGCCACCTGAGATCCCGGTGCCACGGGGACATTACAAGTCCCAGTAGCCCGGGATGTCAAGTGGCGGAAACTATAAGTCCCATTGCCTCATGAATGGAGACACGCAAGCACCGGCAACATTGTTAAACCATGCCTGCAGGGGCCGGTTCTCCCAGCAGGTCAGACCTGTTGGGAGCACCGACCCTTGCAGGCATTCAGGTATTCTGATGGTCTGGAGCACCAGACTTGGAATGATGTCCAATGTCTTGTTTGCTGGCTTCCCTTTCATGGATTAGGGAAAAGCCAAGTTGTCAATGCTTCAATGCTTTACGGAAAGGCCATGTAGTCCTGGTTGTGTCAGATGTGGGGAGGCAGTGAAATCCATGGTGTTGGCGCCAAGATAGAGTAGGCTCACCCTCCAAGCCTGGCTGAATTGGATGCTGGAATCACTAGTAGGAGGGCAGTGCTTAAACTTAGGGTGCGTGTTGGGTGGTAGGGCATAATCTTCTCTTGAAGGTATGTCGGACTGCCCTTTTGCACTGCTCGGTGGGTGATGCATAGGATTTTGAATGTGGCCCTTCGTTCAATAGTGAGCCAGTGAATGGTGCAGAGAGCAGGGCGAGATGTGCATAGGAATTTGAATGTGGCCCTTCGTTCAATAGTGATCCAGTGAATGGTGCAGAGAGCAGGGCGAGATGTGGTCCCTTCGTCCCCGTGCAAGAAGGAGTCTGGCAGCTGCATTTTGGATTCTTTGGAGTTTGATGATTTGGTAGTCTGGTGCACTAAAGTACATGGAGTTCACATAATCCAGTCTGGACATGACAATGGACAAAATAGATGTCAGTCTGTTTGGGTAGTTGAGGAAAGGGAAGATGCATGTAGTGGGACAGGGTTAGGCCTGAGTCCATTGTGCAGCCAAGGTTTTTGACTATGTTGGAGCTAGAAGGAGGGGTGGCAAGGGAGGGTGGCCATGGCAGTGGTTGCGGCAGTAGAGCTGTGTTGCCACATACCATGATCTCTGTTTTTCTTGGATTAAGTAGGAGGTGGTTTCTTTTCATTCACATGTCTATATCTCTCAGGCAGTCTGCTAGGTCAGGTTGGAGCTTGTTTTGGGGATACTCAGGATAATTTGGCTGTCGTCCGTACAATTATAGCAGGTGAGATTGTGTGAGCGTATGATGACTGCCAGAGGGATCATGTAGAGGTTGAAGATGAGAGGTGAGAGGCAAGCACCCTGGGGTACTCCGGTGTTCACAGGGCAAGCAGGGGAGGTAAAAGTGGGACGGAATGTGATTTGTTTCATATTGTTAAGGAACAAGGCAATCCAGTTGAGTGCTCAGATTCCTAGGGAGTGGAGTTGTTTGATGAGGATTGAGTGATTAATGTTGTCAAGCTGTTGAGACATCAAGGAGAATCATGCGGCACATCCTTTAGAGTCTGAGGAGATAGTGAGGTCATCCAAGATCGAGATCAGTGTGGTTTCATTTCTGTGGCTTGGTCGAAAGCATGAATGGCCGGGGTCTAATAGGTTGTTGGATTCAGAGAAAAGGTTGAGCTGAGAGTAGGCAGAGTGGTCAATGAGATTCACCAGCAATCTGGTGTTGGAGATGGGCCTGTAATTGATTGGCTGGAGGGGGTCGAGATCTGCTTTCTTTTAAAAAGACGTTTGACATGTGCTACTTTGAAGGGTTCTGGAAAGATGTCAGAGGTGAAGGAGCATTGAATATGGATGTAGCCTATTCTGCACAGGTGGAGGTGAAGATTTCTTTGAGAAGAGTGACAGGACAAGGGTCAAAGAGGGCCCAGAGGGGCTGCTGCTTGACAGTAGTTGAGGAACTCCTACCTCGAGATGGAGTTGAAGGAGCTGAAGGATGGCACTGCAGGTAAGTAGTGATCTTGAGTAGTGGGTGGTGTGCAGGGGGTGAGGTTGGAATGTTTGGCATTAATGGCAGCCATCCTGTTCAGTGCTGTACTGTGGAAGTGTTGGGAGAGAGAGTCTCAGGGCATTTGCGTGGAAGTGGTCTGGGCAATGGTGCAAGGGCTTTGAAGAATTCCGAGACGATACTGTGGAGCTCTTTGCTACTGCTGCAGCAGTTCAGGATTCTTTTTTTGTAGTAGGCTTTTTTGGTCTTTTGGATCTCAGATTTGTAGTTACGGTGATGGTGGGCGAACATGGATTTGCTAAGAGGAGCTTTGGATGTTTGCCATTTGCGCTTGAGGGAGTGATTGTGGGTTTTGAAGCCTTCAGGTGGGGTTTGAAACATTTGGGGTTACGTACTTTGCGGGTGGGAGACGGTGAAAGGGAGGAGCGAGTTGTTAAGCCAGGAGTGAAAGGATTTGATAGGTGGGGGGTCTATCTGAGCACGGGAGTGTGTGTAGCAGGGCTTCAGGAAGGTCAGTCAGTACCTTGACCTTGATCCAGCATTTGTGATCGTGTGGTGGGACAGGGTGGGCCTTGGGTGATGAGGCTGGTGTGCATAGAGAGAAAGGTGTGGCTGAGTGATCTGGCCAGAGGGGTTTGGGGCTGGACCCCAATATGAGGTTGGTGGAGCTGAAGATTGCATTAAGGTTGTGACCTCCTGTGTGGGTGGTACCTGTGGTGTGCCAGGAGAGGTTGAGTGTATCTCGGCTGTCAACCAGGAGTTGTGTCATGAGGTTGTTGGGCACATCAAACCAGATATTAATGTCCCTCAATATAGTGAGTGCAGGGTGGTTGACCAGAGTGGTAGCTAGTGAGTCACAGAGATTTCTGGCAAAATGTCTGTCATATCCTAGAGGCCTGTAGATGAGTAGGAAACTGTGTGAGAGAGTGGGCAACAAGGGGAATCTGAACGGAAGGGATTTGCAGTTAGCTGTACATGGCTGAGTTTCAGTGAGTGAGATGGAGATGTGTGGTTTGTGGAGGATGGCTACTCCACCACCTCTGGAGGGTCTGTTGTGAGGGTGAGCATGTAGGCCAGAGGGAAAGCCTCATGTGCAAATGGTTTCAAATCATCTGCAAACTCATGTTTCAGTGATGAAGATGAGATAGGGATTGTCAGAGGATTGAATGTCAAAGATGCTGTGTCTGTTTTTGGCCATGGATCGGGCATTGAATAGGAGGCAGGAGAGTTGGTGAGATTTGTTGGTTCCCCTCATGCTAGTGGCTGGATGGACTGGGCAAGTCTGCATGGCTGGTGGTGAAGTGTTGGTAGCCGTGGGGGCCGCTGTGGCCAGAACAGTCGGAATGAGTGAACCCTGCTGTGGCGGTGTGGCCAGAGCGGTTGGCATGGCTGAATTCAACTGGGGGCATTGGTTGTCGTTTAGGTCCCAGGTAATGTTTGATGGGGAGAGAGAGTGAGGTGGTTCAGGTGAAGGAAGAGTGAGCATGCGGTGGCCGGCTTACATGAGATGGGAGTAGGTGGAATGGGGTAGAGGGGTAGGTGGTGAGTGGTGCTGGTGTGGTGTGTGGGTTCCGGCTAGCTGTTGGATCGGGTGTGAGTCCAGATGGAGATGGAGTGTAGAGGTGGTAGGCAACAAGTCAAGAAGTCATGTTTGAGGGGGGATTTGGGGTGTGGCTAGCTGGGAGGTCCTGACAGCTGGGCTGTGGGTAGTGGGGATGGAGGGCTGATGCGGGCACAGTGAGGCAACAAGAGTCGAAGGTAAGGGCCGGTCTGTTTTCCCCAGTTTTGTGCATATGGGTGAAAGAGGTGTGTGAGAGAGGGCAGTGGAATCAGAGGGGGAAAGGGAGGAGGGGATAGTTCTGGAGAGAGCAAGGCATGCCATGCTGAGAGAAGGGAAAGAGGTGGAATGGGTTGGTCTGGAGATGGGGTGATGGGGAGGGCATAGCAGAAGGAGGGGGTCTTGACTGAGTGGAGTTCATGGTCGGTGTTGTTGTGACTGGGTGGAGCCTGCTTGGGGATGCTGGGTTTTCGAGGGACTGGGGTGGGGATGAGGTGGGGCAGGTTGGTGGTGTAAGGGAGCCAGGGAATATATATCCGTGGAATGGTGGGGTTGGTGGAGAAATGCGGAGCTCCCCATGTATTTGATGTGGTGTGAAGAGAGGGAGTCTATGGTTTTCTGGCTAGGAGGGGGAGGGTAGAGGTTGGCAGAGCTGATCTGGGAGGGGCATTTCTGCAGGGAGGGGCATGTGTTGAGGAAGTGGCTGGGATGTTCTGTTTGAAGCGCCAGAGTGCTCCTCTGGCTTGGGAGTTGGATATAGCACGTGAGGGATTCTGGTTAAGGTGGGGAGGGAAGAGGGCAGTTGAGCCGATCTGGGGATATTCTGCAGGCAGGTGCAGATGATGGGGTAGTGGCTCGAAGGTTGTGTTTGGAGCACCAGAATACTCCGCTGGCTTGGGAGTTTGTTTTAGAGCAGTGTGGGGGGTGAGGGTTGCTCTAAGCCATTGACTGGGGGTGTGAGAGGCAGTGAGCGAGGGGGTAGGATGTGTGGAAGTGTGTGGGAATGGGGTAGGGGAGGGGCTGTTCATGTTGCGCCAGATAGCTCCTCTGGTCTGTGGTTGGAGGGGGTGTGGTGAGGGGAGGAACGGCGTGGAGAGTCACAGTGTAGGAGGGTTCTGCTTCCGGGGATGGAGATAGAGATATGTGTGGCGTATAGCTGGGGTTCAAGAATGAAGGTGCTAGATTGACACCGAAGGGCCTGGCTTGGTGCTTATTGGCTTGCCAGAGGGTTTCTTTAATTTGTGACTTGGGATGCCTGTGGTGAGTGGCTGTGTGCGGGGTTTCTGCTCTGAGTGAGCGTGTTGTGACTGGGTCAGAGTTGTGGGGGCGAAGAGGTGGTCTTGGTTGCTGTTGTGTTCCTGTCCAATTTGAATCACCAGTCGTGGTCGAGTGAGGGAGCATTGCAGCTAATGGAAGTGTTCAGGCCTTAGTGGGTGGATCCAAGTAGGGAGCGCTGAGGTCCGAGGTATCTGGGTCGAACGGGGCAAACAAGTCTAGCAAATGCACTAACACCTGGATTTGAGACACCTGGACAGAGGGGGAGAGGTATCTGGGTTGAACACGCACCCAAGTCTACAAAAAGCACTATCAACTAGATTTGAGACACCTAGGCAGAGAGCACCTAAGATGGCACACAGTGTCAAATGCAATAACACCCAGATTTAAGACAGTACAAAATGCAGTAACACCCAGACCTGAGGCACCTGGGGACAGGAGAGAGAGCTCAAGATGGTGCACAGTAGTAAATGCAGTAAAACCTAGATTTGAGACAGCAGTGAATGCGAAACACCTAGATTTGGGACACCGGGATGAGAGGGAAAGTGCCTGAAATCGGGGCACAGTAGTAGAAGCAATAACACCTAAGTTTGAGACAGTAGTAAATGAAATAACACCTAGATTTTGCGAAATATGGCTATCTGGCACAATTAGGCCAATGCAAGTGATGGTTATTTGTGGGATATGGTGGACCGACACAATTGGCAAGATACGAGAGATGGCACAGTTGGCTGAAGCGCTGGACAAGGCTAACATACAAATGAGGGACACAATACTGGCTTTTTTAAACCTTGTGATAGCTTGGATAATAAGATGTGTCTGACAGTCTAATGGGAATCAGTAATTTCTGGCCTCCCTGTCCAGACCTCACCTACCTTGTCAGTCACTGCTGGTTGATGGCTTCAGGCTCCACAGGCTAACACAGGCCAACACGGTCTGGCGCTGCTTCTTCTAGAGTTGCCCTTTGCCTCGGGTCCCTTCACTGGAGGGGGCTGCAATGGGCAGTGGGGTTGCCCTGTGGGGATGTCTTAAATATGCCTGAGGGACAATGGGAGCAGTGGGAGGGATGGGAGGCAGGAAGGACAAACATGAAAGCGGACAACAGGCAACAACAAGCAGCGAACACAGTGCTTACACAGACTAAATTAGCAAAACATTTGAAAATACAAATACTTATCACTGGAGCTACCCTGGGGGCTGGATGCCTCACCTCTGCACCAGAGACAAAAAGAATGGCGTAGCAGAGGTGGCAAACTCAGGACTAGTTTCTCGTTCGAGATGGGAACAGGTTCAACCAATGGGAGCAGGGGGAGCAGGGGGAGCGACGGGAGGCGGAAGGACAAACACGGAAACGGGCAACAGGCAGCAACAAGTAGCACACACAGAGCTTACACAGACTACATTAGTAACAAAATGGAAAATACAAATAAAGATAACTGGAGCTACAGTGGGGGACTGGATGCCTCACCTCTATGGCAGACAGCAAAATAATCCATATTAAACATATACATAATAAAACAAAATAGAGCACTCTCACAAGCGCCCCCATATAAGAAACAATAATATTGGTGGAGCGTATCAAAAGCTTGACACCCAACTGATTGCGTTGTCACCCAGCTGATTGAATGCTCACCCAGCTGGTGAGTCATTTACCAAGCAGCAATCTTGGGTGTCCAATCTATTAGGTGTAGACTGCGTGAGTGCCTGAACAACTATTTGCTGGAAAAGGCTGTGTAAATTACACTCCCTCTTCCTACCACTATGGTTGTGCCAAGGGCATGCAGATACAGTTGTTTTGACCCCTGTTGAATGGCACCTAGTGGTGATATAATATACAGCGTCTTAAAATGTCATTTATGCAGCTGTATCAGAGTTAAATTGAGACAACATATATGCTAATGAGCTCCCTTCTCATATATTGTGATTGTCTCAGACAATCAGGAACAAGGATTCGGAGTAAATTCCAGACACTATTTACCTGTCTGGTTCAGCCAAGCACAGGGCAACAATAGCTCATAGATGTGTCGTGAGACAGCTGGCTATACTGATGAAAAAGAGTGATATGTACAAATGAACCCTCTGAAGTACAGTACAATGATTTATCTTGAAAATATATGTTGGATGGCTTTTGATGTCATTAGCACATTGATTCCATTGCGAAACTGACCTTTTTCAACATTTAGACTGAACGTGCTAAAAAATAGTTGCAAAAGGGACCAGTCTTGAGGGGGGATTCGGTATAATAATGGTTCTTGTTTGATCAGTGTGTAGTCCCTGGGATTGGGTAATTCAGTACATCACATGAATTGTCTTCTATCATTTACGTTATTGTGAAACATGGATGATCAATGGCGTGAATGGTGAAAATATAGCAGACAAAATGTGTCCCACTCTCATCTATGATTATCTTAAGCCTTTCCAGGACTATTGGTGACACTGTTCAAGTGCTTTTGTTTTTCAAACACCAATGTCACCATTTATTCTGAAGCTGGACAGTAACTACATTTTAATGAGCTTGTCAAGAGAACAACCAAATGAACAAGGCTTCCGGAAATTTTTCAGTATATTGCTTTTTTTTTGTTTAGACATACAAAAAAAGAACCTGCTTGCAGTAAGTGCGTCACAACTATGTAAATGCACAGGTAAAATGTATGGTTGCTGCCTTTATGTTAGTAAATCCGGATAGGACACACCTTTATTGACACCAATTGATGGTAAATTCTCTTTATTGTGGACTTCACTTCCATGAAGGAGCTATATGATAGTTCGGTCCAGTGCATGCTATGGGGATGGTATTGCTACTGTGTCTCAGGGAAGAGGCGTTTTTGCTTTGGATAATTAAATACATATGCATGATAATATACAAAGGATTTGCCAGGAGTAAGACTGACTTATACCATGTCCATTCTTCCAGGAAGCCCGGTCCATGGCATTAGACTCACAGGTGCCACAGTTAATTTGATTGCCTGTAGTGTCTGTCTTCATTGCAGCCCACCCTCACACCTCAACACATTCACAAATATAATCACAGCCCTCTCATGTGAAACCCTGCAAACATCACCCAGATCACCTTGCTTTTTGGGTTCTACAGAGTAAATAAAAGAGTGAGTGCTCTAACCTCCTGCTCAAAACATTCAGATATGCTACCATCTTCCCCATACCCTCACTGCAGCTCATCCACACATGTACACAAATAATCAGAAGCCGCTCCTTATGAAACTCTCATTGCAGCCCAGCCTCAGACCTCCACACACGCACAAACATAAACACAGCCCTTGTATATGAAACCCTGATTAAGCCCATCTTCACACCGCCACACTTGCAATAACAATCACAGCCACATCTGAAACCATGAAAACATCAACTGGAGCACCTTGCTATTTGGGGCCTAGAGAGTAGTAAAAGAGTGGGTTCTCTCTGGTTCCATTGTACATTGGTTAAACACACCTGGGCAGTGGAGAAATGTCACAAAGCCTGACCACATTTGAGCCAAAGCAATATTTGTATCAATAAAATAGTTCACACAAAAAGGTGTCAGACTGTCACTGCACACATGCCGTATAATGGACAGATGCTCTACTACAGCGTTGTTCTATAGAACATGCTTCTTTTGACTTAGCTAGCATGACAATCAATGTTTTACAACCTTAACTCTAAGTTAATTCTCTCAAAGTGAAATAGTACATTCTACTACTCCATACTGTCACAGTCAAAAGCAGCACACGACCACAGAGGTATGGTATTCTGAGTTAGTCCACACTATGTATTCCTGCTCCCTTTTGTGCCCACTGCATTCACTTGTACACCATCCACTGACCAGACCTTCTGCCTGGGCTCTGGCAGGATATGGTAACACCAGACAACATTTAAGCCTCCATATTTCAAAGCTACGTTGGAGCACAAATCAAGTCCATCATGCAACTATTCACTGAATACTCTGAGTGCTTCTTCAGAGTACTATACAATATCCTCATTGTTATGTGCTCATTCTAAGGAGCCCTGTTCCTGATTAAATATATGCCCTAATCTGATGTTACACTCATTCACACTATGACAAAGTCCATTATTTCTGTTTATCCTCGCTCTGGATGTTACAAATCTCTCAGGATTGTCTAATGTCTACCTCCCCTGCAACCTTCCCATTTTCTCTTCGTCTCTTAGTTTTCCCAAACTTTCACACACTACAGTCCAGAGACCACTGGTGGGGGAACAATATACCACACTGCGGACAAGCATCAGTAATGGTAGACCATTCCAGTGGTGATTGGCTTTGAATGAAATCTGAGTAAGATACCCCAGCATAATATAACATTTCCAGGAAGATGTAAGGAATTGCCATCTCTCAAATGTGTATATTAAATCATAAAATGATGGGGGGAATTCCATCTCAGAAAGGGTGGTATGCTAACCAGAACCTCTTTCATTAAACATCATGTGCACCTACATGTAATGCATCAGTATCCTGACATGCAGCCTATGCTCAGCATTGGCACAGAGCAAGCTCAGGGTCACCGGTGCCCTCTCTGACAGCTCCTGTGACAGCCAAGTCACTCTAGTGCAGAAGTTGCATTTAAGTTTACACCTCTGTTCCAAATTTAAAATAATTCCAATAAACAAGCAAACTGGCGGTAGGATAATCTTAAAATATAAGCCATATCCATTTGTATATGGTGGTTGGTAGTTCACATAATTATTCCATGTGCATCTGATTCATAGCATATTAGTGTCATCCTTGTGAGCCCAGAGTCTATGTGGAGTTCAGGCTCTGAATGTCTTTATTTCATTGAATGAGACAAAGTGGCAGGTTGCACGCCTCTATTGACTCGCTGGGAGGAATGTAATGCCTCTCTTTTAAGGCATGTTATGCCCAGCTGGAGATTTCCTAAGAGCTTGCTTCAAGTCCAAGTCCATAACAAAGGCCTTCCTCACCTTAGAGGGATGCACACCAGAGAGCTGTTGGAGCTGCAGGCTGGGGCAGAGAGCCAAGAAACACAGGTGGGTTGGAGGAAAGGTTCCTCCATCTTCCTTTCTGTGGGCTTTTCTCTACGTCCTGTTCTCTCCACTTGTTAGAGAACAGGGCATTCTGGGTATAATATCAGAAGGCAAGGGACACTTGTCACATGAACAGTGAATGGACCCTTTAAAACAGGCTTTCTTTTCTCCATTGTTTTGCCTGTAAAAAAAAGGGGGTCTCCTACCCCTTTTTTATTCATTTTGGACCATCTCTGGCATGAGGGATATTAATTCGAACTCTTTCCAAAGCCCCTAGCCATTGATGTCACACTTCAGCACCACACAGGTCTCATTATGTCTCACATCCAAGCTGAAGTAATGAACACATACAGACACACGCCCAGACACACACAGACACACGCCCAGACACACACAGACACACACACTCTCGAAAAGCCATACTAGGTGATATTCATCTCTCAATTCCAGGAGGAAGCAATCCAATCTGAATGCACTCAGAGGATGCACAACAAAACAATTGCCAGTTGAAACACCTTCTTGCTAACATATCTACTGCTGACATCTCCAAGCCACTGATGTGGTGGATGAAGAGACTGCCTCAGAAGAGGTACTCTAGCAGAGTGGAATTTGCTAATAGCAAGTCAGTATGACTCACCACATTGATAAAGAAATGCAGGAAATTACACTGGGAAAAATTATTTAAAAAATGCAAAATACTGAATTATAAACAGAATAGATTAAGTAAAATAATGTAACTTTAACACACTTGAATTATTGATTTGTTTGCTGCCGACGCTCTGGAATAAGATTATAACTTGCTCTTCTCCCACTTAGGGATGGGTGTTTAATCCTGGCTGCCATTATATTTGTAATGGTTTATTGAGAAGCAACCCTCAACACAGTTCCTCCCCTCCCCACTCAAGATGTCATGCAACAAACTGTTTAATGTTTTCTTTTATTCAGCTCTATTACCAATTCATCTAATAACCCTTAGATCCCTCCCCCTGATCTACCAATGAGCCAATAACTAGGTCAATGTACAGAAAATATATTTAGGTTTATTAGGATTAGATGTTAAAATCTTGCACTGAAATGTCAAACAGTACTTTATCCGTGACAAACACAATACACTTTTCTCAACATAAATACATCACAAAAGTGAGTTCAAAAGAACACAAATCACACATCTTTACTTTCTAGAAATGTCACTTCAAGAAATATTTAGCGCTGGTCAGTGAACACATTTATAGATTTAGTGTTGTGCAATTTCGATTTTCTTGCGCACTTAAAAGTGTAGCCGATTATTTACAAATTTGTGCACATTAAAATGGCAATTATTATTTCACCCACACTTTCGCTTTAAAATAAACACAGGGTGATTTAGTTGTTTGTTTTTTAGACCACACCCTACTCTGGTCTGGGTTGGGGAAGTCTGCCTGAAAAATTGGAATGATTTGGGAATTTTGGATTTTAGACCCCCCTCCACTGAAAGGCCTGTTTTGGGAAAGCTGGATGCTAACAATTGTGATGAATTGAGACTTTAGGGGATTCTCAGCCCCTCTCCCACTTAAAGGACTGTTTTAGTTGGACAAAAGATTGGACTGATTTAAGAAAAAAGGCATCCCTCTTCCCTAAAGAAGTCAGGGTTAACATTACAAAAATGATTACCCAATACAATTATAGGCTATAGTTTTGCAGCGCACACTGGGAAATGAGCTTTGTTAATTACAAATTTGAACACAAATCACCCCGTAGTGTTCCACCAAATGGGGAATTAATTAAATTAATAATTTTAGTTAAGTATGCTAAGGATCTACACAGTTTTGTCCCCATCCACTATAAAGGGAAAGGTTTTAAGGCAATCAGACTCCCCCACCTTTTGGTTTCTTGGGGATCAGTTCTACACTTTGTTTAAAGTTCAGGAAAGCCAGCTGCTTTTCAGGACCCTCTGACTCCACTCTCAAGCATGGCCTTCCGCTCTTCACCATAGGATCTAGTCAGCTTTTTATGCCTTCCTAGAAATAGACAGATCCACCCAGATACATTCTTATCACTCTCCGCTGTTATTTCCTTGCAGCTGTCAGATGGTAAGTTTCATCAGCTCTCTTCAGTGGCATTTGTCATGTCATCTTTGATATCGTGGGAGTTAGTCTCAGCAGTGCACGGTGGTGGTGCGAGTTATGGTTGCTTAGCTGACATAAAAGAAAGGGGCTAAAGATGTGATGGCGTCAGTGATGGCATCAATGACATGTGTTGTGGCATCTTGTATGTTTGTGGTGGTAGTGGTAGCTGTGGAGAGTGCTGATGGGGAAAAATGGGTGATTAGCCTACCATAACTCCCGAATTTCAGGGGTTTTTAGATTTTACTTGTAATCATAACGTCCTTTTGTACAAAGTTTTTGTACAGAATGCCAGAGGTTTTTAATAGGGCAACTTAACCATAACGTCCCTTTAACAAAGATTTTTTTGTAGTGAATTTTGGACGTTTTTAGTAGGGCAACATAACCGTAATGTCCATTTGAGAAACGTTTTTTGAATGATTGGCATAGGTTGTCAGTACTGTAAGTGATTAATAACATTAGGCGGCCAAAATGTTTATTGAGCATTTAGAAGGGTTCCAATAGTAACAAATAAGCGTACTGTAAAGCAACATTTGACTTCACTGCCTATTTTTCTACGAATTGCACAGTAGCATATGCAGTTGCACAACATGGCCACATGGTGCAGACCTCATACACACTTCACTATGGTATGGGTGAGTCGTTGATAGTGCGGAAGGACATTGTATATTGATGTACGAACTTGTAACTGAAATAATTCCTGTTCACAACTGAACAGAGCAAGTTTACATGACAATAGAAGCAAGAGTGCATACCGAGGTATTTTATTCAGTGACCCCCATTGCACCCTAAAAAAATGGGGGCTGAATGCCATTGCCAATACAGATTTTACAGCACTAACCCATTGCACTAAAAAAAAGGATTTTTTATCTTCAACCAGAATGCCTCCGGCATTCCCGTTTAAAGAAAACAAATCCTTTTCCAAGATGGCCACCATTGAAAGGGAAGGCGGCCGTTGCATACAAAGTCTTTTTCCGCTTTCCATTACAGCTGCCAGAAAGTAAAAAAGGGAAACGTGTGACCGTATTGGGCGAAGAAGATTTGTATTCGTTCCAAAATGTGTGGTTATCAGCAACACCTGTAACAGAAAGCCAGTGCCTGGTGGACAAGCAATGTTTTATCCCAACCAGTAAATGGCAGTATTTACCTCCCCGACATTGTGGTCAGTAAGCATACCTACAGCGTACCCTTCAGAGACGAAAGGTGTACCGTTGATTTCTTATGTACATGATGACACTTGGGAAATATGAAAAAAGTACCACATGCAAAAAACAAAAGGTGTTTTTTCGTGCGCAATGACCTTTATATAAATGTGTGAACATTTCAGGGATTATGTTTGGCAAAAATGCACTAATTAAATATTGCAAGCAACACCATTACCACTGACCTGTGCACACATTTTTGTGTAAGTGTCACAAGGTTTAATGGGTGAAGAAGGTGTACTGAGAAGGTATAAGGAAGCATTGCTTTTGAAACGTTTCTGTACAGCAAACACTTTCACTGCACCTGATCTCATTTTTCCGCTTATAGAAATATACCAAATCTGACAACATAGTGTCTTCATGCAGGACTGATCTCGGTAATTGGGACATCTGGGTTTCAGAAAGTACCCTAACGGCACGAAAGCATAATACATGGCCCTGAGACTACCGTTGCCAAAGCAAGTGGTGTCGAATAGCGCTCTGGATAACGTACCTTGCCAGCGTAAAGACATGATTCCATAAAGTCTTACAAAGCGTGATACGGCACCTATTAAATAACATAGTACAACCTGCAACGTAGCATGGCAGATTATGAAGGGGAACATGAAATGGTTAAAAAACATACTGGGCCTCATCACGACTTCGGCGGCAACCCTTAAATCCGACGGTAGCGCTATTACCACCGGATTTAAGGGTCCGCCGAATCAGGGCTTCGGCGGATTTCGCCCCAGCTCTGAGCTGGGGGAAAATCCGCCGAAAATTAGCGCTATTACGGCCAGCGGGCAATCCGCCGGCGGTATTAGCGCGAAGATTCCCCATTGAGCCCAATGGGGAATGGGGCATTCCCAAATGGGCTCAGTGGGGAATGGTGACTTACATTACCGCCGAACTCGTGATCCGGCGCTATTAGCGCCAGGGAGTTCGGCGGTAGGGCTAATACCGCCCACGCTAATAGCGTTACCGTTACCGCCCAAGTTGTGATGAGGCCCACTAACATGTGAACAGTAGTAAGGGACTTTTATTTCACAATGCACAGTGTTAAATCATCGCCCTGTTCTCAGTTCAAATAAATTGTAAGTTTGTGTCTCTGCTGCACAAATAAAATGTTAATTTTGACGGTCACGTAGATGTTTTCCCACACAGTCACCATGCGTTGGCGCCACACTTTTTAACACACACACACAGTATGCAGTGGCGACACAGTAGTCAGTTTTCTTTCACATTCATTGTCAAGACGGCGTCAATCACTGTGATGTTGTCCATCAGAAAGTATGGTATGTTACTTATAATGTTAGTGGCAATGGTGACGCTGTTGTTTAACCACACTGAAATTATGCGTTGTTCACACAGAAGGCGTATTCCTGTCACAGTGATTTACAAGGCGACATGAATGGCTACGAACTATGACACCAGAAAGGATGGTATGTTGCTTCTTACTGCTACAACCGCATAGGGACATAGAGGTCTGATGCGGTCATCCCATTCAATGATGACACACATACAACCAGTGATGAAAAGCTGCACTTGACGATTAAAGAAACCGTCAGTCGGACGCTGAAGGCCATGACATTTGCAGTACGGAAGGAAGTAGCTGAGGGTGAAATGACAAAAAAAATCTATCAATACAAAGCCTTTGTGGAAAAATAAAGGGTAACACATTACATTTCTATAAACAATTTTTTTTATATGGGGAAATGTATTGACTCCTTAGAAAAGGCGACAATGTACAATCTGCATAATAGTTAAAAAAATATGATTGTCACATAAATGTTGTAGGAAATAGTGGAAATTGTAGTGACATTGGACAGATGGCGCTAATGTGCGTTATAGAATTCGAACGGCACACCAACTTCCAAAAGGGCGGTAAAGTGCAATATGAAATTTCAACGGCACACAAACTTCCAATAGCATTACTAGTAATACATTTTTTTTTCAGGCTAAGTAAATAATGACAGGTTGGTGTACAGGCCTCTAAAATAAGCTTACATGATATGCGCTGGCTCCATTTCGACCTCTGCAGTCGCACAGTAGTTCTTTGCTGGAAGACTTCCACTGGAACTGATATTTAATGTGCCTCACAAACCTTTTTGAAGCATAAGTTATCAAAGGGAATGTTTCACAAACTGTGACTCCCTACATTCTTTCTGTCTCTGTTCCCTGTACGTCAAGGTCAAAAAACAATTGACCCTTATGAGGTTTGGAGCCTGCGCGACCATACTGATTGCCTACTGAAAAAAATTTATGAGATGAACTGACCTTCACTCCGAACGCAAATACATTCTCTTTTTGCTACTACATATCAGCAGTCACTCATGAGAACCGTTAATCCTGACCACGTGCAGACGCACTCTGTTTACAAAACCATGCAGGTGGCTGCCTCACATTCCAAAATAGAGGACGCCAGACTAACCGCAGTAATTTTGGTGTTGGCTTCTTACATAGACGCAGCAAAGAATTGTAGTACATTGTCTACCAAGTACCAGTGCACGCTAGTATAGTGGTAACAAGAATAAAGTACTGTTTCACTTTCTACTGCCACTTATAAGTAATGCTTACCTTTCGACACAAGGTTCCCTAAAGGTCTGTTTGCGGTGATTTCGGCGTACAACACAAAAACTAAGTGACCATGGCGGCCGTATCAAAAGAATGCTACACACTTGACGCTGCGGCAGACCCAATCGGTGAAAGCGCAACATCTTGACGTACAGCATGCCATGGATTAGCCAATAGAAATATTCTCCACTGAGCGAACAGGGAAATGGGACCGCAGAGCGGACATATATATCATTAATTCTTAGAGTGTTATTTTTTGATCATTTTAAAGAAAACTACAATAAGATTTCTCACAAAATTTACAAAAGCACGCTTTGGGGAACAAGCCCCTGCCGCAAAATTGATGACAATCCGTCCAGTGGTTTAGCCTGTAGCCGTGCACAAAGTTTTTGCCCCATTCAGTCTATGGGAAAAAAAGACGTTTTGGGACCCCCCTATAACTTTGGCCCCCCTTAACGAATCCTTACCAAACTTTGGAAAAAAATTCAGAGTGGCCCATATACTTTTTTTGCAACTTTGGTAAGGATTCGTCCAGGGGGAGCCGCATTATAAGCCACCCGAAAAGTGTTCTTCCTTTGGAAACAGCAACTTAACCATAACTACATGGCCACTACTGTGGCCATGTAATAAGTGACCAATCATGAAAACATCACACCGTTTTTTTCTCTTGTTATTACATTCTTGTATCACAATTTCCTTTACTAGTCAGAAATCTAAACCACTGATGTCACTGCTAGTGATTCCATTTTAAGTTGGTCCTTACTGCGATGTCAATACACATGAAAATTGTGGACCTCAACAGTCCTTTGCTAAATAGGGACTCACAAATCTGAGAACTGCCCCTTTTATGGAGTCTGGTGAAATAACGTGTGGGGGACAACTGATAGCTCATCCATTAAGCCATGCTCCTTACGTATGATTTTGATCAGTCGCCACACGTGGTTTCATTGCTTGCATCTGGAGAAAGGCACTTGAACCCTATCATTTCCCATGGTACTGCGCCTTTCACAACACACATACGATGTATGGTGAGCGTGCATTTCACAGTAGAAATCTGGAATGGAGGCCACCACTACAAACATGGCGGCAGTCATTGCCCATTCATTTTCATCGAATGTGCCATGCGATTCTTGAAAATGAAACCAATCTAGTTGGCATCCCAAAGGTGTGATCCCAGGTAGTGAGGGAAATTGCAGAGGATCACAACGTGGACATGAATGACTAGGGTGCAGAATTACAGTTTGCAATCTTTGAGAACGCATCCACACATACCAGAATGGCGAGCTTGGTTTTGAATTTCTATTAAGCAATCACCTTCCTGCATTCATCTATGTGCCATGGTTTGCTGCAAGTTTAGGCCAATTGTGACCCAGTTTTCTGTAGTCTCCAAGTTAAGAACAATAATGAGATGACTTATTTTATGATTGTAGAAATAAAGGGAAACAGTAACTTGACCGTGATACAGATGGGCAAGAAATGCTATGAACGCATAATGCAAGGTTTGAATTCTTTGCATTCCACTGCGTTGCTTCACTACTGCAACATGGCATGGTTCTCTGTGAGAATATATCTTTAAAACTGGTTTGATAAACTGAGTTTTATTCATCTACGGAGGCCCATTTCGGAGACTCTTAATAATGAAGTGCATTTCTGGCGTGATATACTTGCCATTTCAAGCTGCACACCCGGTTTCTTATCCCATAGTCTGTCACGGCTCTAAGAAAACACCTCTGTCCCCTGTTGCATTTCAAATTACAATTTGACAGAAGTTATTACAAACTTTAACAATACCACCATTTTTCTTTTTGGAAGTCTGGCGAATGGCATAGGTGGGAACTCTTTATTACATTATGAATTATGAGCTCTCACTCGTGAGAGATGTATTTCGCTTGCATCCACTGCGGCCTCAAATGCTAAGGATGAAAATGTGTGCACTGCTTCAGCGATGAGGAAGGAGGAAGTCAACCATGAGCGACCCGTGAGAGCAGGGACTGTGGTTTCCATCCTCTGCTTTGTTAGGATTCGAGCTCTGCAACTTGCCTTCGTTCAAGTTTGCTATAAGTAGCTAAGTAAACCTGCTTCTTTACAGATAATGCACAAAATATGTGCCCATCTCTTAAAATCAGCCCTACATTTCAATCACGAGCATGCCCTTTATTTAACATGAATGATTTATACTGCTTTTAAATTGCTTTCCATTGTCTTATTAAACTCCCAGTAAGTGTTTACAATCCCTTACAACGTTATAGTACTTACGCAGGCGTAGAGCCAGCCTCAAAGGGTTGGGGGTCTGGGGGCTGGGCATCACAAAAGATGGGTGCCTTATGCATTATGCTAGCCTAGGCTATGTCGTTCCAGTCTCCGTCATCGACTTCGAGGCTTGTTCTAATTGCATTCAAGAATGAGATCTGTAAAGGCCTAGCAAGACCCGCGCATACGCATCCACGCAGGCACATAAGGAGACGGACACGAAGGTCTGAACACACGTCTACTTTATTCACGTTACACTTCAAAAGTGCCCCTCTTCCCCTCGCCCCCTCCCTAACCCAACGTCACTTCCTTCCCCTTGAGGCTGCTATGGCGGATCTCCCACCAAACGATGTGGAGGGGCTGCACTGTCAGTCAGGGTGTTACGGCACATCCTGACATCTCCCCCCTTTTTAGGCTGTGACCCAGGAGGTGTCCCTTACCTCATCTCTTCAATGAGTCTTTGCGGCATTATACGACTCCTCTGTGGTCTTCCTTGCCTGCGCGGGTAGCAGGGATTGGCCCTGATGGCGCTTCTTCTTGTTTGGTCTCAGATGCCTCACTGTCTCCCAGGTATGGCTCATCTCGCCATCTTCCTTCCATTTCGTCCTCCGTTATTCTTCAGGCTTGTTCTGGAGGGGTCGCCACTCTCCTAAAGTGGGACACGTTGCGTGTCGTTGAGGCACGACTTTCTCCCTCTGCCGTGATCATGCTGCCTTTCTTCTGAGTCACCGTGAGCAGCTTGGGCGTGAAGGTGGCGTCCTCCTTTCTCCCCTTTTGTTGTTTCATGATTACAACATCCCCCGGCGCTATGGTTGACTTGTCGGGCTCGTCTTTTCCCGTCGGCCGTGACGTTCATTTTCCTCTTTTCTTCTGTGTCCTTTAGTTTGGCCTGTTCTTCTAGTGGCGTTGAGGGCTCTGGCCGTGGGTCCTCTTGTAGCCTTGTCTTGACTGGCCTTCTGAACATGAGGTCAGCTGGACATGCCCCCATGGTGCTGTGAAGCGTGTGCCTATACTCCCTCAGGAATTGGTAGAGAGCTTGTTTGAACGGTTTGTTCAGTATGTTGGCTATTTGCAGTGTTCGCTTGATGCTGGCCATGAACCTTTCGACGATGCCGTTCGATTTTTCTGTGTCGAAAACCCATGTATTTGGCAAAGTTTTGGAAGTCTGTGCTGACAAACTGCGGCCATTGTCTGATTTAATTATCCTCGGGACCCCATATGCTGATAGCATCCGATCCAGCGCAGGGATGATGCAGGTGACAGCTGTGCTCTCGACCAGCTGTGCTTCCGGGAACCGTGAATGTTCGTCAATCAATACCAGCACGGATGTGCTGTTTCTGAGTGGCCCGAACATGTCTACTGCCAGCTCATTCCACACCTGTTCTGGGAGTAGAGAGGACTGTATGGGATTTGGGCGCAGTGGAGGAGCTACCTGTGCGCAGATCGTGCAACCCCCCACCAGCCATTCTACTAATGCGTCCAGTTTAGGGAACCACAATTTCTCCCTGAGTAGCCAATTGGTTGCTGCGACCCCCCGGTGTCCTTCGTGAACCAACTGGACTGTCTTTTCCCAGAGGAACTCAGGTATGACGACTTTACACCCTTTTAAGATGATGTGATTCTCTACAACAGAGAGTTTGTCCCTGACTTGGTCCAGCCACTTGACGTCATCCTTGACCGGCACAGGCTCGCTTCTGGCTTGTTGTCTCATGTGTGCCCTTTTATCGAGCTGTAAGTAGTGCCTGACTATCCTCAATGCTGGATCCTGTTCCGACTGAGCGACCAGCTCGGGCCATCCAACTGGGAGTGGTTGTAGGTGGTGTATCACATAGTTAATGTATGCATCCACTATGGACGGCTGGGCGGCCACTGGTCCCGTAGGGTGGCAGGACAGGTAGTCTGCGGGGTTGTCCTCCTTGCCCGGTCGGTGTATAATGTTGAATTTATAATCTTGTAACCGTAATCCCCATCTTGCGATTCTTGGAGGCATTCTTTTCTTTGGGGTCTCCTTAGATTGTGAGAAGAGCTTGGTGGTTGGTTATGATTGTGAACTGTTTTCCGTAGACAAATAGGTGGAAATATTTGCACGCCCATACCACTGCCAGACTCTCCTTCTCCGCTTGGGAGTATGCCTGTTCGGTGGTGGTGAGACTTCTGCTGGCATACGCCACTACAAATACCTCAGTTGAGTTGGATGGGTCCTTTTGTGTGAGGATGTCTCCCAGCCCAACGGGGCTGGCGTCAACGATGAGTTCTGTATGACGTTGGGCGTCGAAGTATGCCATGTCTTCTGCTCTGGAGATGGCGTTGCGGATGGCTTCAAACGCGCGTTGGCAGACTTTGGACCACTCGAAGTTTTGGTCCTTGCGAGTGAGTAGTCGTAGGGGGTTGCTTATTGTGGCATAGTCCTTGAGGTGCCTAGCGCAGTAGCTGGCAAGTCTGAGAAAAGAGCATAGCTCTGTTGTGTTCGTGGGGGGTGTGGCCGTATTTAGGGTGGCCACTTTGTCCGGATCTGGGCGCATTCCTTTCTCCGAGAAAATATGCTCAAAGAATCGCAGGGATCCTTTGTTAAATTCACTTTTTTCCTTATTGCGTGTGAGGCCTGCTGACTCCAATGCGGCACAGACTCGATGTAAAGCCACGTCGTGTTCTTCCTTGGTCTTCCCAAATACTAACACATCGTCTGAGTAGTTTAGGCAGTTCGGCACGTGCCGTATGACTCGGTGAATTTCTTCTCGAAAAATCTCTGCGGCCGACGAGATGCCAAAACTGAGCCGCCTATATTGGAAAAGTCCCATTGTGAGTCACGAAGGTTGTTATGTAGCGAGATTCAGGGTTTATTTTGATTTGGTGATACCCTTTTGTCAAGTCCAGTTTGGAGAATGTGGTGGCTCTGTGGAGTAGATGGATCATATCTGTGATCCTTGGTGCCTGATGTCTCTCTCTCTTGATGGCCACGTTCGCCCTTCACATATCTACGCATAATCAAATCAAGCCGTCCTGGGACTTTTTGGGGACAGGGACTATGGGTGATACCCAGGGGGTTGGTCCGGTCACAGGCTCGATGACTTGTGCCTTGATGAGTTTTTCCAGCTCGTCTTCCACCTGTTTTTGAATGTTCACTGTTATTCCCCTGTAGTGCTGTGCTACTGGTTGTATGTCCAGGTTGATGTGAAGGTGGACTTTCCTGTTTTTGAGCTTTGCCAGCCCTTTGAACTGCTTCGGGAATGTGTGTTCGATAGTTTCCGGTTTTGCGAAGTATTTATGTGCCATTAGCTGGTATAGGATGTGTACCAGCCCCATGTCTACCGCTGTCTTGAAGCTCAAGATGCACCCGCTGTTGGCCTCCGTCTTGAGTATGTGTAGTAGTATCTTTGCGGCATGAGACTTATGCATACACTATGCCGTGATGGTGTCTTTGCATGGCAGGGGCGTAGTCGCCCCGTATGGGTATATGTCTAAGGTGGCCTTACGTATCTTTGGCAGGTTTGTTAGGGTGTTGTATGCCTGTTCACTGATGATATTGATGGTGGACCCGTGTCAATGAGAAATTCCAGGGGTGTATTGTGACTTGTAACGTGAGAATATGTGGGATGTTCTAACCCACTAGTCTATGCCCTGCAACAATACTGTGCACTGCTTGCGTCAGAAACAACAGAAGGGCTGCCGAAAAGCCTTATGTGCGCTAGAAATCTGAGAAGTGCGCAGGGAAACCTGAAAAATAGGCCACCAATCCATTTTGCCTATGTCAGTGATAACACAGGAGACCACTGCCAAAACCTATCATGGAGCTGGCCACAACGTAAAATGAAACTACTTGAAAAAGCAGTGCTGCATTGCAAGGGAAACCCAGAACTGCGTTAAAAATCAGTTTTTTCTTGGCTGTGGAAAGTGCAAAAATCATGGTTCCCAAACATCACAAAAGATCCAACATCCTTGTTGGGTGTTAAACATCACTTAATTTAAAGAATCTACAGCACAATGTCATGAGAAGCACATTTCATCATAAGAAAATCCACATTCAAAGGTGCTTGCTTGGAAAAATATGTCAGATATGGGTGCAGTACCGCCGCTCGCCTGTGTCAGAAGCTGGCATTTACTTATACTGTCATTTAAAACTTGTATATTAAAATCAAAGTATGGAAAAGAAGAGACTTCCTAGAAAAAGCAATATAGGTTGTACAATTCAATCTCTATGTTTTAGAAAGGCTGGAATTAAGAGATTTGTGACTGTATTTGTTAAAAATGTCAATGGACCCGTAAGAAGATGGGACTTGGACAGATACGTGCCTTATTTAATTTGGGACGTAAATATGTACTATTAGCAAGTTGGTGATATTGTAAATATGATTTATGTGAAAAATAAGATATACTGTACAGAAACAAAGGGGAGGTTTTTTCTCTGGACCATAAACACATCATCATCATGACACATCATAGAATGGATGTCTAGTGTGCCAAAGTTGGACGTGCAAACTGTGCAAAGGAAAAGAAGGATCAGTATACCAGACTATGCAAAACATGAGTGGTGAGAACAATGTTCCGGGATGTGAAAACAGCACATCAAGTGATCCTAAGTCAATCAGTTGCTACTTTTAAGCAAACAATGAGTCAATGAGTCAATGATTTGCTTGCACCTGTGTAGTCCCTTAAAGGAGCAAAGTGCCTAAGACATTCCATTTTCAGAGCAAAGTGAGGGGCATTATTTGAGTGATACTCGAGGGTCACAACTGAAATGCTTATAATTCTTCTTAGATACACAGTGACACACTAGTTGACACCTGGGTCCCACAGGCAACTATTACAACTGTACTGTCTGTCGCAATTCCAAGGCCAAGGTGGGTACAGAACAGACAGATGGATTTTCCGAGCCCTGTTTCCATCCAGTAGAAGTTTGAACCCCTTGTTCCTAACCTAGCCTCCTGTTTGCTGCTTTTGGACCACTAGAGGGAGAACGTGTAGAATATGTTTGCAGCACCCTGATATTACTGGCATTTTACGGGCATGTGTAGCAGCCGCATGTGTAGCAGCCCCCTGGCATAGGATGGTAACCCCATAAGAGACTCCTCTGGGAACACCAAACAAGAAGAAATCACCTCATCCAGCAACACCAGGGACTAAATCAGAGAGACCAACCACTGACTGACTATGTGATAAGGCGAGTGTACAACATCACTTCTGGTTTGCAGCACTTCCTGTCAGTGACATCACTTCCTGTCAGTGACATTACAAATACTAACTAGTCTTACATTGAAGTCATGAGCAAGAGTGCTAGAATGTGTCCAATATGACATACATGAACCATGCTTCGGAAGGCAGACACACATGACTCAAAATCCTTTGACCCATTGCCTAGAAGCATAAAAGATCCACAGTCACTCTGGTAATAATCTTCTTTACTCATTGTCCAGAGAAGGGAAAAGCAGGTAAAGGTACCCGTAAAAAGTCACAGAAGCATCTAACATCAGCTGATTGTTCAAATTCAAATTAGAAGCAGAACTTGAGAAGAGGCTTTCTGAAACCCCCACAGCTCTGGGTGGCACACTCGTTTGCTTTCAGTGCTTCCATCCACTGCAAGAAAATTCTTTGCTCCATCATCTGTTGAGCAGTCATCCTCTTGATCCCTATTGTTCATAGCACAACAGGTTAATGAAATATGTAATGTATGGGAAGTGGCTAAAGCACTTTAAAATATGCAAATATATCAATTTGAATCAGAGTTAAAATTAAACCCGATGGTCATCCAACATCTCAGAGCTTATAAATAAAATAATAATACCATTTCATACAAGTCTCACTGTCCCAATCTCTGAATGGGAGTCATATTTTTCACTGATATTGTTGAGGAATCCTAAGTGTAATAAATCAGGAATGCCATAGGTTCATAAGCTCTAGTTCAACACGCACAGATTTGCCACCATCTTCTCAATATTCTCCTTGCAGCTCATCCTAACATTTCCATACATGCACAAATATAATCACAGCCCTCTCTTCTGAAACCCTGCAAACATCATCCAGACCACCATGTAGTGCACGTTAGCAGATTACATAATTACACAAGGAACATATTTATTCCTCCTTACAGATACATGATTAGCCACCAAACACAGACATCATAACAAATCACACACTGGAAAGAGTCCTCATACATTCATTGAAACATGTCTCACACTCACTTCCACACCTCACTTCAATGAACTAATTTAGGATGTGTATTCCAAACCACATAACGACTGTACATACACAATTGTTCCTTAGATGGTCTGTCCATCCCGCTGCTACCCAACATTAAATGCTCTATATTAGTTCAGACAGCCCAACCGCAACAATGATTTCCTGACAAAGTTCACCGATTTCACTGCAGCCCCCACACTATTACCAACATATCTCAAGTAACAAGGAGTTTTTAACACCAGTAGAGCACATGTCCTTTCTTCTCAGGTCTACACAGAGCTCACTTCACTCATCACTTACCCTATCCACTCCAATAGCAACAAAGTAGCCCTCACCCTCTCCTCATTACCTACCTCACATGCTTAGATCCCCTTCCAAGCATTTATTGAGATCACTACCCCTCTCCATAACAATCCATCACCACCAAACCCAGGAACCAAAGTAAAAACTTAAAATTCACCATTTACTTTTTCAAAAATGAGCATCAACTCACCTCTTTTCTATTGAACTCACCGTATCTCATCGCCTCAAAGCAAAACCTACACAACAACAACATTGTATCATTATCATTCATTAAGGCTTGCATACTATATTTACTATCACCCTGGTGTCTATACTCAGCTCATCCCAGACTAATTAAACTCCTCTTAATACTAACAAAGTGGTCTATCGTACCCTTTTTTAAGAAATTCAACAAGGTTATGCAGTTATGAGAATGGCCTACAGTCAAAAGTTTTTCAGGTGGCTTGAACAGTTTACCCCTCCCTGAATGGTATGCTCTGGTGTTAGCCTAGCTTGTCATTTTCAACAAGATTGATGAAGTAGGGAAATCAAAAGGTAAACTATACTTAACCTAAGAAGTGAAACAGGCGAAGACATTCTTCAAGAATATCATTGGGCAGATAGCGGGCAATAGCAATAACATCTTTCTAAGAAATGCAAATTCTTTAGCCATTTTCTTTTATTATCCACTAAAAATCTGCATTTTCTTTTTTTCTGGAAATACTGTGGGTCAGGTGTCGTGATGATGCAGGCCCAATTTTGCTCTTATCTCTTGCCCTGAATATTTATTAAGTAAATCTTCTGACACATTATTAGAATGTTGGGGAGTATGCAAATATGGGTTATTACAATAGCATTGGAGAGTACATCCAGCGCCCTAAACCTGCATGAAAATACAAGCTTAAAAAGTCCTTATAAAGCTGAGCAAACAGCATGGAAGCTGGCAGCCCCTCCCCCAAAGAGATTCCCTTATGCAGGGCCAACAAAGCACAAGCAGCCATGTTTCAGTGAATAACAGCATATTCACAACTATAATCGAACAAAACCCTGTGCCGTAGTGAACACAGCCGCATTTAACATTAATTAGGGAAATATAACACATATTAACAATAATAATGAACGGCAGTAGCACTTTACACTAAACTGAGCACACAGTACATTTAGGCATTCGAACCCTAGTTAGCCACCTCACAAGAATGAAAATCCTGACCCCCACACCAGGAACTATCAACCGAACGTTTGCAAGGAAGCATACACAAATCTCAACTGTAACTTTCCAGAGCACACAGTTAAATGCTGCACAGTGATTGGCAAAGACCAGGGAAGCAAGCCAGTTCCCAGGCTTGAGATGTTGTAGTGAGGTCATGAGAAGAGCAACAAAGAGAAAGGAGACCCCAGTGCTAAAAGGACAGAACCCTGCATACTGATTGGTCACAATATATTGGTCTAGTTGAGTCCCAGGCAAGCCTTTGAAAGACATATAACAAATTGTGTTCCTGAACAGTATGTCAATATGTTATATTATGAAGGTCATGAGCCTGTAAGGCCAAAGTAATAATTGGTGGAAGATATGTCTGTTAAGACAGAATGAATAAGGCACAACACTGCCCACTGCAAGATAGAGTGCACCACTATGGCTCCATTTGTTAGGAAGAAGTCATGCAGAATGTTATTACACATGAGGTAGGATTGATTAGGAATAATTGACTTGTTTCTCAGAAGCTCACACATTACCCTCTCTGCATGTACATAATAGAAATAAAGACACCTTCATGAAGTCACACACTTTATAGATAGACACACATATAGACACATAGATACATGCACATATCCTTGCTATTGTAAGAGAATATAGTTCACTTGTAGCTAAGTTCCAGTATGAAACGTCAAAGACAGGATAAATGAAATCATAAGAAACGGAAGACAGGCCAGCAATGTTTACAATGACGAGTTGCAAAGTCTACCAGGGATAAATGGTTCACAATGATGAGAACAGTAAGATGTGCCAAACCCCTTAGGTCAACAGGAAAAGGATGTCAGGTTACAATTTCAATGTGACACTGTCTCGCCTCACATCGGGATTTGTTGAAATGTATGTAATAATTCACTCCACTGATACCTCTTGTGAAGCAAGCAATTGCACGCTGTGTTTAGCTGATACATGTTAAAAAGAGAGCCATCCAATTAGAAAGTATGGGAACGAAGATCAGTTCAATGCTAATGAGTCAACCCTTTTTAGTCACTTGGTTAGATTAAACCAAGAACTATGAAGGGTAACGAGGAAAGGGAGGGGCCCCGCCCTACGGTAGATGCTGAGAACATGAGCAGCAGGAGAAATATTATTGAAATTGCCAAGGCAGTGATTAAAGATGTAAATGTAGAAACTGAAGAGCGAGATCAGCAGGATGTAGACTGTGAATCGTAGGGGATTGAAAGTGAAGATGAGCAGCAAGAGAGTGAGGTCAGCATGACAATCATACACCCTTTGCTTCACCCAGCTACCAGCCATGCCCGCCTGAGGACACTGGCACTTCTTGGCAACAATGGCTCACTGTTGATTACTTTACGATGGGAAGTCTATTACCTCAAGCCCACCTGACATCGGAAGCCCTGCTCCCTGGCAGTGTCCTCCTATACTTCGGGACGCACCTGCCAGGTCACAGCCCGCAGCCAGCTGACCACATTGTGCATGAGGCCAATCTCTGAGCAATTGCACCAAGCACTAAATATGTACTACGGCCACATACAACACCTAGCAGGTGTTTTATCTTCCTCTCCTTCCAGTGGCTATCCAACCTCTATTTTGAAGAACCAGCCTCACACGCCATTCTGTGGCCCTTCATCTTCCCCAACCAGGGACAAACTTATACCGTCTACTCCGTTAAGGACTTAATGCATTTAGCAAGTACAAACAATAAGTATTGTCGATCCAAGCTAACCCACTACCCCTTCGCTTTTCTTCTTCTCTCTTACTTGGTGCATAACAATGATGTCTGTATGATTTTAACCAATGTGGTTTAATAATTGAAACAACCTAATTCTGATAATGAACATGTATCTGATTTCTGTTGCGCCGCTATGCACCCCACCAATCAAAATGTGATATTTCCGCTTGCCAGCAGAATCTTCATTCAGACCAGAAGTACAACACGAGGAAGCTGCAGGAACCAACCTTACATTGCACATTCAGGCAGTAATCATGAGGAAAGACATGGTCATCATATCAGGTATTGATGAGGAAGGGATGGAGTGGAGAACTGTGCTATGCATAGACCACACACTGCCATTGAGAGATCATCATCCCCTGTCACACGGTGATACAGCATAGGGAAGTACCACAGACAATACTGACAGCTGCTGCACCACCATCACAGATTCACGAGGACTTAGCTCAAGTAGCTAGTCAACTTTGTAGCAGTGACCCACACGACGTAGGGTGACTGACCAGCATAGGAGCAGTTAAAAACAAACTCCAATGAGGTGCCATACTCCCAGAGTAAAGCCATACCCATTGTCCAAAGAGGCTGATGATGGATATATAACACAATCAAAGCACTGCTCGTCCAAGGCATCATAGTACCTTCAGATGGAATTATACCATACTTCACCCCATCACTGCGACCTCTGCAAATGTTGAATTCTTTATTATTGTGACCCCCTTTACACCACATAAATATGTGGGGGGTAATGGTGTATAATACAAGTAGGAGGGTGCAGGGGGTTTCCCCCCACATATATATCGGGTGAAAAGGAGGTTGAAATATAAAAAACAAGTCCGCAATTTTGGTGGTTGCAGTGATTTTGGTCACAGTAATCGTATAGATTCCTTCAGACTCACCATGCAACATGACCATATAGCCCCTGAAGAAAGCAAAGGGATCATCATGGAGATTCACATAGGATCTCCGATGTCTAAATGATATAGTGGAAGCAGAATATCCGCCAATGCCAAACCCTGCATCAATATTGTGCAACATACCTGCTGATGCAGTTTGCATCTCAGTGATAGATCTTAAAAATGCCTTCTTCACAATTCCACTGCATTCTGATTCTTAATACCAGACATCGTTGTCATATCACGGAAAGAGATTCCAGCATACTTGTTTGCCCAAGTGTACTGCATATCCCCTAGTGTTTTTAACGTGGGTTTAGGAAGCATCAACCTGGCCAGTGCAGTTCTACAATACGTAGACAACTTGTTATTGTGCAACACAACAGAGGAACAGTGCAGAAAGGACACAGTATAACTCCTGACAATACCTCCAGGCAAAGGGTACCAGGTGGACAGAGACAAACTATAATACTGCCAGAAAGAAGTGGTGTACTTGGGACAGATCATATCGTCAGCAGGTAGAAGGATAAACCCAGACAGAGCCACAGCAGTGAGTAAAACACCACAGCTTAAACCAATCAGAGAAATGCAGCAATTCCTAGGCCTATGCAACTATTGCCGAACATGGGTGTTCAATTATTAAACATTTGTCAGACCCCTATTACAGGCACTCAAGGAAGTACAAACAATTAAAGGAACACTTGCATGGACAAAGGAGATGGAAGAATGTTTTGAAGACTTAAACATAGCAATCAGCAGCGCACCAGTGTTAGCAACCCCAGATTACGACAAGCCAGTCTTCCTATTCTCACATTCAAATGGACAGTCCATGACAACACTACTCACACAGCGACCATCACAAAAACAGAAGCCATTCATAGTATAGTGGGGTCTTGGATCCAGTCAAGCATAGCCATGTCCAATGTGAGCAAGCATTAGCAACTACAGAATTTGCTGGATAGAAATCTTCCACCATAGATATGGGGTGTCCACTAGCTTTGTACATTGAGCATGCAATGTTCTCCATTTTAAAAAGGAACAAATCAACACTCTCTAAACAGAGAGCTAGTGTGCATGAGGTAATTTGAACAAATCCAGCCATTACCATAGTGGGGTGTCACATAGTCAACAGAGCAACATACATCGCCACACCAATTGAGCCTCAGGACAAAGTCCATGTCTGTACAGTATATGGGCGAGAGCCAGATTAATACAGCAGAGTGAGCAAAGACCCTCTGGACATATGAGAAGTGCACTATGTAGATGTGTCATCAAGCATCAACTAGGAAAGTGGTCAGAGGCATACTGGAGCAGCAGTAGTAAAATATGTATAGAACCAAGAGGAAGAGTTTCAAGTAGTGATGCAACAGAGACTACCCTCATACTATTCAGCAAAAGTGGCAGAACTTTTATCACTCATAGAAGCCCTAGAAATATCATTTTATGAAGATGTCACCATTTACACTGATTCAGCCTATACTACCTCTACAGTGCACTCAGGTTTATTGAGGTGGAAGAGAAGAGGTTACAGACAGGCAGATGGGTACCCAGTTCAACATGCAGTCCTGCTAGCTAGACTAATTGAAGCATTGAAAGGCCCTTTACACATAGCCATAGTGAAGTGCGCAACTCACTCAAAAGGGAAATAATTAGTTTCACATGGAAACACAGCTGCAGCTACAAAACAGGCAGATTATATGTCCTTTCCAGAGGAAAGCAAAAGGCTGTTACAGCAGTACAGCAAGGAAGACTACCAGAGAGCTTACAGGGCACTATCAAATGAACACATAATGGAGTTTCAGGAAAGAGCCCCAGCAGAGGAAAAAGCATTGTGGGTATAAATAGGTTGTACACAGTCACCCACAGACACAATCTGGAAACAAAACAGCAAAGGTAAGGTAGTAATACCTGAATAGCTACTGGACATTTCCATGGAGCAGATCCATGTTCCTATGAATGCACCTATGCAGCACATTGATGCTCATTAGTGAGGATTGGTTCATGCCTAATTTGGCCGAACTAGTCGACATGTTTGAAGCAAATTGCATCACATGTCATAAGTTTCATCCTGGACACAAACTCAAGACTTTGAAGGCATCATTGCCTCACCACAGAGGGCCATTCAAGTAACTCCATATTGACTATATCAATATGGTGAATCAATGCAACACCTACTGGTATGTACTAGTGGTAGTGTGTTCAAATTCTGCTGGCTAGAGGCCGGACCTTGTTTCAATGCCAATGCGAAATTTGCAGTGCGGTTTTTAGTGAGGGAGGTATTACCCCAGGTGGGGAATATGTGAGACTCTGAGGTCCGATAATGGACCTCACTTTGTAAATGAGTATCTGGGAGAAGTTACCCAACTGTTAGGAATAAGGCATAAACTAACCACTGCTTACCATCCACAAGCAAATGGAGTGGTAGAAAGAATGAGTTGTTTGCTCACACTAAAGTTAGCTCAACTCTGTGATAGCCTTAAAAAATAGCTGACTACACTGCCCACCCTTGGCCTGGTTTAGTTTAAGTAATCAGCCTGGTAAGGACCAGCACCTTACACCCCACAAGGTAGTGACAGGCGGGAGAATGTATGATCCCGCTGTGCCCTCACTTACAGTGTCAGATGCCCACAGGAGTTCAGACTTGTTAGGAGAAGAGTTCAATGTATATCCTAAGAATATGTCAAACTGTGAAAAGTTCATTTCTTCACAGATAGAAACAAATCAAGCCACTGGTGCCCAACTAATCAGCACAACATTGCAACAGAAAAACCTCTTCAACTGCAACCAGGAGACCAAGTCTATGCCAGACAGCATGTAAGAAAATGAAATTAACCAAAGTTTACTGGTCGCCATGAGGTAGAAAAGGCAACAGGGACTGCAACCAGGCAGAAAAATCATCACGCCTGGATCCACCTCATTGATCTACACAAAGACATAAGCACAGCATTGCAACAGTGAGGATCACCAGACACTGGGACTCCAACGAAAGAATAACAGAACAGCAAACGTTGAGTAATCATTTTAAACTGTAGAAGAATTACAAGAGGAGAATGAAACATTTTGGACACAAAACACCAAGTGCAGCAAGCAATATGCAAATAGCCAAAGGGAGCAATCGTAAACATTTTAAGAATATGTTTTTAGGGATATGTTGTCTATTTTTCTCTCTTCTTCTTTCCTTTTCTTTAATGGAGTTGTTAAAGTTAGGATCTAGAGGTACCAAGCATAATAGCACAAAAATAGAAACTTTACTTAGAACTAACCTCGTGACCAGGCATAAATGACAGTTAAGTGAAGAAACAAATAATGTCTTTGATGAACATCATTCAGAGGGTACCAATGTGTGGTACGACCTTATGAAAGCTATTAGTAGGGCACAAGTAAATTAATTGTGTTACAGTGGGCTTATTCCGCATGCGGTTGGCACCACCAGATTGTTCTTATTGCAGGAAGTGCTGACTTTAGAGGCAAAATGCTTAGCACATTTAATAACCAGCAAGATACAGTGGCAGTTCCGGGGACACACAGTTCAAATAAACATGGAAAGGAGGTCCAAAGATGAGTGCAAAGAGATAGGAAGATATGATGAAGTACAGAGTCCAGCAAAACCACAGATACTTATAGAAGGCGCAACATTCTGGAACAAGAAATGGGAGAAGAGACAGGCTGTGTTCAATGCTGAGGGACTAATGGGACTTACAGAAGACAAAGTGATACAAACCGAATGTATGTTGATATAACAAAAACCAAAATCTCTAATTACAAAATCACGAACACAATAGGTTTGCCTTTTGTAATTCGAGATGTTTGTTTTGTTTTTTTTGTCCCCTGCAACACATGTTGAGTATGCGGGGGACACCCCTGTGACCCACACAGACCAAAATACCGATTTAGAGGACCGGGGGACACCCCTGCAAACCCTGCTGCCCTAAGTCAGTATTTTGGAATACGAGATTTTTGTAGTCCCAAAATGCGGGACTTTGGGTGATGCAGGATTTTAGATACAGTCATTTTGTTGAATGCTATTCAAACCAATGGAAGCTGTAGAAATGTGTGGGAATTGCATGTTCATAAATTGACAAGCCTGAATCAACAGGATCAACGAGTAAAAGCACAGAAACTCACTCGATCTTCATTCTCTTTCAGAGGAAAAGGTAGGGTACCCGTTGGCACAAACAGCAACTGTAACCGGACTTACAAGATCCCAGCACTAAGTGAGGGCACAGTCACCATCATTGATTTCCTGTGGCAGTGCGGCTCTAAGGCCTATTTTTTTAATTTTTAATTTTATTAAAAAGGTATTATAACTTTATTTTATGTTTATGACCTTTTACAGTAAGATGAAGAAAAGAAAATTCCAAACAATCTTTCAATCCATTAAATCACTTGTTCACTTTGCAAGGTCCTGTTTTCTATTCTCTTCTGCCTGGTCAATACATTTAAAAACCTCCTCCAAAAGGTAATTAGGGCAATAATTAACAATATTCTTTCGCCCTGAATACAAATCTGCCACCAATCGTCCCCTTCATGTGTTTTAAACTCTTTGAAGAATGGACCTATCATCCTTGTTCTCTGAGGAGTCATTGCTGTGCAGAACAGGACTAAATGTTTGAGTGTTTCTCTCTCATTTCCTGCTTTACACAGTCTACAGTTGGTGTTCCTTGAACGGTCTCTCGACCAAAGATTTAGAATTGACAAAGTCGGGTACAAGTTCAAGTGGAATCGTATGAAATGTAGATCTTAATTAACTACTTGGAGACTTTGTGAAATACTTTGGCAAAACGTTGTTCAGTCTGCATACAATGACATCCTGTGGCAGAATTTCACCTACCTAGCTTTCTCCTGGGTCAAGAATCAGTCCTGTGTCCACAGTATATTTTTTATCGAGACAGGATTGTCAACAGTTGTTCTTCTGTTGTGGCTAGATCTTCGAATACATCTCGGCACGTTTTTCTGCATTCCTGTAGATCTTTATCTCAATTGCCCTCAATAGCTTCTTTTAAGATGCCGAAACCTCTCACTGGGATGTTCAAAATACATTTCCGAAACAGAGGCAGGTTTTTACACATAACCTGTGCATGCATGGGAATCAGGCCTAACTCTTGCCTTAATGTTGCTACAGGGACACAATTTGGGATCTCTCTGATTTTTCTTCAAAATCCTGCTTCTGGCATATCCCAAATTTTCACTGGTATTGCCCTAAATGCTTCAGCCCCAAAGACCACAGCGGCTTGCATTTTGGACCTGCACATGTTTATTTGTGGAGCCTCTTTCACGGATGTGCTTACACAGTTGCCCATGTAAGTAAAGGATGAAACTTCCAATATCCTCTCCTTTTCTATATATCTTGTGTTCTTACCCAGTTTCCTCCCGTTGGTGGATTGAATCGCCAAGATCTTTGATTTGTTGACATTCACTTTCAAATCATTCTCCTGTATGTACGCATTTAGGGCATTAAGTTGGCGTTGCAGGCCCACCGGTGTTTGGTCTATTAAGACCAAGTCGTCAGCGTATAAGAGATGGTCAGTATGCATTCCATTGATGTGTGGGAGAAAGCTTTGTACTTCGTTTAAGGTGGCTCCAAGATCTGATAGAAAAAGCTGGAAGACGGTCGGCTCCAATGGGCAACTCTGTTACAAGCCTCTTGATGTTTTTATAGAGCTCGACAGGGTGCTGCATAGGTCCAGCTATATCTGAAACTCTGTTCCAGTGTTCAGGTCTTGTAGTGCTTTCAAGATTTCCCACAGGTATCTCCACTTGGCCAGTTTATCCCATAGCCTTCTTTGATTTATTGAATCGAATGCCTGTGAAAGGTCAATAAAAGCCAGGTAGGTCTTCTTGTCCAGGTTAATAAACCACCTTTTCATCAGGTTTGCTATAAGAATGTTCAGCGATGTGTTCATTCCCTTAACAAACCCTGACTGCCAAAAATCCAACTGCCCCACTGCCAGTGTCCATGAGTCCATTGCCACCAACAATAGCTTGGCAAACACCTTACCCGTCACATCGAGAAGAGCAATAGGGCGGTAGTTGGTAGGATCTGCCCTATTACCCTTCTTACAGATGGGGAGCACTATACATTTCTTCCAGGTTAATGACATCTGCTTGAACTTCTTAATATGGTCAAACAAGATCCCCAAAATGTTTGCCCATATTTCCGGGTACGCCTTCAGGATGGCATTCGTCAGACCATCGGAACATGGCGCTCTTGATTTAATGGATTTGCTGATGAGTCGCCGTATATCATCCTCCTCAGTGGGGAAAGACCACGCTGAGCCAGCACTTATGCTTTTGCTTGGGGCCATCCCTTCAGGCTTGTTAAAGACTTTTTTATAATGGCTCTTCCATTGATCATTGATCTTCCGTTACTGCGTTAGCCTGTATTGCCATTGTTGAGCAATTAGTTGAGTTAAGGAGTTTCCAAATCTCTCCTATTTGTTTTTTTGCAATTATTCCCATCCAAGGCGCTGTGTTGTCCTGGAGCATTTTATGCTTACCGACATTTACCCAGTTTTTATAACAAATATTTTATGGATTTAATTAGGTCGCTGGGTCTGAGGGACATAGGGCCTCATTACAAGTATGGCAGTAAGGCAACAACGGCGCAGGTATCACTACTGGCACCGTTGCTACCGTACCATGATACTAGGAGTTCTTCTCGTGGGTGCCGTTGCAGCCACCTGGTCTGACCTGGTGGCTGTACCGGCACCTGCGAGCAGAACATTATGATAGCACCGGTACCGTTATTATCAGTACCAGTGCTATCACCCTCCCCATTCCCATTGAGCCCTATGGGTCTCAATGGGAATGGGGATGTACCGTGGCTGGCACCCGCAAAAGGGCTATTACCGGGTCTGGCTGGGCCGGAATAGCCCGGTAATTGCCCATTCACGGGTGCCGGACCCGGATGCGAGTTTGGAGGTAGCACTGCCGGTAAAAGCAGCAAGGCTACCTCCGACCTCGAAATGAGGCCCATAGTCTTTTTTTAGTCTTTGTATGTCGTTGCGCAGGTTTCTTCTCTCTTCCACCAGGTCTCGGTCAAAGCAATGTTTATGGGCAAAGTCAAATCTTCATCCCATCTTTTTTGATTCTTTGAAGACCATCTATAATTTCAGATAATCCAAGCTGTTTTTTTGTCCTTGTTCTCATTCGGTCGAAGCTTGTATAGTCGTATAATCAATACTTTTATACCTGATGTGTCAATCTTAAAACGATTACGGCTTAAGGTAGTCTCCACCGGGCATGGATAGTATTCTCTATAAACTCTCAGAAGCCCATTACAGTTCATCTTGATGATGTTATGGTCACTTGAGGATGATGGGATTACCTCAGGAGTTTTTGCCCATGGTTGAAGGTTTCTTGAGACTGAAAAGTAGTCTAATTCCTTAGAAGAGTCACCCCGTTCCCACGTTGGATGGGCAGGGATGTCACCACAGACCTGGCTGTTTAATAGATGCAGAGCATAGGCTTCAGAGACTCCATGCCACAGCCAGCCTTTTTTTGCAGGACCTGGCCGATCCTCCCATTCCTCAAAACAAGATGTTTCTTTCCAGGCAACCATATTGAAATCCCCACATACGAGTATCAATGGGTCCTGATGTTTTTCCATCAAAGTGTCGAGTAGTTTCGTAGTTTCCTTGTTGAATGTAAGGTCCTCTATTCCTGCCGAGTTCCAGAATATATTTCACATTATTAGCCATTGAGGCCTTTTTGCTCTAATCCCCAATGTTTTGTTCTGCGTCACTTGCGTAAATAGGTTTAGGTTCCATATGTCCTGGACGCTAAAGTCATTATCCTGCTTAATGAGAGTAAGTAATCCAGAGGCTGGTCTACCCGTTTTTCCCATTGAGGCAGGATTGAGAAGTGCTGTGAAGCCATCAAACACGGGTGGGAATCGTAACCAGCTTTCCTGTTCAAAGTGATCCCACCTTAATTCCTGGTTACCCAACAAATGGCCAAAACCCCTGGTTTTTCTACTACGAATGTCCCACCCAGACTGTGGCAATTCTAGGGATGACTAGGACCACCTTTTTCAACCACCAATGCCTCTGCTAGCCATAACCACAATTCTTTCTTTTCACCTACATCTGTGTTCTCCTGCTGTATGGTTACTCTTCTTTGATCTCTATTCATGATATCCACTGAGATAGATATTGGGGATTTAGCCCCATCTCCCCAGTCCACTCTTTTTCTCTATGGCGTGAATGTTGAACTTGTACTAACTTTAATGTGGTTTTGACCTCTCTTTCCTCGTTGCTCCCCTCTGACACCTGACTTGTGTTAGTTATTGTCTCCTTAAGTCTTAGAGGTCCATTAGGTCGTAGGCCAGTTACATGAGATGATTCTTTTCTTCCATGATTATATCCTTTATTAGATTGTCTTCCAGGTATATGACCACTTTATCAAGTCTTTTTTCACACGAAAATGCCACTCTAGCAATGTCGTTTGTGGAGATTCCTCTTAATCTAGGTATCCGGTATAACATTCTCAAAATGTTTGCTCTATTTAGGATCAAACCATCGGTCCCATCAAAGGTTCTTTCCAAAATAAGACTGGGTTTCCGAGGGGAAGTGATGATTTTTGATCTTTGTTCCGTGTTTGGTTTGGTTGTGATCTTAGTTTTTTTTTAAGGTTGGTCAAGTTTAATTGCAACTAGTTTATTCTTGCAATGTGGGTGCAACATCATACCTTTCTCCAGTGCCTCTAGGGGTGACGATTCTTTATTTTTAAGAGTCACTGGACACTTTTGCTCCAAGGTCTGGAAGACGTTTGAGGGAGTATTTAAGGCTTGTCTCAGATTGGTTGCTTTCTTAGGAGAGGGCTTGATCTTCCTTATCAATTGCAGATCATCCTCTACAACACACATTTCTGACTCAGAGCCATCCTCTCTTTCAATTCCATCAGGGTATGTGGAAAACTCCATCAGGGATATTTCTCCCAATGAGTCTTCCCCCAGGTTTTATGGCACATAGATCGGGGTATTTTCTGCCTCGATCCTCTTGGGCAGAAAGATCTGAGTAGTTTTAGCTTCCTTCTACTTTAATATTTTATATTTCACCACTATAACACAGTCTTTTTGTTTCAGTAATTTTGGCAGCGTTTGTTTCTTTAAAAATGCGGCATCTCCTTTAGATTTCTCCTTTTGACTCACCCTATTGTCCTGACAATTTGCTTTTGAAAGCTTTTTTGTTGCTCTTAGAAAAAGCGGGTAAACTATCGCAGGATTTGCTGACGGAAGAACCCCAGGAGCACTGTCATTGGGGGTCTTTGCCATGCCAATTTCATTATCTGTGATAGTGTTTCCCCCTTCACTTAAGTCATGTATCACTATGCTGGCAGCAGTGTCTGCTCAACCACTATCACAGTAGGGTCAATAGGTTGTCCCATTTCAGAAGTTGTATTTGAAGGTTCTGGTTACGGCCCTCCCCCTTTGCAGCCGTCATTGCTTAGATGTCGCCTGCTGGCCTGGTCTGAGCCTCTAGGTCGAGAAGCCTATCCCTGCACAGGCTTACCGTTCCCCCTGACTATCATATCAACCTCTTTTCTTCTATAACAGGATCCAATATCTGCTGTAGGTTGCCAGTTTCTTCTTTATTTTTATCCAGTTTGCCTTGCAACACCGTGACAAACCCCTATACGAAGATCATTTTGTAATGTAACATGGCAGTTAGGGTAATTGTCTCATAAAGTTTCATGATGGGGGCCATGACCAGGGATCGCCCTTCCATCATATTGGCGTGGATCGTAGAGTCATGCCTGACCTCCTTACATACATTTTTATCGTCTTTATGATCATTGTTGTAAACATCATCACAGCCTAACTCCAAATGCGAGTCCGTAGTCTGCGTCAAGACAAATTCGTCATCGAGGCAGTCCAACGCTGCCTCCATCCTGCACCATTTTTGGTTGTTGATCTACTTTTTATTTTGCTGGGAAGCTGTTTCTCCAAATCTTTCCTGAAGACCCGAAAGGACACCTATATTTCTTCCTTCTTTCTGGGTCCCAAGTCAAGGAGTTATCCTCCCTTTCGAGCTGCTGCTGTTCTGGGCATTCTGCTTTGTCTTTATGTTTGTAAAACTGAAATCAGGGCTTGGGGTGTCTTCCATCAGGTTAGTACAGGCTGCTGCTGGTGCTCCCATCACTCCTTCTTCTCCGACTTCTGGGGGTGGTTAAGGATCTAGTTTTAGGTAATGCTCCACTTTGTTTATGTTCACTCGGGAGTAAGGCATTATTTTCCTTAGCAATCTTTTCCAAAATGATCCAGCTAGCAAGGAGTGTGGCATCTTCTGACTTCTTCTGTGCCCTTCTTGATCCCCTGGACATCTTCCCTCAAATTCTTAATCAGCTGTGTATCCTGATTTCTGTAGTGGAATGTTTACGAGGTGCTAGAATCCCAGATGTCCAGTGTCATAGACTTCCATTGGCTGTCCCCTTAAAACCAGAAGGTTTATGTAGCCACGGGAGGGCGATCATTTTCTCACCCCCCAGGTTTCCCAAGCCCAGGGTAATAATAATGGGAGCTGTAACGTCATCCATGATGAATGTACTCTCCCTATTGGTTCTGGTTCCATACTGATTAGGATTACAGGCAGAGGAACTACACTTTAGTTCCATAGCCATCCCTCGTATCGTACATTTTAAATCAGTCCAGGGGGCAGTGTTCACACAGCTATTCTTTTGTATGTTTGGGGGGGTAGTATTTGCTATGACGATCTGATTCTCTTTGTGTTTGGGCTTGCGTGCAATTTCTGTGTGAAATGTCCCAAGGTCCTACACCTCGAGACATCGCTCTGCCCCTCTGCTGGTCACACTGCTTGGTCCAATGACTGCTCCAGAGATCTGGGGTTTCATGGGGTCTTCGTAAAACATCGCTTTCTTGGATCAGAGAAGGTAAAAGGGCACTCACACTGGCGATTACAGCATATTTTTCCATGTAGGAGGTGGTGACTAAGACTTTCACTGCAAGCACCACTGGAGTTGGCCGTCAAGTGCAGCATGATGTTACACAGAGTGGGCTGAAGCACGGCAATGAGTCATTCACCTCACAACTGCATAGACAGTCCTTGGGGTAAATCTCCTCATTTTCCCCAATCAAGTCACTCACCTCTTCAGAGTTATTCTCTGTATCAGGCTCTGCCTCTCGAATATTGAAGGGCGATCCTCCATGCTGCTTGCCAATAGTTGAGGGAGCCTTCATCGCTCCTATTGCCCTAACAGGGCCCGTGGGGAAGAGGTCCATTTGACCAGCAGCTAGCAGCCCTGCAGCAACTGTAGGGAACTGCACACACTCAGCTCTCACTTCTCGATGTGGGGCTGGGTAGTTAAAGGTGTTGAAACTCCTCCTACTCAGTAGGCAGCAGTGTGAACAGACTTGATCACCAGCCACTCGGCTTATTTCTACCTACCACCCTGTTGGAGTGGCCTCTGTTCCCTGGTAACTTTGCATGAACCTGTTATGATGGTCTCTGAGGAGATGTACAATTGCCCAAAGGACAATCCCAGTCCCCCGAGCCATACCTAGCAGTTATAGGACACATAAAATCACCTAGGGTGCAAAGAAAGAAACAGTCTGTATACTTTTGAGAGGACACTGACAAAGCCTTGATGAAGGCGCCCGCTCAGTATCGCCTGTTTTCTAAAACTGAGTTCTTCTTTACCTCTTTGCTTGCTCCGGGGATACAAACTGCTGCCAATTCATAATGGCTCAAGATCATACGCTGGATCCTGATGGAGCTCTCCAATGCCACTGAAACTGGACTCAACACAATACGTGAAGAGCTTTGTGCACTCAAGCTTGTGGCACTTAGAACATGATGGTGCTCGACCTACTCACAGCAATGTACAGCAGTGCTTGTAGGAAAATCAGGAGCACGTGCTGTATGTGCATGCCTCCCAATTACGCTGACAATGGATCCTTAACCCTTGCCATCAAACAAATGGGCAAGTTCACAACACACATGGAGAAACCAGGAGGAATTGTCAAGGACAAGGACTGGCTAAGAGTTCTAACATCATGGATGCCTCAGTGGCTAATTCATTGCTTCCGAGTGCTGTTGTCTATCCTTGTTCTTTTAATAATACTCTGGTGTACTTATCAGATAATAGTAACTTGTTGTGTGTCCCATGCTAATCAAAGTACCCTTCTTGCAGTTATGACAGGTAGGGCCACTCCTCGTTGGAAATGTAAGCAGTCGAACAGATAAGCAACCACAGGTAGGAGAAAAAAATAGGTACCCAATAAATAGTGATTGTTTCCAAGAAGATGTCCTTTGGTCATTATACCCTGACCCAACCAATTACCTCGAATGTTATATAAACTTTAAATCAAACTGGCCAGTCAGCTACTTAAGGTGCACCCCATGGGATTGTGCCATAACTGGTGGAGACTTGAGAGATATACATACAAAATGGATACCTAGAATGTCTATGACTGACAACAGGGGGAATACGAATATGAGAGGGAGTTTAGAGAAAGATTCATCCATCCTGAACAGTATGTCAAAATGTAATATTATGAAGGTCATAAGCCTTTAAGAGCAAAGTAATAACGGGTAGAAGGTATGTCTGTTAAGACAGGTTGAATGAGGCATAACACTGCCCTCTGCAGGAGAAAGTGCACTGTTACGGTCCCATTTGTAAGGAAGAAGTCATGCAGAATGTCATTACCCATGAAGTAGGATTGATTAGGAATAATTGACCTGATTATCAGAAGCACACACATAACCCTCACCACATGTACATAATAGAAATAAAGACACCTTCATGAAATCACAAACTTTGTAGATAAACGCACACACATATATGCGTGTACACTTGTCATTGTAAGAGAATGAAGTCAGCCAGCAGCTAGGTCCCAGCATGAAAGGTCAATGACAGGATATATGAAATCATGAGAAATGGAAGACAGGCCAGCAATGTTTCCAATGACGAGTTGCAAAGTGTACCTGGGACAAAAGGTTCAAAATGATGAGAACAGTAAGGTGGGTGCCAAAGTGCTTACGTCAACAGGAAAAAGATGTCAGATTACAATCTCAAAGCCACAATGTCTCACGTCACATGGGGATTGGTTGAAATGTATGTAATCGTTCATTCAACTCATTCCACTGCGAAGCAACCAATTGCACGTTGTGTTTAGCTGATACATGTTTAAAAGAGAGCCATCCAAATAGAAAGCATGCAAATGAAGATGAGCTCAATGCTAATGAGTAAACCTTTATTAGTCCCATGGTTAGATTAAGCAAATAGAGTTAGGGAGTGTATGGAAATGCTTATAGTGCAAATGACGCAGGCGAATCAGAAGCCTGAAAAATGTAAGTAATTTGTAACATTTGTTGTCTTTTCCTTTCTGCAATACACTGTAAAACCGGCCATTTTTCAGAATACAGATGAATGTATTTTTAGATGTTTCCCTGCCAAGGCAGTTATTATAAACGCTTGTTCTTCTCATATCTTGTGCATTCATTTTTGACTCTTTTGGATTGATTTTTTGATACTTGGATCAGGACCTACCCAACAATACCCTTGCACAACCCATATAGAGAAGTGTAATGTGAAGTTCTAATTCCTTGATCATGGCAAAAATCAATCTTGTTTGCAGTTGTTTTTTAAAAAAAAGCAGTAGACTACAACCAGCCAATGATAGGCTCCTAACAATGCTGGACGGGCAATGTTTTAGTGATGATTGTTCATGAGGATCTGTACAAGTGGGCAAATGAACCAAATCTCTTGAATATAATGCAAGCTGGTTTTAGAAAGAATGGTTTTACCGCACAAATGGTTTTTGCACTGATGCAACTCATTGATAGAGCAGAAAACATACCTTTATACATGTAGATTTTAGTATGGCCATTGACAGAGTTCAGAGAGATCGGCTCTGGTCCAAACTCATAAAATGGGTTATTGCTCTGTGCTTATTCAATTTGATCAATCCTTTTTACAGCAATACAACAGTTCAATTACAGTTCAATAATTATGGGAATCTTTCAAACCCCCACTAGCAATGTTGGCCTCAAACAGGGCTGTGTTTTGGCTCTCTTGTTGTTTGATCTTTATTTTTCTGATATTCCTGAATATCTCGGGCAGGTGTGGGATTTCCCACCAAGATTGCAAATCAGCATGTCGAATGGATTGAATATGCTGATGAGTGGTCCTTCCTGATCACACTATTAGCGGAATGAAGTGTGTGGTCAGTGATCTGTGAAACAATATTAGGAAACATAAACTACAATTAAATTGTAAAAAACACTAATTATGATGGTTAGTGAATCTAATCCACAAGGCAAGGTCATATGGAAGTTCCCTGGCATCACATTAGAAAGCACAGATTCTTATCCTTATCCTGGTGTATTGGTATCTACTAGGCAATTGGAAATCAGGGACATGGAATATAGACGAATGCTCATCCTGCAAAAGACGGTTAAGATCTGTACATTTATAAGTGATTATGGAGGCTACTTTTACAAGGGGTTACTCTTAGCTTGTATATACAGTTTGATCCCAGCAATACTTCATACATTCGAAGCACATCCTATAACCAATTCGAAGAACTTTGATAGACTTGAAGGTTTATTTTTGAGGAAAATACTGGGACTTCCAAACTGCGCGTCTATACACCACTATGTTGGAATTTGGCATCACCTCCATTGGTTCCTTGGCCAAAATTAAAAGTGATTTTATTGTACCTTAAAATTCTATTGCAGCAAGAGCTTTCTCTTAGCAAGTTTCCGGCCGACATTCTAAACATGACTGATTGTTTAATTACTAAATCAATACTTTCTAATTTAAATCTGGTAATAGTGGACTATCTAAGTGAGGGTATATCTACTTTATCTGTTATGAAACCATAAAGAAGAGTTGGCAAAAAAGGATAGAGACACAGGAGGATATTATAAATATTTCTGAAACAGAAAAATGGAAAGACACTCAAGAACTGACTACTATCACCTATATTTTTAAACATCTACAATTATATCATATCAAATTCCCTTCTCACAAATTCAGAAGTAACACATTTTCGTTTGTGATAAAGGGGGTAATTCATAGAATTTAGCGCACAAGTGGCGCATGCGGCTGGCGAACAGTGTGCGCGAGCGAATCTCTGCGCCAGCTGCATGCGCTAAAATCCATTTCAGCGCACAGCGTATTCTTGGATTTCAGCTACCAAAACCAGCCATGGCGCACAGTGGCACAGCGACCCTGCAGCAGCGCCAGTTACGCCCCCAAGAACGCCATCAAAATCCCCAATCCAGCGCAAAGGGCTGCGCTAACCCTGTACCAGCACGGCAAGCGGGGTTCGTGTATTACTGGGGTTTGTGGGAAGTTTCACACGCGATTGACCCTGTGCGAGCGGGGTACGTGTATTACAGGGGTGCGCAGGAAGTTTCACATGCGATTTCAGCAGGGTACGTGTATTTCAGGGCATGTCCCCCTGCACTCCCACCCCCCAGCAGTGTGGGGCACCTGCCAGCAGGCCCCCACTCATGTCCCACTCATGTCCCCCTGCACCCCCACCCCCCAGCAGTGTGGGGCACCTGCCAGCAGGCCCCCACTCATGTCCCACTCATGTCCCCTTGCACCCCCACCCCCCAGCAGTGTGGGGCACATGCCAGCAGGCCCCCACTCATGTCCCCCAAACACCACACCATGACTATACAGACCCATGGCCCTAATGCCAACCCAAATCCCACCCCTCCACCCCCCAGTGCAAACACCCAACGAACCACTGCACCCACTCCCTAGTAAATCACCCATTCCATGATAGTCTGAAAAGAAGCAGCATGCCCATCAGCAAATGTCCTACAGAGCCACACAGTTGCAACACATGACTGTGCCAATGCTCATGGAGACATGCACCAAAATCATCACTGTACACCACACCAATAATGTTGAATAAAGAAATGTATTAAAAAGTATACCAAATGTCAAAATGAAAAGCACACATGCAAATGAAGAAATAATATTTGAAATAAGAAAAAGAAAGTCAAATCCAAGCAAGAAAATAAATCCAAAACATAAAAAAATATAAGTGGTGCATCCCCAAAGTCCATAGAACGAAATCCAAAGATGGAAAGCATAAAAAAACATTACTCCATGTGAATATGACTAAAAGAAAGTATATAAATGTCCTGAAAATTGAAAACGAAAGTCTGAAGGGTCCATTATCCCAAAAGCAAATGAAACCTACCAAGAACCCTATCTAAAATACAACTATATACAAAAAGTGGAGCAAAGTCCGTGGACTCCAAATCATAATAATAAAGAAATGAAACCTAAACCTAAATAACTATATACAAAGGCAGCAGGCTAGTCCGACGGCTCTCTGGTTGATGTCATGGGCCAGGGCATCATCGAACTCCTGTTCAATGGCTTGGAGGCGGGCATGTTCCCTGGCCCCGAGGTCTCGCAGGGATAATGCGGCGTCCAGCTCCAACTCCCTGCGAATACCCTCGAGGCACTCAGCCCGCCTCAGCGCCCTCCGCATGGAGTTCTCCGCCCTGACCATTGTGAGCGTTCCTCCTCCGCCCGCCGCTGCTCCGCACCTATCTGCTGGCCCAACCGCTCCCACACGGAAGACACTCCCATTCCAGGGTTCTCCTGCCCTCCGGCCGATGCCTGCCCCCCTGATGTTGATGGCCCTGAGCCATGATGCCTCCCACGTCGAGCCTGTCACTGCCTCTGGCGCAACTGCCTCTGCCAGCACAACGGCATCCAGGCTGATGGAATCCACCGATGCCGTCATGCGCGTGCCCTGCCCGATGATGCCGTCACATCCTCCATCTGCTGGGGTCCAGTTGCTGGTGTGTCCACCCCTGCTGGACCTCCGACTCCCGACTGTGGCAGGGATGGGATCCCCACCGAGTTGGCTGCGTTGGTCGGGGCAGGTCCACAGGGGGCCCTGGTGGCATCTGGGCCGGAAGACGGCATGGAGAACGACTGGCGCATAGCCTCCACAGAGGAGGAGAGGGTCGCCAGAGTGGCCGACACATGTACGAAACCTCCGACCATGGGTGCTCCCAACTGGGCCACGTCGGCACGGTGCTCTTCGTGATGACGTGCGTGCTCCCCCCGGGAAGCACGCACGTCATCACGAATGTCACGCATGCGCAACGTGACACCAATCAGGACCTTCGCCATACGGCCAGGGGTCCCCTCGTCCGCAGGTGGAGGGGAGTCAGATGACATGGACATCCCCCCTACCTGCAGACGGGCCTGGGATGGGGCATCCCTGCTGGTGCATGGTGGTGCAGTCACAGTGTCAGGGACAGTGACATGCACAGGCCCCTCCACGGCAACCTGTGCTGCCTCCTGCCCCTGCCCCTGGACTGCAGCACTTGCCCCAGCAGGGATGCCCCCTCCAGGCCCCATGTGCGGCTCAGTAGCGGCCTCCTCCTCCTCTGTGGAAACCACCAACCTGGATGGCTCCACACCGTCTTCCGCCATTGCAAGCACCTGTGGGGGCTCACCCACCCCTTCCGCTGCAGCCGTGGGGGCATCCCCGCCGCTTTGCTCCACAGCGCCGTCTCCACCCTCTTCTTCACTTGGCGCTGTGTAGAGGGAGACATAGAACACAAGCATCAGGGTACTGTACAATGGTCCCCTAGACAGGAAGCAATAGCAGATGAGTGGCACTGTCAAAGATCATTTCCATCATGTCCCTCCACAACACATGGGTCAGTGCAGGCAAAACACATGCAGTAACAGGCATGGCGCATGCTATGGACATTAGCATACATGTCCAAGGGACTCTTGAAACATACAATGTTGTTTTGGAACTCACATGCATCATGGGTCATGCCTATCACATGCACACACTTCACCGTAGTTTCATCCATCTGGCCTCGTACACCCCAGACACAGTGGATGCAAGGATAACTAGGCTGCATCAGTGAATCTGAACATTGTCACAGACATGTGTCATGCATCCATGGCATTCACAAGTCACAGACACGCAGGTCAGACACACAGACATGGACACCATACATGTACATGGCATCAGCACCCATCCCTCACCCCCACCCATGTCAAGGAACAGAGACTGGCATGCTCTCATGTGTCCATTCCGCATAGGGCTCCCCATGTTGCATTTAAACACATGCACCAACCGTGTGGTTCACACATTACTGGTCTCACATGCATGACCATGATGTCCCTGCACACACACATGCGTACATGGCCTATGTCACACATACAGGCAAGTATCAGACAACCAGCACACTGCAACATGCCCTGTCTCACACAGCAATGCTTGGCCACTTACCGCTCGACACAGACGGGTCTGCCTCTCAAGGATCTGGGCATGGAGCACTGGGCGTACGCGTTCCAGGACCCTCATCTGGATGGTACTCATGCTGCCCTTGACCCCCTCCACGAGGCGCCGGGCCTTTATGAGGGTCCTGGACCTCAAGTCCTCCCAGCGCTTCTTGACTTGCTTGATGTTGCGGGTTGCCACCCCCTCCGTGTTGATGGCAACCACAAAGTTGTCCCAGATCCTGTCCCGTCCTTCCTTGTCGGCGCGTGATGATCCGAAGAGGGCATCATAATGCCCCAGGACAAGCTCCACCAGGACACCAACTTCCTTCTGACTGAAGCTGGTGGCCCTCTGCCCCTCTGGCTCAGATGGTGTTTGCCCCGACATGGCGACCCCCGAGGCAGGCGTGGGTGGGCAACTGGGTCCTGGGGCTGGGCTGTGGAGCGATGGTATCCCAGTCGGGAGTCTTCTGTTCCAGCAGGGGTGGGCACCGCAACTGGACCCCTGCAGGTGGCTGATGTGCAGGCACCAAATGGCAGGGCACGAGGGCAGCAGGCAGTCAGGCAGCAGCAGATGGCAGGTGGGAGCATGCTCGGAGCTCTGGGGGGCAGTGATTCGGCCTTTTGGGCAGGAGCATGGTTTTCCGTGTGTTTTCCCGTGGCCAGCTTGATACAGAGTGATTTGGCACGTGAAAGAATTGCACATCAGCGTGTAATTCGAGGAAAGGCCCTTAGCGCATAAGCACGTCTGTGACCTATCGCGTACGGGCGTTGCCCTTGCAGGGCTTGAAGATCCCACGTGGATTTCCATTGCTCTGTATGTGCTTTCCGTTGGGTGCGGTGCGTGTGTTTTCCAGGCGTTGGGGTTCACACGCTATTACTTCACAGCGGGTGGGTGTTGGCTACGCATTCTTCTACACGCAGACTGTGAGTGGTACCCCGATCGCCCAAGGCCTATCGCGTGTGAAACTTCCCGCGCACCCCCGAAATACACGTACCCCGCTCAATCACGTGTGAAACTTCCTGCACACCCCCGTAATACACGTACCCCACTCAATTGCGTGTGAAACTTACTGTGCACCCCCGAAATACACGTACCCCGCTCAATCGCGTGTGAAACTTCCCGAGCACCCCCGAAATACACGTACCCCGCTCAATCGTGTGTGAAACTTCCCGCGCACCCCCGAAATACACATACCCCGCTCAATCGCGTGTGAAACTTGCCACGCACCCCCGAAATACACGTGACCCGCTCGCACAGGCCCAATCGCAGTATGGGACATTCATCATTGCTGTATATTGCCACTTTTGTAATGCGCAGGGACGCTACCGCCTGCCTTTGTGTGGCGGACGTGTTTCGGCTTGTGCGTGTCTTTGGCTGTGCGTGGCTTTGCCCTATTCGATTCCATGAATACGTGTGGTTCGAGTGCGTGTGGGCGTTCCGTCTGCTTCCCTGCAGTACATCCCCAGTTACGCCCTTATTTTCGCACGTTGTTCCCCATTCCGCACGTTACGCCCCGTGTTCCGCCCACTTTCTGGTGCATGCGCTGAGGTTGTGCGCTTTCACTGTGCGTGTCGCTCATGCCGTTCGGGATGTTGCAGTGACGTGTGTGCCATGCACGGGTTTGGCGCACATCCCGAGGAAAACACACGCAGGGACTTCCATGAATCGCACGCCTGTTTTTTCGCGCTTGCGCCTGCTTGCGCCTGCTTGCGGCAAGATTTTCAGTGCACGTTTGTTCCATGAATCAGCCCCTTAATCTGTTACCTTACCTGGCAGTACTGGGTGCTTGGTATAATCTAAAGCATTTTTTAACATCCTGTGATCAATTGGTGGGCATGTACACGAAATATTTTTGCACTTCAATTGACAGTTTAAGTAGTATCAAATCAACATGTTTTTGGTTGTGGTGCAACTATCATTTTTACTTACATTGATTAAATTATGGTATGAAACTGAATACAATTAAACTAAACAGAATGTTGCTATGAATGTAGGATTGCAATTCATGTACTTGTTATATCATTGCATGAATGATTATATGAGTGATTATACGTGCTATTCATTTCTTGAATTGTATTTTAAAATTGTATATTTTAAAAAGATGTATCTCTGTTTTTAAGCATGGAAAGTTTGATAAATTACTAAAACACACTATTACTAATTAACAAGAAATTATTAGATACCCTTGTTGATGTACAGTTGTAATTGTAATTGGTTATTTATAACACACTTAATACCCCGAGGTTTCCAAGTTTAGACCCGGGGATCGGACCTGTGTTGCTCCACGTCGTCTTGCTTCCAAGGGGAGCGCATTGCCCCTGAGCAATCCTCCTGAGGCAGTTGGCTGGTTTGATTGCTTTGATGTTCTCTGAACCAAATTGTGCAAACTGTATAGGAATAAATTGAAATTTGAAATTGATTGTCATGATACGTTTTCATAATGACACATATTAATAGCGTATAAGGGAGATTAGGTCACATCACTTTGAATTAATGTTCATGAAAATAAATGATGATTTAAGTTACTAGCGGTCATTTGAAAGAAAATTCAACTTCTTCATACTTGCTCTGATTGAAATTGTGAGGTTGGCATCATGGAAAGAAACACAGACAACAGATTCAAAGTTGAACATCTTTTATAAAAGAAAATGTCAGGATGGAGTAAGGCCTAACTTGCCCCATTCCAAGGTGGGATTTCCCTAGCTAAATAAACAAAGGAACGTCAGTGTCAATAAGTCCAATGTAAAAGTCTGTCTGTGTCTAAATCCTTTAGTTGCCCTCACAACCAATACAAAACAATGTGTAGGGACATTAAGCATAACTCAAATAGTGTTCCAACCATAAAGTTCTGAGCTACTTCCAGCTCTAGCTTATTCGTCAGCTTTCTCTCCCAAATGTCAATAGGTTTACCACAAAGTTCAGTTTTTCCTCCTTTGAGTATTAAATGAAATACAGTTCTATAAAGGTCAGGATGCCCTTCCTCAAGTTCAACATAGTTCCAAGATAACACAGTTCCAGGATACCAAGGCTTAGGGTATTTTGAAGCTTTTGTCTTTAAGCTAAACTTGTATAATTCAAGGTTCCCTTCCCCACGTCTGAGGATTATCAATATTGGGTTTCTTGCATTCACTTCTGCAAGCTTCCATATTGACATAAATAAGTTCTCTGGACAAGGCACAGTTTCAGACCACACGGTCTACCCATTACAAGTCATGCAACCAGGAACATAAGATTCGCTTTTCCATCATCCTTTGTTTCACCATTAGTAGCTCTCTGGTCTTGGCACAGTTTTAGACTACACAGTCCACCCATTACAGGTCACACGACCAGGAAATTCTAGGTTTCTTTCAAAGTTCAAGACCTGATTCAGCAAACAGTTTCTTAAAGAGCAGCTTCCCAACTTTATCACATTTGTTTCTTTCCTTCAGCTTACTATAGGTGTTGCGTTCATGCAGTTCAACATCTCTTTGCTTCTGTATTCCAACAACAGCTTACTTATAATACTCAAGACAGTATTCAATCATGGTGACTTTTATTCAGTTAATTCAGTCTGATATTCACCATAAATTCCTTTCACCTTTTTGTATTCAATTAGATATTCATTAGAAGCAACATAGTTGGTTTCATTCCATACGTTAAGGTACTTTCACTTGTTTCATTCGGTTCGGTATATGAGATGTATTCCCATGTATTTAATCCCTATCCTTTCTCTTCCTTTTAACATATCTGGTGTGATACGGATGCCTACCTTTCTCAGAAACCATAGAACCAGATGAACAGCAGTATCCAATAACCTTCTCTGGTATAGGGGTGTCTTTCCGGAAATAAAGATATGGAATACTGTGTCTCACCTATCGGCATCCCACTTCCAATCCCAGAGGACCCTCGATTCAGGTGATCCTCCCTCACTTCTCCGGCCCCAAGGGCAGGATCCAAAAGCGATGGCCTTTCCCTGGACACCTGCATAGAGAATCCCAGGAGAGTAGATGTGAGAACACCCCTAGATTTCACACAACATATACATTCATGGTTATCTAACATACACTGTGGTATGGTTTTGTGGCTTTGACTATTCTTTAGCAATCTTTGATACCAGAAAGATCAGGTAGAGAGCAAGCAACATCATCAAGTTAATTAACTGTTACTTTATGCATAATATCAACATAATTGGTATTTTTGCAATGCAAACAAAATACAAATTATTCCAGGATCTCTTATCTAAAGGCAAACTCTCAGTCTTTCTATAACACAAAACAGACCTGAAATAGCTGTCATTATCACCCAGTACTACTGCAGGTAGTACAGGAATAAGGGAACAGGTTCAGAGTCAGCCACAATGAAATACGTTAATGGAATTTCATTTTCCCTGATTTCTGATACAGTCTCATATAATGTGAACAATAAACCAACACCACAAACAATAAAGATGCGGGTTCTGATTGATGCCCCAGTCTGCATTTTATTAACAATATTAACTCTTCTAAAACCTGTGCTTTTTGGGCAGTTGATCATCTTCCTTCATAAACTTCTACACCCCCTCCTAAGCACGCCATTACAATCTCTATTGTTCTAAAGGGAAATATACTCTACTAGGTACTTCTTTATGATCTTATTAAATATCATTACTCCATACAGAATCCAAAGTATATTCAAAATTCCTACCTGTAGATGAAAAGTGATAATTCTCTGTGTGCTGAGTGAAGACTAGCAGGGTTGGTGCTGAACACCTATCTAGCTCAATCAATGTCACACTTGCAGTGTTTAGTGTGGATTCTGCACATGCTCTGTATTGGATTGGCTGGGGTTAATCAAATAGTGGGAAGCATAAAAGCAAAATCCATATTTGTTGACAACATCAAGTAGCTCATTCCAGCTTTCGACACATCTTACTACCCATTGCCATCTCAGTCATATCTGCTGTTTAACACTCAATTAATATAGCTAAATGAAAGGACTGCGATCACACTGATTAACATCTACCATATACACTGACATTGTATTCATTTGTCATAAGGTTCCCACAGAAAGTCTACCATGAGTGATTTGGTTAATGGTAAGAAGGAAGCACCTCAAAAGAGGGCATTTTTTGTAACAACCTTTTCCTACATAGCATTGCCAATTTTGTTTAGTCTTGATCAACACAGCATTACTCACAGAAAATAAGATCCCTGTCTCCAAATGTAATAAGTTGAATTGAAATTGGCATATTCATTACAAGTGTAGTGGTAGTGGTAGTGGTAAAAAACATGGAATTTCAGAATGCCACAAGTCTTATCGCTTGGCCACAGTGCAAGTTCATCAGTGAAACTCTCAGAGAAATGGCCTTAAAAAACTTCATTTGGTAACACCTCATGTGGCAAAAGGGGCAGGTCATCCCTTTGGATGTGCAAACATCCTTAGAAAAGGTGGTTGGGATTAAGGCGAAGTGGTGGCCAGAGATACAGATGTACATTGTAAATTTTTGTAAAAGAAAACAGGAAAGAGAGTAGCCACAGCAGACAATGCAGTTAAGGCTAAGGTGAAATTGGTGAAGAAGAAATTAGGAAAAATATCCATGGAAGGGACATATTCCCAGGGCACTTCAAAGTAGCCCATTCCCAAGAAGGCAGGTTCCCCGCATGGGGCATGCCACAGGGAAGAATATATCCACAACAAGGAGGGGGTTTCAGCAGCAGGGGGTATCCCCAACAGTGAGTGAATCAGCAGCAAGGGTATTATCAACAGGGGGGTATTACCCACAGACGGGATATTACTAGCAGGGCAGAAGAAACTCGCAGGGAAGGAGGAGGTATGGATACAGGGTTGCTGGACTCATATTTGTAGAACCATGTTTTATATGTGGGTAGAGGGGAGACTTTGCAGGGATGTGCACACGCAGACAACAGCAGCAGTATGGCCAAGGAGGGCCCCAGGTATGTCCAACCTATGCATCAACAGATACAACCCATATAGCCATAGATCCAGCCACTGCAAGCACAGATGCCACCAACGCAGGTGCCCTTCACACAGAGAGTGCAGCCTGTAGGGCCGTACTTATGCAAACACCCAGCAGCAGACAGCAGTACCACAGAATACCTTACAGGCTTAAGCACAAATTTATACCCAGGGGGACAACACATTGTTAGGTCAAAACACAATGCCACACTACACTGGAGCAACCGCTCTTGGAAGTAGACTGTTCCTATATCCAGGTCAAGGCCCAAATGCACAGAGGATATGTGTGTGCCTAATCTTTTTAGTAACTTAAGTTTCCGACAAGGAACCCGAGGTAGCAGTGACGATTGACAAAAAGATTTTTCCTTTTAGGTCGACACAAAAGCCACCAAATCCCGCGTTAAGGATGGTGTCTTTCCCCGTCGGACAAAGTCATGGACACACAGGGATTTTCTGGGGCTGTTGTAATGGTACCTATTCAGAAGATGTATCACTCACAATAGGCACACAGCAAATAGAAGTTGCCCCATTGGTACTCAGAAGACACACACATCAATATAATAGAGAGAGACAAAAGGAGTAAATTAAATAGGACAATTTCATTTTCAGGGAAGGTCATTGTATGATCGTTACCTGGCATATTTTATGAGCAGGTCGTAACTATCATACAAGCATTTTGCGCAAACATCACTTTGCATGACGCACTGTGCTACCCCGTGATATTTCTCTATGAGGTACAAGTATTGCTGGGGTGGGTACTCATAATGAAAGAAAAGATATTTTGTTTGGACAACGATTTCTTGTTCAGACCAGCAACACACAAGGAAGTAGCAAAAGGGACAACACTCACAATACATTTAGAAGCAGCACTCACAAGGAATGACATGGTCATTTTATATGGGACGGACAAAGAGGACACATAATCGCACATGGTCCTCTTTATTGAGCTGAAATTAAGACTAACAGACTTGACAGATAAACAGCTGTTCTCATAGGACGAAGAGGAAGGTGAGATGGTTTTCCAGCTATGCATCCCTTATCAGGTAAACATAGAAGAGAGACAGGTCCCCCTGAGGATGCAGCAAGTGAGCACACCATCAGCTCACTTGCGGGACAATTTGAAAAAAGTACCAGAGGTACTATGGACCAGTGAGCCCCATGATGCAGGATTGTTGAAGGGAGCCGGGGCGATCTGTAGTGGAAGGAAGGGGCACTGTTGCCCCGGGTCAAACAATGCCAGTTATCACGTGAAACAGACAAGGATATAAATGACACTCTCCTCACACTATGGCGACAGGGCATAACAAAAACATCAGAATCCCCATGTTACAGAGCCATTTACCCTGTCAAGAAATTGAAAGTTGTGGCGTGGCGATTCATTCAAGATCTCTGCCCCTTGAATAAGATAGTAGAAGAAGAATGTCCACTCGTACCAAACCCAGCCACCCTATTATGTAACATACCAACAAAAGTGACATGCTTCACAGTTATTGATTTAACAAATGCACACTTTTCCATTCCACTGCAACCAGATTCACATTATTTCACCACATTCATGTATCGCAGGAGTAGGTTCCAACACAGTTGTTTACCACAAGGGTATTGCGAGTCACCTAGTTTGTTCAATTGGGTGATTCAGATGGACCTAAGCAACTTGCAAATGCACAGCCATCCAGTACATGGATGACCTCCTGGTGTGCAGCACAATGAAGGACCAGTGCAGAGAAGATTCAGTTACACTTCTGACATTGTTAGCTGCCTAGGGGTACAAGGTCGTTAAGGAGAAATTGCAGTACTTCCAAAAAGAAGTAGTGTACCTAGGACAGCGAATATCGGTAGATGGCAGGAGAACTTCACCAGAGAGAGAGCAGAAGCAATACACAGCACATCACAGCCACGCACTGTCAAGCAGATGCAGTCATTCTTAGGCCTTTGCAATTATTGCAGGGCCTGGGTCTTCAACTATTCCACATTTACGAAGCCCCTCCTTCAGGGATTAAAAGAAGCACAGAAGGTAAAAGGCCCAATAAAATGTACATTTGAAATGATTAACTCATTTGTCAAACTCAAGGAAGAGTTTGCACATGCACCAGTTTTGGCAACCTCAAATTACAAAGAAAAGTTCTTTCTGCTCTCACATTCTGGATTTGTTCCTAATTTAGAGCAAGGACAGGCAAACATACTCCTGTCTTTACTTTGCTGCTTTTGTCAACTACATGTTCTCTTTTTCCTTACTTCTGCCTATCAATCCTCCTCCTTATCTGCATGTCTTTCTGTTTTATCCAACACCACCACTTGGATTTAAACTTACTTTGTCTGTGAATATAGAACAGGAAAGTATCAGGTGTGTGTTACAGCCATTGCAACTTATACTTTGTTGCAATTTTTATTCTTATTTTTGTTGCCTATGTTTTTCCAATGAGTTCGACTTAATAGGTTGTGCTTTTTCATTATCACACTCCATGTTTTGATGTTTTGATTTTATCACGGACATTGGTTGCAGACTCTCATGTCTGGGATGATGGCCACCTCACAAATAGTGATACCCACAAATCTGTGTGAGTAATCAAATACAGAATTGTCCTACTTCAACAATGACTTGTGTTTTGTTGTCTGCTTGATTTCTTGTTTCTTCATCATTATATATGCCTTATTTTTGTGTCCCACTTATTCAGTTAAGTGGATTAGATTTAATACACTGTACAGCATTCATTGCATCAATATTGGGTTAACAACGGGAGCCTAAGGAATAAATGTAACCCCTGTTTGCCTTACAAACCCAACGGCACAGCAGCACCCCCTATCCCATGATTTACTCACATTCTGATGGCACAGTAATGATGGCTGACCTCACTCAGGAGAAGTCTCAAGGCCACGAACCCCTGGCCTACTACAGTGGTCTCCTATACCCAGTAATTCAAGGCCACTTCACATGCGAACAGACACTTGCTGCAGCAGCATTCACCATCATGAAATCAGCAACAATAACGATGGGCTGTGCAGTCATGCTCTATGTGGAGCATTCCCTTTTTGCGATACTAAAAAAATCAAAGTCTACACTACAAACTCAGAGAGCGTTAGGGTATACAGTGATATTGTCCAATCCAGCAATTGAGATAGCGAAGTTTCATGTTGTCAACACAACAACATTCATAGCACAGCCGGTGGAGGTACGGGAGTATGTGCAGAAATGTTCTTCGTTGATGCGTTATCAACAATAGATTCCAGCACGAGTTGTCGGCATATGGGTGCGGCGGTGGTCTGTTATAATGAAGGAGAATTTAAGGTGTCGGCTCAGATGAGGTTGCCACTACACTGTTCAGCACAGACGGATGAGTTGACAGCTCTGATAATGGCCATAGATATGTCAGAAGGGCATTCTGACAACATATTTTCTGAGTATGCCTTTGGGCCATCTACAGTGCACTTGGGATTGACCCAATGGAAGAGGGGGAGGTTCTGGAGGAGCATTGGCTCCACTGTGCAACATGCAGAATTACTGCCCCGACTAATGGATGTAGTGCACCTCCCAGCAGAATTGGCAGTGATAAAATGTGCCACCCACACCAACAGCACTGACTTAATCTCAAAAGGCAACTACAGAGCTGAATCCACAGCAAAAGAAGTAGCATATTTGCCACTAGACACAGTACTATTCATGCCCTTCAAGAAGGATCAAACGCTGTTGCTGGCATTGCTGCAAAGGCAGCACACCATACTCGCAAAGCCATTCAACGCATTACCCATCGTACAAATGATAGAGTAACAGAGGGGCACACCCCAAGAATAGCAGGGGTTATGGGAAAAGAGGGGCTGCTCACTATTACACACAGATCTGGTTTGGAGACAGAACAGTACAGGGAAAATTGTGATATGCCAGAGCCTCCTCAAAACAGCACTGGATGAGTTGTATTACCCATCATATGTCTCAAAAGAGTATATTGCTGCAGACATTAATGAACAATGGTTTGTGCCCAATATAAAAGAATTAGTAACTGAACTTGTAAATAATTGTGTAACGTGCCAGAGGTTTACAGCATGCCACACACTTAAAACTGTTAAGGCAACATTACCATGCCCAGAGGGGCCTTTCAGGCATTTGCATATTGATGTTGATATGCAGGATTGATGTAGCTCTTCAGGTACATGATTGTGTACCTTTTTGAGTTGTTTGAGTCTGGCCCATATGCTCATAATGATGCAAAATCTGCAGCCAAATTTTTAGTACAGAAGTATTCCCCAGGTGGGGAGCATGCTACATGTTGAGGTCTGACAACAGACAACACTTTGACAATTATCTTTTTAAAGAGATAACCTCCTTATTGGGCATCAAGCACAAATGGTGTTCTGCATACTACCTCAAGCCAATGGTCTTGTTGAGTGCCTCAATGGCCTGCTTAAAGAGTGACTTGCCAAGTTGTCAGACACACTTGGCAAGAATTGGCTCTATTGTCTGCCTCTTGCTTTATTCACTCTATTAATTTCCCCTGGAATGGATAACCATTTGACTCTACACAAAATTGCTACTGGCAGGAGAATGCATGTGCCTCTCACTCCTGCATGTACAATTTCGGATTCTAATAGTACAGGGCAACTCCTGGGAGATGAATTCAAAGTACATGTGAGGTACCAGGAATAAGACGCAGATACATTGGACTCACATTTCTTGGTTATAAACATTTATTTAAGCAAATGGGGGTTGGAAAATGCCTCACTATCTCTAATCCAAGCAATATGTCCCTACCGCAGCCAAAACTAATAGGCTTGTCCTTTGTCAAGATGTTCAAAGCTAAAATATGTCCGGAATCCTATTCTGGTGCTCACACTCTAAAATTAACTCTAAGGTGAAAAGGGTATTGTCTCTGATTCTCAAAAAGTATACAAAGTTTTAACCCAACACAACACAAAATTTAAAATCCAATGAAAAGCTTTCACAAGGACAATGTTCACAGTTCCAGAGAATATGCCTCAATACGAGTTTGGAGGCAGCCATGCTCTTCAGAAGGGCATGGCTGCCTCCAAACTCGGGTCCGTGTTCCCTGAATGGGGAAATACCGGGCCATTCCGACCTCGGAGGGCCCGGCATTTCCCCATTCAGGGAACCCAGACCCGGTACATCCTCATTCCCATTCAATCTCCCATAGGGCTCAATGGGAATGGGGAGCATGCTAACAATGGGCCCGTTAATGATGGGCCCATTGTTAGCATGCTGGGCCGCTCGTGGGACCCTCTAAGGACATCTGGTAAGACCAGGCATCCAGAGCGGGTCCCGCAAGCAGACCTCGTAATGAGGCTTATGGGGTTAACGACACCGGCAGCTCTACCGGCGCTGTTAACCCCATACCGCCAGGGTCGTAATGAGACCCAATATCTCGCTTGCTCAGATTCCTTGTACTAATGTGTAAAATCCCAAAATTAAAAAGAGTTAAGTTCCTTAGAGGATCACTCTCTCCTCTTGGTGTGTTCACAGTTCGTGGCACAATAGCTCCCTTTCCCGGGTTTCTTTTTACCTTTAATATAATTAAGATCCTAAAGGTATGTTACTTCTTAAGGATTCTCTTTTCACTTTAATACAATTTAGAATAGTATATAATCTCCAAAGCATGAGTCTTCCTTGAGATTGTTTTATATTAAACTTATACATGCACTTTAGCTTGCCTGGAGTATTCCCCTGACAGGACTTTCATGCCGTCTTTCAAACACTTTTCTTCACCTGGTGTACTCTCCTGCCAGGATGTTATTTTGCGACTTTTCCTTTTTATGCACGAGATAACATTAGGCCACTTCTGGCTTATCCACTCTTGTTTCATACAGTTCTTTTCAATATTCACTTCCTCTTTAATAAAAGCATTCTTTGCCCATTTTCCAGGAGCATTACCTTTTACTTCAATCTTGCCCTTCAGATATGGGTTCAACAACCTATTCATAGTTTGCTTTTCAAATACGTTAACTTCTTCAGAAGCCTCCATTGGTGTCTTTCACTTCATTCTTATGATGCTGTAAACTTTGTCAGGCAACCCAGTGACCCATCTGTCTTCCCTGGGCTTACCATTTGCTCTCTGTGAGCCCTCACATCAGTTCCCTGCCTTCTGCATTATTCTTACAGAGTGGCATATGCTTGCAGGCAACTCAGTAACCTATATGTCTTCCCTGGACTTACTGGTTGCTTCTTGCGTTGCTTCGCTCTGGGTGCTCTCAACTTGCTGGCTTGGCATGCATCCCTACATCCATGGCACACTGGCTGTGTTCCTTTCTACGGTGCCCAGTTCCCACTGCCCTCTGTTCTCAGGCAGCAAACCGTCTGTACCTGGGCTTCTCTCTCCCACGTTTGGGCTCCCTTCCCCACTGTCTTCTATGGCGTGGTTCCCTGCAGTGTGGTTATTTGCATCTGCACAGGTCACAGTGCAGCCCAGCATCTGCAGTTCTCTCCTCTCCTTCACTCTGTCAGCTGTTGTGGCACCGTGCTTAACTTCCCAACATGACTGCATAGCCTCCAAAGACTAGACCATTGTGTTGGTTTAACAGTCTTAGTCACCTTTATTGTTCCACTGCTCTTTCCCATCTCACTTGTTACTAGTTTGTTTCTTGAATGAAGTTGAGGTAGCTGATACTGGTCCTCATTGGTCGTGATCATTACTACTCCCTTTCTCTTCTGCATCCCGGTTGTTAGCATACTGTTCTTTGTGAGATGTTGGGGAATAAGCAGTAGATCTAGTAAGAGGTTAAGCGAGAGTGCTGCAATATGCCATGAAGGTATGTGGAATAGAGGAAACAGCCCTGGAAAGGAATGGAGGGCATGTAACTTTCCCCATTGATGTCCTGCAATTTCCCCAAGGGTCAACTCCCCGCAGGTGGTCCTCCCGCATATAGCTGCCCCCAGGGTCAGGATCAGGTAGAGGCTGCCATCCCCTGGCCACATAGCGAGAGGCTATCTCAGGGAAAGGTGTGATGACAGCATCAGATTCATCACATATACTGAAGTGAGCTCAAGCTGACTAAAACTCTCAAAAATATTTCACATCAGGTTCAACCACATAAAGGCAGGCCTGCCGACTTGTCATTAAATAAAGACACTCCATCGGCACAAGAAGAAGAGACTTTTGCAGAACAGCCTCCCATTTATCCTGGTGCGAAGATATTAATAAGCAACTTCACAAGATAGTGGAAAGACCTGTGCTTCACTGGACCCTACACTGTGACATGCTGCACCACTACAGCAGTGAAGGTAGCAGAGAGGCGCCCATGGATTTATCTTACAGAAGCCCGCTGAGACAAGGCCGGTGCTCCCCTCGCAGGAGAAGGCGAGAGGGCCCGACTGATGGGATGTATATACCAGTTAACGATGACATTTTTATCTTCCTTCCACTTCTAAAGACAACCAGTGAATGGGCCAATCGAGTTGCAGCAAGTTGGAGGAGCAGGAGGGGGAAAGACATTGTACAAGCTATGGTGTTGTAATATAGTGTGTTTGTTTTTTGGTTTTACTTTTATTAGTTTTTTTCTTTAAGGTGGACTGTTTGCCACTAGTAGGAGCAATAATGCAGGAGTATCTAACAAACAGCAAGTGTTTAATTTTGAATTGTTCGATTATGGCATTCGCGGCAGTCATGACACTGCATAAGGCAACATGTGGTATGATGATATTAGATCGGTGGGTCGAGAGAGGGCCAATGACAAATGTTTTGTGTGCTCTCTCATTCCATACATTACAGGGGCGCACAAGCTCTTTCTACCACAAGAGGTGTCGGTAGAAGAGGGGCGGGGAGAGGTGTTTAATGCATTTGACGCTCTGCAAGGCAAGGGTTTTGTTCCAGGCATACTCGGTTACTATCCAATGGATAGATGAGGGGGGGGGAGTGCATGCTGACAATTATATGAAACTCACAAAGATGGTGAATGTAGAAGCAACAGCACCGATTATTTTAGAATATGTGGCAGAGGGGGCAAGACGGGGGGAGTAACTGTTCATAACCCACACAAGATTAGATTTTTACAGTGCCACAGGGCACAGTATTCTGTGGTGCAATACTAGAGTATTAATGCACATTGAGGTGTCAATTTTCCATGATGGGGAATGCGAGGGGGAATGTTGCAATGTAGGGTGGAAGGTCTTGTAGGGATTGAAGAAAATGTGGTCAAAAAGATGAACAATAGCTGTTGTATAATTTGGAATATGTACTTCCATGCTCTAACGTTAATAGATAAAAAACAACCTTTGCACATAAGGGAACTCACAGGCTTTTCTTTTTTTTTTAGATCCACCGGATCGATATATATCTGGGGATCCAACACCGGCTGTGCTAAGGTGATGCGTTTTCCGTCACTGAGGAGCGAGCAGAACTGCAGTTATTATGGACACATGGTGGGCGTGTGGGGCCCAAGTATTCCCCCAGCTCTGTACAGATTGGGGAGACCTTTGCTCCCTCTTGACTTGACACAGCCCTGCCCTTGTGGTGCCCTGTTTAGAACACATTCTGTTTACTGATCATCCTGCACTATTGAATAAAGATTTATTCAATAGTGAATGATCTCCAGGGTTACGTAAAAAAATTCCCGAACAAGCAAGCGAGAAACTGCCTTCTGCGAGCTAGGTTAAACCTGCTTCCAACAAATGAGATCAACTTCATTAGAGGCTTATCAGTTACTAACGACTGTAGACTTTGCAAAAAGCCAAGCGAAAAGGAAACAGTAAGACACCTTCTCCTCAATTGTACAGAAACTGGGAAAGTTAGGTCTAGTTACATGCAACATTTTGCATCTGACCTAACGCTTGAATCCGAACTATGTTGGTGGTCAAGGATGATTAGTGGAGACAGATCAACCTGGCTAATTGCGACTACTAAAATACTTCAGTATGCTCTGAGTAAAATAGAAACCAACTCAATAGAAGATGACAAATTCAAAGGGCCACTAGTTGGCTGAAGACTCCAGTGAACTCGAACAATTTGACACATCGACAAATGAAAAAGTTTTTGTAAAAATCATTTGTTTGATTAATAAAAAAAAAAAAAAAAAAAAAAAAGATTTACACACTAATAAAGATTTGAGAAGGGGGCGAATACACGATCAGCTTAATCTATGAACTTAAGAACAGAATTCACAGGAACAGTAATTACTGGTCCCAGAAATCAATTGACAGACTGGCCTCCATTCCACCAGAATTTTCCCTTTTCAGTAAGGCGTCCACGTTCTTTGCATCACTGTTGCTTCCAGTCATCCAGGCAGCAGCAAATTCAAAGTGGGTTAAAATCACAAGATATGAAGAAGTACAGTTGGCTAATTCAATGGAAAAGGGGTTGAATGCTGTGAGGGAGGAGCTAAGGGCAGTACGACTGGTTGCGCTTCAAGCCAAAATTGAGACTAAAAAGAATCTTTGAGTTCTAACTCACGTAAACTGCCTGATATCCTATCTCCTCCATCTCACCCTTTCTACTTCTCTCCAGTCACTACAAAAGACGTTGAAAACATCATCATTGGTCTAAAACTTTCAAGATGCCAGGGAGGTATTTTCCCAGCTTCAGTTATTAAGGAAAGAGCTGAAGATTTTGCACCGGTCATCACTGCCTTGATTAACTCATCCTCCAAAAGCTGCTCAGTCCCTAACAATCTTAAAAAGGCTTGGGTTATGCCTCTTCTCAAAAAACCTACTTTAGATCCAAACATACCTACCAATTACAGACCCATAGCAACAGTCCCATTCCTCTTAAAAATACTTGATAGAGCTGCATATCTTTAAATGCAAAAACACTTGGAGGAAAACAACCTTCTGGGCTTGCATCAATCCTGTTTCAGACCCAGGCACGGCACTGAAACTGCCCTCTGGGATCTAAAAATGCAAATGGCTGAAGCCAAATACAAAGGCAAGTTGGCCATCCTTCTTCTTTTGGACCTCTCAGCAGAGTTTGATCTTGTTGACCATCAGATCCTGACCAAACATCTGACTACAGCAGCAGCGTTCTCTCCAAACGCCACTAGTTGGATCAAATCTTTTCTTTCGAATAGAACAACAAGGGTCTTTGCACCCTCAGCATCAGCTGATCCAGTGCCTATCTATTGTGGGGTCCCACAGGGTTCTTGTGTCACCCACGCTTTATAATATTTTCACAAATCTCCTCTTTGATTGTCTTTGTAACTTGGGTGTCACCTACACAAATTATGTAGATGACACTCAAGTCCTTATTATGCTCACTGGCTGCTATGACAAAGACTCCAAAATGGTAAATTAAATCTACCTTGAAATTCAGGCATGGATGGCTGCCCACAGCCTTTGTCTAAATGACAAGAGAGAGCTTCTGATCATTGGATCTCAAGCTCGCCTTGATAGACTGGACACACGATACAAGAATTTCAATATTGATGGGAACATCATTAAAGTTGCTAATGAGGTAAAGTTTTAGGCGTCTACCTAGACTCCACCCTCTCCCTCAAAAAACAAGACAATACTATAGCTTCAACTACAGCACACACCAATAAATTGATCAATACCTGCAAATCTTATTTGTCTACTAACAGCTGCCTAACGCTAGCTAGGGCTTTGATTTGATTTAAGTTGGATAATTGCAATACCTTATTCTCAGGCTCTACTGAATGTAATTTGAGTAGATTACAGGTTCTTCAGAACAATACTCTCAGATCTGCTGTAAATAATCCACGCTCTAATCACATCTCTGCCATCAGATGGATACACAATGGCTCCCAGTGCGTGACAGAATCTCGCACACAAATGCCTGTCAAACACAGCCCCTAAATACTTGCCTGACAAATTCACCAGGAACCAACCTTCCAGACCTACAAGATCCTTCTACTCACAATATCTCATCATCAAGTACAAACTGAAAACTGCAGGTCAGACCAGCTTAACGGTGCTAGCGGCAAAATGCTGGAACTCCCTCCCCACTGCCATCAGAGCTGAATCTTCCTTTTGGGCTTTTAGATCCAAAGTGAAAGCTTGGCTCTTTGATCAGCAACATTAACCTTAACTCTTACCACTTCCACTACCTATATTATATGGCTTGTGTCAAGCTAGTATTTCTGGGCCCAAGCCAGGCTCATTGCCTTAACATTGTATAGACTTGTTGACCATTTTGAACCTTGCAAACCATTTTTTGTCTTGTGTCTACTGCCAACTGTACATTGCTCCTCAGCCTATCTGTATCTATTACTGATGTTGGCACATTGTCCTATTTGTAAGTCATGTCAACATGCCATTTGTCTTATGTCTCTAAATGTATGTACCTATAACAATTACCTATACTCAAGCGCCCAGATACCTCAGAGTTTAGGTGCGCTCTACAAATAATAAACTAATAAACTAAACTAAACTAAAACCGGAATATTTTGGATTTGTTATCAGCAATGAAGGGTGGTGTCTGTAAAAGATCGGCAGCAGCTGCTGCACTTTCGACACTGAAACTGATATAGCCAATGGAACTTTATCCAAGTCTATTAAGGAACTACACACACTATATGATATTATGACAAAAGAAATTAGCACAGTAACATCTGACAAGTGGCTCAATGGCATTTTCGCTTGGGTCCCTATGTGGTTAGCTAAATATTTTTTTTAAACTGCCCCAATTCTCCTTTTGGTACTCAGTACCTTTTGCGCATGTTAATTAGGGCAAAAAATGTGTAAAGGAAACAAGGAAGGGGGACTTATATGCTGCCCCTTAATGTTGACGAGGCATGGGAAAGAACACCCTGTGTAAGACACATGTAGCAGGCATGCCTGTATATGGCCCACCAGGACTGTTTACAATGCCCATCCTTGGTATGGAAAACTATGAAGCATTTTGGGTAGACTGCTCAGCAGAGGAGGAAGCCTGTTTGATGTTGGATTTCTCCCTGGAGGAGTACGAGGCACATGGGGGGAGACTGCACATGGTAACTAGGATATGGATACCAAAGGAAAAAAGCAATGAACTGTTGGCAAAAGATGTGTTGATCGATAAATCGATCGAAGAGGGGAATGTTGTAAAGGTCCAGGTTAAACGCTACCAAGGTGGGTGCACATATCCGTTGCACAAGTAACGCAGTGATGTTGAGATTGATGTGGTGGGTGACATTGGGAGCGGGGACGTCAGTGAATCTTGTGCCCCGGGGGAACACAGTGAAGGGTGGGTGATTTGGGTGTAACAATGGGAAGCAGGTATGTGTGCAGAGTGCCTTAGGGGGTTGTAGTGTAAGTCCCAAAAATCAATATTATAAAAGTAATCCACTGAGCCAATAAAAAGTGTATCGGAGCAAGAAAAACAAAGGTTTATTACATGCAACCGCAGCTGGGAACAATCCATGAATCATTCAACATGAAATCATTACATGGTGGCTTATATAGTGAGAGGTGGAGTGACAGTTCGCACAATGTTTCAAGATGAATGAAAATGTTAATTCACTGATTGGACAGACTTGGTTGCTCTACAGGTGATTCTATACCATATCTAGACCTATTGGCGTATCCTATCCCTCGTGGCCATTCTGATGACTACCTCATGGTAATGATATCATGGTGGGATCATCTAGTTTCACACAGATTTTGATTGGACAGTTGACAGGTTCAAATGTTTCATATACAAGTGGACTGCTGATTGGCTATAGCCCCCCCGGAAGTCCTGGGGAGGGTTGCTTCCATCATAATTGACCAATGAACTTTTGAGGTGTGCACAGTGTGGCAACAAAAAAAATACTTCACTTCCTTTCCCAGGAGACTCCAAAGGTTGGCGGTACTACGTCAGCACTTCCCCCAGGGATTTATCTGCATCTCTGCTAAAATAGTTAGATCTGTTCCTGTGGGTTAGTGTCTGTGAGTAATTTTATCTTTGCACCGTTGTGGGCACAGCATGGGGCTGGGGTTTACCTTATTGGATTGAAATGTGTTCTTCTTGGATTAAAAGCATTTCAACATGCAGGTTCACTAGGGAGAACACCCCATTCCATGATGATGGTAGATACAAGTAGGCTTTGGTCACGCTCTGCCAGAAGAGATCCATTATTGTGGCTATGTCATCTTGCAGTGCTGTCATGGTGAGAGTTTTATTGCATCCTTTGTTCTGGCCCACAGGCATGCTTCCTTTGCCTGTAACAAAATGAAGATCGAGTCAGTGCCTGTGCTTTTACTGGTTGTTCATACTGGTGCAAACTCGTTAATTTGTTGACATACGATGCCCATAGTTGTCAGCATTTTCCATCTACATTTTTATTACATTTTCATTGTACCACACCAGTCCATCTGCTTTAAATACTGCTCACTTCTTGACCCATATCTAGTTCCAAAATGTTGCACCTCCAATGTACATCTGGGGTCTTACTGCACATTTGTGGTAATCTGGTCCTTTTTTCCATTCACATTTGCTTTTATCAGTTTCTTTGAGCCTTATTTGTACTGTGCGTCCCTGGAATTGCCATTGTTATTTGCAGAGTACTAAATGTGTCAAGTACTATGCCTCTAATGTTGGCACTTCTCTCGCTAGGAACAGTCTGTGTGTGCCAACCGCATGCGGGATAAACCCGCACACATAACATGAATCGTTATAGTGGCCACTGCCTATTTCTCAGATTGTATTGTACCATATATTTACTCCTTCAGAATGATGTTCATCTATAATATTTGCATTTTGTTGACCTTAAAACAGCATTTGACAGCATCCCGAGAATACAACTGTGGAGGGTATTAAGCGACCTTGGTCTCCCGTGTTCAATTTTGAAAGCCATCAAAATGCTCTATATGGAAAATGGCTCTGTAACCAGGCACACCCTGGATGGTGATAATACTCGGAGAGGGAACCTTGAAATGGGTGTTAGACAGGGCTGTGTTTAAGCCCCAAGTTTTATTGTCTTTTATTAATGGTATAATTGACAAATTGTTCTCCAGGCCAACTGATGCACCCTGTTTGGTAGCTGAGAAAGTCTCAATTCTGTTATTTGCTGATATGCTGTTTTGCTTTCTCTTACTCCATGGGGGCAGCAGACGCAGTTGAATATGTTTGAACATTTCTGTGATCAAAATTGCCTAGCTATTAATGCCCAAAGAACAAAAGGGATAGTATTTGGAAGATCCATGTCAAAGAAAACCTATAACTTGACCTAAAGTTGGGCGATGGGCCAGTAGAGCAAGTCGAGTGGTATGATCAATTAGGGATGAAAGTCAAAAACGATTGCACCTGTGGGGATTAAGTAAAGCGTGCTGCCTTAACACTGAGTAGACATAGTGGTGCAATGATGAGATTTGCAGTAGAGCACGGAGCTGGGGTGGTGAGTGTCACTTTGTAAACATACAAATGCCGAGCTAGTCAAGCTGCTTTGTATGGGGCAGAATTGTGGGAGAATGGCAAACATCTGAAAACTCCAGATTGCAGAACAGACATTTCTGAAATATATATTGGGGTTACCCACTAATGCGCCACATTTTCCAACTCTTATGGAATTGAAACTGCATAGTATCAGTTTAATTTGCAAAGTGAAGCTTGACCTTTTCTGGGCCTGAGTGTGGGTTAATCATCCCCTCAGCAAATACAGCGATGCATTAAAAGATTTACTGACCAAAGGGGGTGGCCATAGGTTACCTTTGTGTGCGGCTGTCAAGATGGATTTGACATCAATTGGGCTTCTTAGTTATTAGTGGAACCCAGAATTAATTCCAGCAAGTTATAAAAATAAAAATAAAACTTGCTTATGCATCGAGATGTGAGAGTGAAATTCCAGCTAAAATAGCACAGTCTGGCAGCCTTACTAGCTATTGGGTTCTCAAGGAAACATATGGGTTTAACCCATACTTTGATATTATGCATCCTAAGCAAATTAGGGCACTGTATACTAAACTGAGAATGGGGATTCCCCCACTAGCGAGTTTGAGAAACAAATGGAAAGAGTCCAACTCGCCAGACTGCCCTCATTGCTCAAACTCAATAGAAAGTGTAGCATATTTTATTATAGTTTGTCCAAGGTATGTGGATGTAAGGAAAACATATTTGAGACCGCTGTTTCAGCTATATAGAATTGAGAGTGCTAGAGCTGTGATTTTATTGTGTTTGGCAGCTGAGGACCCACTTGAAGCCCATTGCCTAGGCAATTTTGTGTTGTGTGCTTGGAGGGGAAGGACAAAAACTGCTATCTGTTAGCTCATTGTTTGTTTTAATCTACTTCTATCAACATAATGTGTACGCACCTGTTTATGAGATGGCTTGTTTTCAAGGCTGCATTGTGATTGGGTAACAGTGTTTTTAGGTTTTGTAACATGCATTTCACCCTATAATTAGATGGATTTTAGGTACATCCTATGTTTATGAATATTAAATAGGTTGTTTTAATTATGGTGTTTTACAATTAGCTGGGTTTTATGTATTGTTTTTCCTGATGTCAAAATGTATTGTATGTTTTATCATATGTTTTATCTGTTGTATGTACTTTTATGGCACTTTTGCACCGAAACAAAGTATTAAGAAGAAGAAAAATATATGCATTCGTGCTTCCTTCTGGAAACTTCGTTTATGTCTGGACACAAGTTTTCTTCTAATGGTTGATATGTTCATAGTTTTACTTCTATTACTTTTCTTATTTCTAATCCCTGCTGTCATTAGTTTCATCAAAGAATAAGAAAGAAGACGAGAGAAAAACAAACAACATATCCCAGTATCCAGTTATTTCCTGCTTGTAGCTCTAAATTCTGGTGTCGACCTCTCAGTTTTGGTTCGCCCAAATGGTCAGACTCTTCTAAAACAAGCTTTCATAAACTCTAATCTACTCAACTTTGGTTGATGGTGCTGCTTGCAGAGCCTGTTTCTCGCTGGAGCTTTGTTGCTGTGCTTGTGTCTCTTTGCACATCATAAAGATGTACCCAAGCCTTCCTGTTGGGGTGGTGTAAACTACTTCATATGGACCAGTGAAGTTGGGGTCCCTCCATGTGCGATTGTGTTGTCTGGTGTACACCCGATCACCTGTACATAGTCGTGTAGACTGTGTTCCTTCTGTGTTGCTTGAGTTCGCGGGGGACCTTTGATATATCATTGTGGTTACCTGATGAGACGAACCTTTTACACATGTTGACAGATTCTTAAGATATACAATCATTTCTGGCCCAAGCATAACCAAGCTCCTGTGAGCATCTGTCAGTGTTTGCATTAAAGCAACAGGCATGGGCATCTGCCTACATGTCACCAACGTGTGCAGTGACAAGTGTATTCCCTGCTTGGCTGGTTGCTCAAACTGAACAGAGCTAAAGGCAGGAAATAAAGCCAGCTCTTCATTAGCATTGCACATATTTTAGCTAGTTTATTTTTCAATAAACAATTCAGTCTCTCAACAATCCTGGTGGCTTGTACATGGTACACTGTGCAGAACTTGTGTTTGATTCGCAGTAATTTTGTAATTCCATTGAAAAATTCTTTTGCAAAATGAGGGTCTTTGTCAGACCTCAGGACACTGCATATTCCCCTCTGTGGAAATACCTCCCAGATCAAAAATGTGACTGTAGATTTTTCATCAGCCTGTACACATGGATCAGCCTCAATCCATCGGGAAAATGGGCATACTGTGACAATCATATAACGATAAGTACTGCACCTGTTCACCATGTGTATGAAATCGACATGGAGTTCCTTAAAAGTCCCTGAAGGGCAGGGCAATGGTGCGAGCAATATTTTCTTGGTGTATCCGGGGTGGAACATGTGAAAAGTAGTGCAATTTGCCATAAACATATCGACATGCTCTGCTAGGTCCGGCACAAACCATTCCTCACTGATGTCAGCAGCGATGTGCTGCTTAGGTGCATGTGTTTGGTGATGAAGTTGTTCCAAGACAACATTCAGTAATTCCAGGGGCATCACTACTTTATCTGTGCTGTTTTGTCTCCATAAAATGTCAGAGGGTGATAATATGTGTAAAGACTGGAGGTGGGGATCTGTATTTCTGCCCTCTATATGGTAGGGAAAAGGCACAGAACACCCCAGCCGGGGCTCTCAATTTGGTCGCAATGAACAAGTAACCAGGCTTCAGTTTTCAGGAGGTGATACAGGCTGGTTCTTAAGTACTGTGTTCCCAAAAGTCCCCAACAGAGGAATACCCACACAGTATGTCAGGTGATAATACAGCTTCTTTATATAAAATAAGGATTGCTACCCAAAAATATATACATATACTTAATAACTAGGCAAATATGCAGAAGCAAATGGTCTATCAACACAGATAAGAGTAAGATGATGACCCCCGTGTTCTTTTAAAGGAGGAAATATTGTCTTCACCCTTAATGGATTACAATTTGAGCGTGTCGCATCCTATTAGTACTTAGGTCTCCACCTTCAAAACATGATGTGGAATACTCACTGGCAGGAAACATTATTTGGCAATTCATAGGTAAACAAAGTGGTATCTCAATAGAGACAATCCTTCTCTTATACCACACAAAAATGAGGGGAAATAAATATGCTCTGGTACTGAAACGATTTGAAGCAACTATACTACATAAACTTCTCTGTATGCCACCCTCATTACCTATAGAGTATATGTACCTCACATTTGGAATTTCTGGTATATTGGGTGATGTAACTGTGAAGTCAGTAAGGTTTTGTGATAACTTGTTAAAATGAGAACATGGTACTATGATGGGGAACTTTGCTGGAGCTTTTTGTGACATTGACAATTGCCACGGAATAGGGATATTTGGCCAGCTACATACCCTTTGTAATAAATGGCAAGAGGGGTGCTGTGGCCTTATGACAAATGGGGCAGTCTATGTGATCAAGGCTTGCCTAAAATCTAAATTACTGTTGCTCAGCAAAGAACAACATGTAGTGATTCTTTTCTCAGGGAGTAACAGTACCTCCTTTTGGGAATATATATTAGCTTGAGTAGTAAAACCAACCTACCTAACAGCTTTTCCCAACAGCTCTATTGCAAGACAATACCTGCGACTTAAATTTAACATAAGTATGGCATTAATGTACCAAGGTGCATGACTAGGTATCTCGTAACTCGCAATGCAGCAGGTTACATGGCACAGGAGCTGCTGAAACGACTGAACATTTACTAATAGCTTGTGAGAGCCTGCACAAATTGAGAACTAGTTATTTGGAAGTGTACAACAATGGTCTCAACTTGGAGGACCTCACTCAGATATGGCCTTTGTTTTTAAATGGATGTGACAATAATTTGATGTTTTACCTAGTGCAATTTTATTGGAAATGCATGGAAATAATGAATTTAGTTACCTGCTGATCCATTTTTAATTAGTGTGTATAAATGCAAGAAAACGTTTATTTGTGTTGAGATGTTAGCTTTTATCTAGCGTTTTTGATTTAATATGTATTATGTATAGTTATAGGTATATTCGGGCGGCTTTTCATGACAAACAAAGAAATAGGTTCAATTTTAATGTTTTTATCTAGATACTTATGTTTTTATGTGCAGTGTCATTGTATAATTGTGTAAATGTTCTCCCTGTTTTAATTGTTGTATATACAAAGCCATTCGGCCGAATGTATATTAAATAAAATAAATACATGAATAATAACACTTTGCACTTAGAATGCTTATTCAAAGAAGGGCAAATATATATACTTGATGTGGTACCACACAATACTTAAATTCAGTAATAGATGCACTAACTGCAGACATTTTTAAATAGGCATATGAATTCTTAAGTGAGGTGTATCAGCATAGAATAGCGAAGAAAGGCAGGTTAGTTGTGAACAGTGGCAGAATGCTTTCTTTAGACTAGATAGACAATTCTTCGTGAAGATCCCCGCACCTGGGCAGCCTTTAAGGGAAATGTTAGGGAGTAACTTATCTTGTCTTTTACAGCCCAGTCCAATAATGTTCAAAAACCTTCTGCTTTCTTTTAAAAGGTTCTGGGACCCCAAAGTACCTGGGAGGCCACAGGAGAACAGGATCCAAGATGAATCTGGGACACTTGATCGACTCCTGAGGCTAGAAGATGCTCTTCTTCGTCACAGTACCTTTGGTGCTTTGGCATGCGAAGTGTCAGAGTTTCTCAGTTTCACTCAAAGATTCCCCCCGAGGATGAACCCCCACTGGGATGCCTGAGTCCATGAGAAAAATGTAACTAAAGTCTTTCTGAAGTACTGCAGTTTTACTCTTCGCAGTGCTCTCCTTTGGTCGGCGATTTCTCCGACTGTAAAAGTCATGTGAAGATTGAACTTGCTGTGGGCTGTAAGTGATTTCAATCCAGCACACACCCAAGTCTCGCCCAGCGTGTAGTGCAAAATTGAAACCCTTATTTATTTTATCTATAAGTTCAATATTCTGAACGATATACCACTCATATCACAGCCTTATCCTGGAACCCCCCCCCCAGTCGCACTGAACCAGGAATCAGGCTAGTTTGCAAAGGTAAATATTTATTTATGTATTTAGAATTTAAGCACAATAAATTTTAATAGGTAAACAACAATCACCAGTGGGGTGACAGAACACTGAATAGTATCTTTAATACACTAGGAATCAAGGAATGAACACCAAAACCAATGCCGCACAGAAAAGAATACTTTTGGGTTAGTTTAGAATAGATAGCACTTTTGTTAGAGGTCGCCCCTGCAACACCCCTCAACCCACCAATAGGCAATGTAAAGAGATGGGAGGAGAGAGCAGGTATTCAGGAATAGCACAAATCAAACAGAATATCAGTCCCACCTTTCCCCTTCCAACACAACAGAAAAACTGAATCGACTTTTCAGCTGCAGGTTGGCTTTGATATTGTCTTTGGAACTGACTGAGCAAAAACACCAAATGTGGTCATAAATACTTAATTTGATATACATTCCTATGGGAGCCGCTTTGAACAGTTGCAAACAGTCACAAGCAATGAATTAGTCAGAAGAAAACGTTTGAAATCTTAAAGTCCAAATCGGAAACAAATGAAAGCTATTTCACACGTGTAAAATTTCTCAGAAAGTAAAATCGCGGCAAACTTTTCCTTATGCGATATGGCTATTTTAGGTTCTATGGATAGCTAAGGATGTTGGTTACAAGTAGGAGTTGAAATTTCATTTCTATCATAAAAACTGATGAAGTTATAGAGGTTTTAGTAAAGGTTGTTTTTGTAAAATAGGCGCAAGAATGGAAAACAGAAATTCGTGTTTAGAAATGACAGATAGGTTTTCTGAGACTGTATTAAAGACTACAAAAAGGAGAATGCCACACAGGAAGGTCATTCATGGCCGCTCATAAAAGTTCATGTGTGATACTCTAGTTTCCATTTTGTTTGGGAATTACTTTTCTTAATCAATCAATAAGAAGTTAGGGTTTAGGAACGCAGATGAGAAAAGAGTCAGTGCAAAGATAATTCTAGCAATACTATGGTTCTAAATTAAAAATGGGGTGGGTTTGAGATAGGGATCAGACAATACAGATATATTAGGGTCATTTTTCTTCCTATTAATACTCACAGAATAAGTTATTAAATTGGACCGTCCGTTCTGGTCATGGATTGGATCTGGTCTAGGAAGAACAGCACATCAGGCACGGAATTGCATCAGCTAGGCCGGTCACTGGATTTGTGCAGAATCTGCCCTCCTTGTTTTTGGATATTTCAATCAGCTGGATAGCGAGTTCCTCAGGCAAGCCTAATGGTAGCAAGCCAGGGAATTTCAGGATACTAGTTCAAAAGGCCTTTTTACCCCACAGCGCTTCACTGGGTGGTGAGAATAAGTTTGAGGAGTTGGACCTTGCTGAAATCAATAGTTCTCTACTGCTGGAAAGAGTCCTGGCATCTGGATCTGGAAGGATGTTAAAGGCTGGATGTAGAATGCTGGATTAGAGTGCTTCAACGGAATCAGGAAAGTTAATGGATCTGTGAGTCCCTATGTGTTGTCAGCTGTCTCTATTTATGCTTTGAAATGACATCACAAAATGGGTGTATGGGCCGGCTTAGCTAAACTTGCCCCTGTGAGTTGGGATTGGATCAAAAATTCATCTATGCCTTGCATTTGAGGGATTGGATCAAGGCCGGATGATGTCACATTTTATGGTTTGCTTTACAGTTCTCATAGACCTTCCTTTAGCTACTGGTCTCAAAATCGGATTTTATACTAAATACACATTTCAACATTGGTCACTTTTACACAAATCACACACAAATATGCCATATTTGATGTAGTAGCTGTTCATCCAAATCTCGCAGCTGTAGGATCTTGTTTCAACTTTCTACAGAATTTTGTCCTTTTTGCTATGAACACAATTTCCAAACTTTATGCAAATTTCCACAAATGTGTGTGTTTAACATAGGGGTGTGTGTGTACATTTTCACAATTCTAGTATTCATACATTCCACATAAAGCCACATATATTGCCATTCCTGTCCAGAACATGCCACATGGTTCTGCCGCCTCTTAAAACGTGCAGCCAAAAATTAGACTAGCAGATATGTCCTTGGTTGACCCTCTCACACCTCTGTTTCCTGGGCTGAAGGGCGGCTATTATTCATTCTCTTTCTATAGACAAAATTCTTGGCTAACCCACAATTAGCACCACTCGGTGAGTTTCTGCTTAGAGGAAGGCCCTCCTCTTGGGTGAAACCTGTTTGTCCACTTCCAAAGGGTTGCAGCTCGGCCAAGCTAATTAATTCTAAATTAAAAATCCAGGAAAAACCAAACTTGTTGCATCAGACATAAATACATTACTTTCTTAGGTTTAGCTCTGTGGGATAAAAAGCAACTGAGATCTGTATTATTTTTAGCCACAATCCTTTTTATGTTTGCTGATCCGGCAGACTTTTTAGTTTAGATCAGTTTAAAGTTTCATCAGTAACTCATCTGACAGCTGTCATTCAGGTAGCTCAGGGTACTGCACCAAGATTCTGACACGGGCTGCCAGTTTACAGACAATCCAGTTTGTCTGATGAAATGTGTTGCTCTTCAGATTAGGACTTTGTATGGTCGCAATGCTTCCTAAGATTACATGAATTTTAGCGCCAAGCAAGATTTTGGATGTTGAGAAGTGTTGTGTTATAGGCATTTTGGAGCTTTTAGCTGTAAAGCAAATATAATTTATAGCACATTTTGGAATATCATTTGTGAAGTGCTGCTTCTCTCTCTGCACTCTGTTTGCTGGTCATGGAGCCCACTGGCAATAGTGTGTGCTCTATTCCACCACACATGCATCATGGGTGGCTGGTTGTGCATCCATCTTTTTGTTGTGTTGCAGAACACGTTTTTTATAGGTTTTTGGCGCACACAAGGGTTTTGACACCATTGTTGACATTTTTTTCACTATAACTGGCAGGGTGATGCCGCATAGCACAGCGGAGCGGGTCAATACATCCCACAGAGCCCCCCTCCAGACTTGGTTTTGACCTCCCGTCAAGGGGAATTCGGATGTTCTTTTTCTGTCCATGTGGAGAATTTCTGTCGCTTCTCCTGTCAGTGCTAGAGGCGACCCGCTCTCCTTGTTGGTTCTGGTCAGGAATACTGCTGGTTCTGGTTGAGAGTATGGAGCAGCACTCCAGGCTCCTTGGGTCCTTCCTCCCGGTCCCCGAGTGGCCCTCCTTGGTAATTCTTGGGATGATTCTTAGTCCAATGCTAGAAAATAGAACATAGCATTGTTATGGAAATGTTCCCACTACTGTGTCCACACGTCATCTGGGGATGACAGCAGTGGGAAAGACTCTTGTATTGGTTACACTTGGCAATATTCCGAATCTATGTTCACTATTGGTCTTAACACTCTTTTCGCAGATACACAGTAAACATTTAGTAATTCTTCTATGTCTCTGGATTTTCCCCCTCTGAGTTTCCGGTCGGCTCCTCTATTTGCCGCAAACGTTTGCTTGGGATGGCAACTCTTCAGCTGGTTTATGTGGACCCACTTGTCTTCCCCTTCTGTCAAACTGCCCTTGGGGATGCGGATTCTGTAGGCCACTGGTGAGGTTCTGTCCACAATTTCAAAAGGACCCCACCAACTTGGGAGAAATGTTTGCTCTTTGCCTTGGTTCCTTTGGAAATTGTACAAGTAGACTCGGTCTCCTACTTGATATTCTTTCTTAGTGGTCTTTAGGTCATAGTGGGTCTTCATACTGTCTGCAGTTCTTTCTAGATTCCGCTGAGTATAGGCAAAAGCATGTTGAAGGTGTTTTCTCAGATTCTGAACATACTCATGGGTTGTGGAGGCATTTATCAATTTCTGCTCTTGGGTTCTGTAGAGCAGATGCTGGGCTAGCACCATCTTTCGTCCAGTCATCAGCTTAAATGGAGACATTTTTGTTGCAGAAGAAGTGGTAGATGTGATGGCCATCAGGACAAGGGGTAATCGAATGTCCCAACTTGGCCAAGAATCTGCCACAAACTTTTTTAATATGCTCACAATAGTTTTATTGTACCTCTCACCTCCACCACTAAAGGACCGCCGGTAGGCAATGTGTAGTATCCATTTTGACCCCAAGTATCTCCCACATCTTTGTCATCACTTCGCTAGTGAAGTGACTACCTCAGTCTGACTCAATCCTTTGGGGTAGTCCAAAATGCGAAAAGATGTGATTGATCATCAGGGCAGCTGCTGTTTCTGCCTTGCAATTTGGGCCAGGAGAAATTCCACCCATTTAGTGAACAAGCATGTTACGGTCAACATGTACTTGTTCCCCCTAGAGGAGCGAATCATGGGCCCGATAAAATCGACTTGAAAATCTGACCAAGGCAGTGTCATCCCCCTCTTTTGGAGGGCAGTACGGTGTGTGAGAGATGTTGGCTGAAATTTTGCACACACAAGACACCCCTTCAAGTATTGGCCGAGGTCCTGCCTCATGTGTGACCAGTATGCAACCTCTCGCAAGATTTCTAATGTTGTATGAAACCCCCGATGACCGGCTATGGCCGCATCATGGGCGTGACTTAGCATCAGGCTTCGGAATGAGGCGGGGCCCATCCACTGGTCATGGCCAGATATGGATCTCCTCACAAACAAACAGTATTGGATTCGGAACATTTTTGGACATTTCATCAACACTCTGAGGTCCTCTTTCCCAATGTAATTGGCATCCATCAGGGGAAAGTTTTCAGGGTCCTCAATGTGTTGATAAAACTTACCACTTATTGCATCCCCCTTTTGAGTTGTAATCAAATCAGCATCTGAGGTCTCCTTACTCCATTTTGCAGTTGAGAGTTCATTGTGAACATTTGTCTGGGACCTAGTGATAGCAGTGACCTGGATTTCCCCCAACAGGGACTCGATCTCAAGTAGATCCCCTTGAATGGCTCTGGTTTTGGCCAGCTGATCAGCTAGGTCATTTCCAGTATTGTCTGGTCCCTCTACTGTAGAATGACCCTTAATCTTTTTCCAGTAGATGGTCATCCCATTCGAGGTGACCAGATCATCAATATTTTGTATTCATTTTCCGTGTTTTAAAGGTTTATTATTAGCACATAGCATGCCTCTGGTTTTCCAGTTAACTAGGCGCTCCACAAACCTGTTCCGTACATAATATGAATCAGTGCTTATGACCAGTTCGTGGAGTTGGTGTTGGCCAGCAGTGAGGATGGCTTGATGCACAGCCATCAGCTCTGTCACTTGACTACTTTAGGGACCAATTTTGTACCCAGTGGAGGTTTCTGGGGCATCATTCACCCATGCATTCCCTACACCGGCTGCAAGTTCCTTTTCCGCGTTGTTGTCAACATGGTAGGAGCACCCATCCACATAGACAGTAGGCATTCCCTCACACTTGTCTTCTTCATAGACTTTGTGTGGGGAATTAAGGTATGCCTCCGTGTTGTCCTTGATTTTCAGACTTCCACCTTGAGACAGTTTTCTCTGGCACAATCATGCTAGTCAGCCAGACCTTATGCTAGGGGACTCTTCTTGTTTTGGCCATATCTGACCTCCACAGGAAAGCCTTGCATTGACAAAATCCAGGAAGTAATTCGGGAATTACTCACATTTCCGGCCCGGATTCTGTCACTTTGAAGATATTGCAGAGGCTGGTGTGGAGTCTCCACTATGATGTGTTCCCCCTGGATAAACGGGCGGTAATTCTTCAATGCCCACACCGTTGCCAATAGTGCCTTCTCATAATCGTTGAATTTTTCCTCCATAGAGGATAACGACTTACTCGCATAGGAGATTACTTTATTGACCTTGTCATGCTTTTGACATAATACTGCAGTCAAGCATGTATTTGAGAACCCTGTCTCCAAGAAGAACTCCTTGTTTTTGACAGGGTAAGCTAGGCAAGGCATTTGTGAGAAGCTTCTTTTGAGTTGTCTTACTGCCTCAGCTTGTTCTGGACCCCACTCCCACTTGATCCCCCCTTCAACAGATGGATCAGGGGTCTCACGATCGCTGCGTCATCCTCAATGAACTTTCTGCTGTAATTAGTCAGTCCAAGGAGGCTCCTTAGTTCCCGCAGAGATGTGGGGTCTTTTTCTTTCTGGAGTGCTTCTACTTTCTTTTCCTGGGGACAGAGACCATCAGGAGTTATCTCATGCCCCAAGAAATTGACACAGGTCCTGCACCAATGTGCCTTTTGGAAAGAGAGTCTGGCTCCGGCAGCCCTCAACTGTGTCAGAACATAACAGATCTCTGCTATGTGTTCCTCCACAGTTGAGCTTTTGATTAGAACATCATCTACATAGGCCAGGTTACCCCTTTCACCCAAGACGGGCATGGCCTTATGCAGAAAGATGTTAAATTCATTGCTGGAGTTGATGTATCCGAAGGGAGTCCGGGTCCAAGTGTACTCCTGCCCCCGAAGGTAAAGGCCAGCTTGTATTGGTCCTCCCTACTGACAGGTAAAGTCCAGTACCCATTGGTCAGGTCAATGGCAGTGTATACCTCTGACCCCTGGGTCTTGGCCAGCCCTTGGTCAATGTAGAGAAGAGGCCTTCGGTAAGTATGGACCTGTTTGTTGAGCTCCCTTAGGTCAGCACAGAGTCTCCACTGGCCGTTTGGTTTCAAAATCCCCAGTACCAGATTATTGAAGGTGTTGTGGACTGGACGAATTATCCCACGGGACTCCAGGTTCTTAATTATTTCAGTAAGGGACTTCATTGACGCGAGAGGCAAGCGATATTGCTTCACAAACACTGGAGTCATGCCAGGGTCTGTGGGAATTGTTGTGTGGATGTTGGTGCGACCACAGTCATATGAGACCACCGCAAAGAGATCTTAAAAATCTAAGAAAACTTGTTTCAATTTTAGCTTTTGCTCCAGAGTCTCACAGGCATCAGCTAGGTTGACTCTCTCTTCAACCATCTTCCTGAAGCCTGGAAGGACTTCTGCTTTGGCTATCTCAGTGGCCTCCTCCAGCTGGGTGGAGAAGTCCCTGGTCAAAGTACTGACTTGGACTGATGGCTTGAGTTGGGGAAGGCAGTCCGGGTGGACTCGAAAGATCACCTCATCCCTCCTGAAGTCACAGGTCACATTTTCCTTACCATAAGGGCCGGAAGAGTACACCAGGAAATTCCCCCTATGCCGGGTGAAGATCCTGTCTGGTGTTGTGTCATTGTCGCTATCACCGTCAAAACAGTCATTGGGGATAGGTCCTATCAATTTGTTACCTAAATCTATGGAAGATTTTCGGTCATCAACCGCCATTCCAATAATTGTGCCTGCGCCCAGAATGATACTCTTTAGGACACTGTTATCCACCTCTATTGGAATGGTGTTGTGTTCTGTATTGACTAGTGGTGTTGGGTTTACCCCCAACACTTGTTGTTGGAAATGAGCATTGAGGTGAACATAGGCGTCAGGATTTTTCAGTTTCTGTCCTCTTTTTTAATTTCTACTTCAAGTGAGAATTGTTGGATCCGTTCTGAGATGGTGACTTCCTCTCCAATCTGAATTTCAACTGCATATGGCAGCAGTTGAGCTGACCGAAATGCTTTCTCTGGGTCATCAAAGTCCATGGGATTACCCACTAGTCGGGACCAGGCTTTGAAGTTTATTAGGTCCAAACTAATGGCAAAGCGATTGAAAATGTCACTGCCTAAATAAAATGCAGTAGGGACATCTCGCACGACCCAACAATTATGGACTATGCTCTTGTTGCTTGTATGTAAATTTTGAGCATGCACCTGCAAGGCAGGAGATGTTAGGAATTGGGTGTTTCCAGGTCCATTTCCCATTTGTGTATCAAATTAATGTGGGAATGTCTGGATCTTTGGGGAGTTTATGCAACATGGCTTCACTGATGAAGCTCTTACCATTGTTCACACACACTCGGGCGAGAACAGAGTCCTTCCCCTCATTTAACTGAATAGGGATGAACAACTGTTCTCCAATATTCTGAATGTCAGTCAAGCTTTGAGCTGATTTCTCATCATTTTGGACTATAGGAGTAGGATTTTCTGATTGTGAATTGATATAGAATTTCAGAGTATTCCCTTGCAGTGTGGAATGCCACTTTGAAACTGGAAGGAAGGTTGATTTTCAGAAATAGAGAGAACTTCCTATCACCAGTTTGTTGTCCTACTGCAATTACTGTCACTTCAGGGATTTGGTTATATAGGAAATGGAATTCAATTTGGTCAGGTTTTTGTTCAACCATGTGGCATGTGCCATTTAAACGAACATGGTTGACACTATGTTTCAATTTCATTGGTCGGTTAGTCCGGGTCCAGAGGACCTTGTTTACACAATCTATGAGGGGAGACAATCTACGCAGGATGTCATTCCCTAGTAAACATGGTGTGGCCTCTGGAGTCACAACTATGACCGGGTGCTTCACCTTGTGTTGCCCAATTTTAATATCTAAATCTGCAGTCCTCTCAACAGGAATTTCATTCCCATTGAAGTTCTGAAGTTGTCCAGGAAGAGGTGTGAAAGGGATTTGGTATTTCTCCCCACTTCCCGAATTCAGCTGATCAAAGGCCCTTTTTGACAGAAGGGTGGCTTGGGATCCAGTGTCCACCAGTGCCAAAAATGTACATTGCCCCTGTATTTGGACCAGGGCATAAAATCTTCCCTGCTTCTCCTCAAGGGGGCAAAGATAATACGCCTTTTTGGCCAATTGGTGGGTTAATTTCTTTGCTTTGGGTTCTGACAGAGGGGTGATTTGGGCAGGATTTTGCTTGGGATCTTGGGAACCTGTAAGAAAAAGGGGACAGTTGTAGATGGGGGTAGTTTTGGGCTCCCCTGGTTCTGATTCTGGGCTGCCCCCCCTTTTGGAGCCAGTCACCAGAATTGGTTTGAACAAGGTGACTTTCTTGCTCATCATTCTGGGGTTCAATTTTGGGCGGTTCTAACTCGGTCCCCACATCTACCCAGTCTTGATCAGGATTTCTTGGGACCCATTTTTCTTTGGGAGAAGATCCTTTTCCCAGAAACCTCTGAGGACCCCTCTCCTTCAATTTTGGAAGATTCGAACCTCCTCCATAAAATGGGACTTTTTAGGCTGTTTATTTCTCCTACCCGCCCTCTATTCCCTAGGTTGCAGATTTTCGGGGGCAGGAGATTTTGGTTCTGGTGCCTGAGTTTCCAGGGGCCTTTCACAAGTAGGGAAGGAAGCTTCCTCTAAGGCTTTACAGCCCCCTTCCTCTTGTGCCTCCTCCCTGGGAACCAGTGGGTTGTTGGGGTTCTCTCCTCGTCATTGCTCTGGAGCACCAGACCCTTGATTTGAGGAGTTCTGAGTCGCCATGCTCATCTGAGGGTTCTGTTGAGCCCTCAGCACGCGACCCAGATCCTGTGCCAATTTCTGGACCTGGCGCTCCAGTTGGGACACCCACTCTGGCTGGTATGGGGTCCTCTGGTCTACCCTTGGTTGATCACGGGAGGGGTAACTGTCCCTTCTCCCATAATACCTTTGGTTGGGATAATTTTGGTACCCCTCCACCCTTGGCCTCCCCTCTCCCGGATTGGGCTGTCTGGGCTCAGAAAAGTGGGGAAAGAAAGAAGGGTTGTTTTGGGGGTTGGTGTTAGGTGGGTACCGGGGAAAGAAACTCAACCCGGCATTAGGGGGATTAATGCCCTCCTGGGGAAGGTGAGGAGGGAAGTTTCCTGGGTTGGCAGCTGCCTGGTTGGATCCCCCCCTTGGGCTGGGGGAGTCCACACATAGCCCAGGATGGGTCTATTGCCGTTGTAACGGGGGCTGATGTAGTCAGGGGAGTTAGGAGTCCAATTTGTGGGGTTGCCTAAATGACTCCCTGTTTGGGATTGGCCCGAGGGCCTTCTGGGTCTTTGATTTGTTGGAATTTGCGCAGGAATGTTTTCAGGCCCACCCATCTCCAGATCTAAAATGGGGGCAACCTTCACCTCCGCCACCTTAGCAGCAGCAGGGGTGTTGGTTGGTTTTGGGCTTTTATTGGCACTTTTATTTTCTACTGGCTTCTGCACTTCGTAGATGCGAGTTGCTTGTTCAATGACCCAGTCTAGTGATCTTTTCTCATGAAAGACCCTCACCAGCTGGATCATAATGTATTTAGAGAGGGCATGAAAGAAGGTATTGATAAATTCCCTACTGTCTGTGCGCACCCTCCTTGTGTACTGCGCAAAGGCACGTTTCAGGTCTTGGACAAATTCTTGTGGGGCCTGGTCTTCCCCACATTGCAGATTGTAGGCTGCCTTGCGGGCCTCTTGAGGGTTTCTGTGTATTGAAAAATGCTTTAAGATGGCCACCCTATAGGTGGACCATCTTGAATGGTTCTGGTCCTCCAGCCCCGCAAAGAAGCTGGAGTTGTCAGGTGAAAATGTCCACTTGACATACTGAATACAGCTTTGGCTGTCCCTCAGGTGAAGAGTCTCCATAATTTTCTCAAACAATTCGAGGTGCTCCCAAACTGAATATTTGGCATTTTTATGGTAGGGCGTTATGACGTTCCTAATAGCCTTGATTTGCTCCAGGGGATCTTTCAATAGGGCTTTCTTAATTTTGTTGGCCTTTTAGTTCTGGTCACCCTTGTCCACTCACCCTCTGACTCAGTGGCACTGCCACCAGAGGTGGCTGGCTGATCCTCTAGGCTCTCCCTGATTCTGCTGGCTTCAGAATTGCTGGCAGAATGTGTAGGCCTAGTCTCTTGAAACCTGTGGCGCTCAGAAGAGTCCTCTGACTCTCCCTTGCTCCCAGGATTAGCTGAGTACCCCCCCCCCCACTGTCCTAGCTTGGAAGAGGTTTTTAAAATGCTCTTTGTGGGCCTCGTCTCATGGAATTCCCCACCAAATTTGACTGACTGGTCTCTTGGTAGGTGATATTTTTGAGGATCCAGTTCTCTGATTCTCCCCTCACTAGAGTCTCCCTGATTAGAGAGGCTGGCCCTAATATTTGGGAACCTGTACATAGATGCCCGCCCATCCATTTCTGGGAGGCACTTATCTATCAGTCCCATATCTCCCATTGTATTGAAGTCTACCATCCCTGTGGCCCTCGGTGCATATAAGCCAGTGGACATGAGGGTGGCAGAGTCCTCGGAACTGAAGGGATTAAAGTCCCTGATGCCAGGTGTCCTGAGGTTATGCTCAGTGGTTTCTCGTTCCCATCTTACCTCATTTCTTTCAGCCCCTACTCCCTGATGACATGCCAAAATCTGATCCTTTTGTTCCTCTATTGAGATCTTGCAGGTCTCTATGAGTTGTTCTTGCATGGCTATCTGTTTGTGGGGCCTGTCATTCTTTTCACAGAGAGCCTCATTGTCTCTCTGTGCTTCCTGCCTGCATTGGGAGTATTGGGCCAATGTTTGCAGCAGGAAACTCACCTCCTGAGTTTGATCCTTATTAGTCTGATTGTTCTTTGCCAAAGCATCCTCCACCCGCCTGGTGCGCTCTAACAGCTTTTAATAATCCGTTTTGATTTCCCCAAACTCCTGAAGGGCCAGCTTACTTTCCTCCAACTTTATTTTTAAATGGCTGACTTCCTGGCCTAAGGCGTCCCTCTCCTGACTTAGAGTGGCCCTCTGCTCAGCCAGGGCGTCCCTCTGTTTTTAAAGGCACCAGCTTTCTGGCGCTCCTAATCAAACTCTGCTTGGGATTGTAGGTCTTTAATAATTCATTTATTATTTTCCCCTTTCAAGGATTCTAGGTGGTTCTCTAAAGTGACTATCTGTTCTGCGCATGCTCTGTTAAAAGCTAATTGTTGCGCCAGCTTTTGTTGACTCTGTTGTAGAGAATCCTAAGTTTCTTGACACTCTTTTTGCAGTGTCTGTACCTGTTCAACTAGCTCTGCATTCTTTTGCAGTAAGAGAGCCAGATCCTCTTGGAGCTTGGTGGCATATTGCCTAGCATCTGTTTCAGATTATTTGCTATCTTGGAGCCTTTGGTCTGCAGGGTCCAGCCTGCTCTGGATTTTCTGCAGTGCTTCCCCTTGCCTCTTTGTGAAATCTACATGGTCTGCATACTTTTCCTGTATGACTCCTATGTGGAGGTACAGGTAGGGCACTATTTTGGCAATTTTGCATTGCTCCTCTTTTATTTTAGGGCTCATATACAATTCGCTAAGTGCTTGATGTAATGGCCACTTGTCCTGCCAGGTATCAAGGTTGATTTAGGTGATTTGCTGTTTTATTCCCTGCAGCCATACCTGTTTGTCCTGTTCTGGCCATTCACTCCTGACAAACTATTTGTGCAGTAGGTGTTCCCTAGCAA